>NC_056689.1:2921818-3226136 GCF_018350215.1 Panthera leo | reverse complement strand
CATTTGACAAAATACAGCACCCTTTCTTGATAAAACCCCTCAAGAAAATAGGGATAGAAGGAGCATACCTCGAGATCATAAAAGCCATATATGAACAACCCAACGCTAATATCATCCTCAATGGGGAAAAAAATGAGAGCTTTCCCCCGAGGTCAGGAACGAGACAGGGATGTCCACTCTCACCACCATTATTCAAGATAGTATTGGAAGTCTTAGCCTCTGCAATCAGACAACACAAAGAAATATAAGGCATCTGAATCGGCCAGGAGGAGGTCAAACTTTCTTTGCATATGACATGATACTGTATATGGAAAACCCAAAAGATTCCACTCCACCCAAAACCTGCTAGAATTGATTCATGAATTCGGCAAAGTTGCAGGATATAAAATCAACGCACAAAAATCGGTTGCATTCCTATACATCAACAATGAAGCAACAGGAAGAGAAATCAAGGAATCGATCCCATTTACAGTTGCACCAAAAACCATAAAATACCTAGGAATAAATCTAACCAAAAGGTGAAAAATCTATACACTGAAAACTATAGAAGGCTTATGAAAAAAATTGAAGAAGACACACAAAAAAAATGGAAAAAGATTCCATGTTCCTGGATAGGAAGGACAAATATTGTTAAAACGTCAATACTACCCAAAGCAATGTACATATTCAATGCAATCCCTATCAAAATAACACCAGCATTCTGCACAGAGCTAGAACAAATAGTCCTAAAATTTGTATGGAACCAGAAAAGACCCCAAATAGCCAAAGTAATCTTGAAAAAGAAAAGCAAAGATGGAGGCATCACAATCCCAGACTTCAAGCCATACTACAAAGCTGTCATCATGAAGACAGTACGGTACTGGCACAAGAACAGACACTCAAATCAATGGAACAGAATAGAGAATCCAGAAATGGACTCACAAACGTATGGCCAACTAATCTTTGACAAAGCAGGAAAGAATATCCAATGGAATAAAGACAGTCTCTTCAGCAAGTGTTGCTGGGAAAACTGGACAGCGACATGCAGAAGAAGGAACCTGGACCACTTTCTTACACCAGACACAAAAATAAACTCAAAATGGATGAAAGACCTAAATGTAAGACAGGAAGCCATCAAAATCCTCGAGGAGACAGCAGGCAAAAACCCCTTTGATCTTGGCCGCAGCAACTTCTTACTCAACATGTCTCCGGAGGCAAGGGAAACAAAAACAAAAATGAACTATGGGGACCTCATCATAATAAAAAGCTTCTGCATAGCGAAGGAAACAATCAGCAAAACTAAAAGGCAACCAATGGAATGGGAGAAGATATTTGCAAATGACATTATCAGATAAAGGGTTAGTATCCAAAATCTATAAAGAACTTATCAAACTCAACACCCAAAAAACAAATAATCCAGTGAAGACTTGGGCAAAAGACACGAATAGACACTTCTTCAAAGAAGACATCCAGATGGCCAACTGACACATGAAAAAATGCTCAGCATCACTCATCATCTGGGAAATACAAATCAAAACCACAATGAGATACCACCTCACACCTGTCAGAATGGCTCACATTAACAACTCAGGCAACAACAGATGTTGGTGAGGATGCTGAGAAAGAGGATCTATTTTGCATTGTTGGTGGGAATGCAAGCTGGTGCAGCCACTCTGGAAAACAGTATGGAGGGTCCTCAAAAACTAAAAATAGAACTCCCCTACGACTCAGCAATTGCACTACTAGGCATTTATGCAAGGGATACAGGGATGCTGTTTTAAAGGGACACATGCACCCCAATACTTATAGCAGCACTATCAACAATAGCCAAAGTATGGAAAGAGCCCAAATGTCTATCGATGGATGAATGGATAGAGAAGATGTGCTATATGTATGTGTACACACACACACACACACATACACACACACAATGGAGTATTACTTGGCAATCAAAAAGAATGAAATCTTGTCATTTGCAAGTATGTGGATGGAACTGGAGGGTATTATGCTAAGTGAAATTAGAGAAAGACAAAAATCATATGACTTCACTCCTATGAGGACTTTAAGAGACAAAACAGATGAACATAAGGGAAGGGAAACAAAAATAATATAATAACAGGGAGAGGACAAAACAGAAGAGACTCAGAAATACGGTGAACAAACTGAGCATTACGGGAGGGGTTGTGGGAGGGGGGATGGTCTGAATGGGTAAGTGGCACTAAGGAATCTACTCCTGAAATCATTGTTGCACTATATGCTAATTTGGATGTAAATTTTAAAAAATAAAAAGTAAATCAAGTTAATAATAAAAAATTAAAAGAGATGAGATGGAACTTTTTTTTTTTGAGAGAGAGAGAGTGAGAGAGAGAGAGAGAAAGAGAGTGTGCAAGGGAAGGGGGCAGAGGGAGAGAGAGAATATTAAGTAGGCTCCATGCTCAGTGCTGAATGCAGAACGCTACATGAGGCTGGATCTTATAAGCCTGAGACCATGTCCTGAGCCAAAATCAAGAGTCTGATGCTTAACCGACTGAGCCACCCAGGTGCCCGAGATAGAGCTTTTAAACAGGACTTCAATATTTTAGAGAAATGCATTCAGTACATTTCTCAATGTGATCAATCAGATTGGAAGTGTGACTTAGCCATCTAGGAAAAACTGTATTTAGGATGTCTGTCAACCCCTTTAGGTATTTGAAGAGTTTATTTGAATTTGTAATATAATTTAAAATATTTACAAGAGTTCAATTATTATAGATGACACGTACAATTCTTGGTATAGAAGAATTAAGTTTGTTAAACTTTTGAATTAATAGAAGTTTGATCAAAAAACAAATGAAGGTGTTTTCTCTGTTTTTCCTAGCTTCCTATGTTTATCACAAGAATGATATAATTTATAATTTGAGTCTAAGGTCAAATATGATTTTATTTGAAATGTACCACTTGAATAAATTTTAGTGAAGACCCAAGCAGTTTTCTCATGTACAGACATCCCCCTTGTTAAAAATTAAATAGGGGCGCATTGGTGGCTCAGTCCTTTGAGTGTTTGACTCCTGATCTCAGCTCAGGTCTTGACCTCAGGGTCATGAATTCAAGCCCTGATTGGGCTCCCCGCAGGAGGTAAAACCTATGCAATCAATCAATCAATCAATGCAAAAGCACCTCATTTAATATGGAATCACAGAAAGAGTTACATAAGAGAAAGGAGATGGTAAAATAAATGGGGGCAGAATTAATGGTAGTAATGAAACAATGAATCTAATTTCCAACTTCACTTATTTTTCTATATTTTCTGGGTTTCTGGTTGTTTCAAAAGGGATTTGTATTCTAGGCAGTAAGACAGGTCCTATCACAGTGTTCTCCCATTTCTAACCTCAGATGTAATGTGGAATATTTAAAATATTTTACTATGTAGAGGAATTTGTGCAATAAGGACATTGTTTTCTAGTACCTCTGGGAGACTCCTGAGTGGTCATAACTCTAAAGTTGAATCTGTTTTCTTACCTCCAAAATCATTCAAAGGAACATGCCATCAACAATAAGTGAGCTTCTTGTATGAGGAATTGGCATAAAGAATGAAAGAGGAGCGTCCTACAACTATACTAAATTTCAGTTAGAAAGACATCACAGGAGAATATTTTACTTCAATAGGTAATTCACCCCTGGAAGCAACCAATTCATTGGAGGACATGTTTAGCCCATTTTGTGATCAAGAAAATTTTTGCTTTTTTATAGAAAAGAAGGAACATATTAAGACAGTAAATTCTGTCATTCTTTGTCACAATGTCTCTGCATAGAAAGTAAATAAGCTCTATTTTTATTCTTAGAGAGCCACAAATGCACTCAAATGACAATATATTTCTAGAAAAGACTACTCCTTAAAGTACTTTTCTCAACATGATCCTAATGACAGTAAAAAAAAATCTGTAACAGGTGTAGGAAGATAGGTGCATCACATGAGAAGGTGATCAAACTAAACACATTTAATTTCATAGTCTTTATAACTACTAAAGACTAATGAAGTAAACTTACTAAGTCTTATCACTTTTCCATACTGTAGATAATTTCCTTTTTTAAAATCAAATAAATCAAATTAACTGAACTTCTTTCAGATATTTTTAAAAGGTTATTTTATCTGCTCGGTTTCCATGATGAAATTTAGAGAAAAGCATTTTATTCACTGCAGAAGCTGTTTTAAAACCCCGAAACAGCACACACACAATCTGTTACTTGGCACTTTCTTATTTAAGGGGGAGGAAGCCCGTTGAACATGATCCAATATTAACCAGAGATTCACTTGAAAGTGTCCACTTTCTGTATCTAGTTTACTAGCACCACAAATAAAATTTGAAGTTGTACAAGCTTAATTAAGACTACAAGAAAACTATTATTTTGCATTTGCATTTCTTAATAACCTAGTGTTACTTTAACACCCAAGAAACTACGAATAGTCTCCTTTGCATAGGAAAAGGACTCTTCAATTAAAAATAAAACATCCCTCACGATGTTAAAAATCAAAGAGTGAAAGAATTAATTCATAACTTAAAATTACTTTCTTTTTTTTAATGTTTATCTGTGAGAGAGACATGGAGCATGAGTGGGGGAGGGGCACAGAGAGAGAGAGAGAGAGAGAGAGAGAGAGAGAGAGAGAATCCGAAGCAGGCTCCAGGCTCCGAGCTATCAGCACAGAGCCCGAGGCGGGGCTCGAACTCACGGACTGCGAGATCATGACCTGAGCCAAAGGCTCAACCAACCGAGTCTCCCAGGTGCCCCAAAATTGCTTTATTTCACAAAGTAGTAAGTTCACCAGGATTTATCTGGATCCTCGTGCTGTACCGTAGTGAGGATTGTACACAGCATAAATTTAAACGAAGCTTCCTGGGGTGGCTGAAGTTAACAAGTCTGTTTGGAAGAAAGCCGGCCAAGCCCCATGTGCCAGGCTGAGGGCCATAAGGACTCCCTGGATCCTGGTTGTGCAAGCTCTTGTCTACGAGGAGTAGGGATAATGGAAAATTAATCTCAAATCATCACACGCTGTGACACGGCCACACTGCATAAGATAGCACAGAGACCTCCCACTGGTCCATTCATGGGGACCACGAGTCCATTGTCACACTCAGCTGTCACAGCAAATTGCTGTAAGTTTGTAACAGCGGAGTCACAGGTCCTGCACGGCTCACACTTCGCATGTCAGAACAGTGAGGAACTTGGCAGCCCAGCACAGGCCTCCCATAGCTTCCTCTGCCGCATCAGAGCACGGCACAGGGTGGATGGACAAAGAGAACCTGGAAGCGAAAATGTGGGTTCTTCCTAAGAGGAAATGAGAAGCCAACAGGCTACCGTGTCATTACACCCAGTCCCTGAAGGTCAGCCGCTCTCGTGGTCTTCACGTAAGGGGGCACAGGAAGGGGCAAGGCGAGGGTAAAATAAGGTAGAACACAGCTGCCAGAATCCCCGTCTAGGAACTGGCCGGGAGGCCCAGGTTGTTACACAGCTGCCTTCTTCCCCCATTCACTCCGTCCTCTCCTTACCTCGGCTGAGTGGGGTTTACCTGGTAGGAGGTCACAAATCTCCATTCGTGCAGGACCTGTGTCCGTGGTGGTCTTGTTTTAATGGCCTACTGTAGTTCTCCACTGACAGGGCACTGGGGCAAGGTACGGCTAGGGGGCATCTTGGTAAACCTCTGGGGTTTATACTGGTCCTTTTTCCTCGCTTGTCCGTACTGCACTTGCCTGAGGGCACCGAGACGAATCACCCCCAGCCTGTACAGAAAACACCTGCTCCCACAAGAGGTTCACCAGCACCAGAGGTTCACCATTCACCAATGGCCAGGGGACACTCTGAGCTTCCAATTCTCTGAACCACGACTAAGTTTCCTGACGGACACATCCATCCCCGGGTGAGAGAAACTCAAATTCCACCCAGCCCAAGGTCTCACGGCAGAGAGCAAAAACGTGCTGACCTCTACTTTTTAAGGCATGACCACACACCACAGGAGAACAATAAAAGCTCACAGAATATCCTCTCCTAGCTAACCCAAATCTATGACTTCAGCAGTGTATCCTCATCCTGTCCAGGCAGCTGTGTCTGGGTGATGGAACGTGGTGATAACACCATTGAATTATCCTGTGGATGTGAGTTGCTTGCCATGCTCTCTTGCTTTAAGATGAATCCCCTGGCTGGAAATAAGGTTGTATTGCCACCATAAAATGGGAAAGACATTGGAAAAGGCATTGTCTGTGCATATGGGTGGAGATTCAGGCAGAAGCACCACAGGCAGGTAATGCAAAATCCATGCTGAACAATGTGTGGTCTTCTCCACGATAAAAGAGGGTCTATGTCCACAGACATCCAGCTAGCTCCCCTGGGGAATGGCACCATATTAGTGACTCAGATGTAGTCCCTGTGGCTGGCACATTGAACAATTAGTAATAGAAGGAACCAGGCCAGCCTTAGCGAGGCCACCTCATTGAACCTGTATATAATTCAATTCCCGTCACTGTGGTCATTCTGCTCATCGAGTCGCTTCTTTATTCCTGCTGAGGTCAGAAAACCACCTTCCACGACAGCACCTTTGCTGCCATCCCTAATCTACAGAGATCAGTCTGTAGAGCTCTCCCAGGAGGCTGGGGACTCCCTCTGATAATATATTTGTCAAGCCTTGTTGCAGTGTATGTCCTCTGGGGACCCTCGAAGGGTATGAGTCTATGCTATCTTATCAGGTCACACATAAAAATAAGTCCATTTTAATTTTCCACCACCCAGAGCCTTTACACTCCTCTAAAGCAGGGGTTCTCAACATTGGTATGAATCTTCCAAGGATCTTGTTGGAATCACAAATTCTGGTTTAGAAGATATATTTAGTATTTATACTACATATAGTCTTGTTGATGCTAATGCTGTTTGCTTGCATATCCCACTTTCAGTAACTAAGCTGCATCACAATGACTTGCAAAGTGCGGTCTCCAGACAGTCAGCTTCACGTGGGAACTTTTTAGAAACATATATTTATGCCTTCACCCCACACTAGCATAATCTAAATCTCAAGAGTAGGATTCAGGAATCTGTGTTTTGAGGGTCACCCATGTGATTCTGGTGTTTGCTAATGATTTAGAACCTCTGTTTGTAACATGCTGGGACAGTTTCAATATTTTGACCTCATCATGTATAAGCTACCGTTGAGACCTGGCTTCTATTATCCGATCTAGCAGACTATTAACACCACTTGTCAGTGTGCTAGACAGCATACTACACCCTGAATCCAGGGTGAGTGCACTCATAAAAAATAAGTCAGTCCTGGCAAGTCTTCCATTTCACTTTCTGTTATCTCGTACCTTTAGAATTCACTCCCATAGATGCTCTCTAGCTCCCTGCCAATAGGGCCTGACAATGCCCTGTACCTACTTTGGTGTATAGGCTACTTTGTTTTGAGCTGGTCTTATTTTTCTGTTTGAGCTGTCTGCAACTAACATTTCTTAGGGGCCTAGAGGTGATGAGGGCTGGGTAGATCCTGAGAAGACTCACCATCGGCTTCTGAAGCAACTAAGTACAGCCATTGCAAGGCTGTTAAGAAGAGAGGAGGGTTGATTTTCTGGGGATGAGACAGAGAGACAGAGACAGAGAGAGAATGAGAAACTTTACTGACCAAAGGGGCCCGAGGAATTCAGAGATTCAATATTCTCAGCTTTGTTATTTTCCCATCTCAACAACTCTCTCATTCCTATTCAGTGCCATTTGTTGGCTTACGAGACTTGAACATGTATAGAATTGAGGTGGACCTCTGTCTGCAAAACACGTACAATTACAAAACGGCGTAAGGCTCCTTCAAAGCTGCCATGAAGACTTTCTGGTTCTCCACACGTATTCTTATGGTATTTCATAGCTGCTAAGTTGACATTTTCCCGATGTATATATTCTCCAGTTGTCCAGAAAAACCAAATGTAACTATAATTACTACTGTTTCCATAGTGATTACAGGCTTCAGCCATTCGATTGCTCAAGACTCTACACCTGCACTTCATCTCAGGCTATTACAGGTGCTAATTTGAATAATTGTCATGCCATCGTTGGCACGGATTAGCCATCTGCTGTTTGCAGTTCCCAACTCCAGGAATGGAGATGATCCCTGACTTCCCAAATATATGCACAATGCAATCCAAGAGCCTCATTTCAAGTTTCTTTTCTCTTGGAGGGGGGAATTCAAGCACCAATTGCTGTATTAGTTGGGATACTGGCAGAAAAGAACACGCTCGGGTTGGGTTAATCTAATATGGATTTAGTGAAGGAATGCTTGACAGAGGTGTGTGCAGGGTATAGGAAACTACAAGGTGTAATGTCATACACTGAAAACACAAGATATACGCAAAAGAGAAAGTTACCAGAAAACAAAACAAAACAAAACAAAAAACAAAACAAAACAAAACAGACTCCCAAAAGGAGAATGTAAAAGCCACACTTAGAGAAGAAGGCACCAGCCTGGGGAGCTAAGAGAAGATCCACCTGGCACTGACTCCTCACTCTTTCCACAGTTTCTTTTTACTTTGCCCTTTGGGGGAAACCAATAGAAAGTCAGAGGGCTCAGGAGGCTTTAGATGTGACCCACATCACGGCATGCAGGTGGACACTGGGCGTGAAGGGCAAACGTCTGTGTCTGCATACTTATCTCCTCAGAGCAAGGTCATCTTTCCTTAATGTATCTTGTTGAAAGGATCTGAGAGCAGTTAATTAGGGAACATAGATTCAGGTAGAATTAAGAGGGAATTTGTGAAATAAAAGTTGAGTGATAGGCTTACGACAGTAAGGACCATGTAGTATGAGGCATCGTAGAGCTGGGGTGTCTGACATTATTTATTGTAGTTTTCTCCACGTGTTCATGTAAACTCATTTCTGATTTGTCTAATTTACATTATATATGCTTTGCTTCCATCTCAATCTACCCTCCTATCAGAACTGCAAACACCTTTTTAAACTCATGCTTAAGAAAAACAAATGTATTCAGAGTTCATAAAGAACAAGATTCTGTTGTGAGCAATACAAGTTATGCCCACAAACTTAGATCCTACTGACAGTACTTGTAAGATTATATAATCTTACAGCATTTTTCTCGAACATGCCATAAATATTAAAAAAAAAAACCTCACTGGGCTGTTTCTAGAAGAATGTACAATATTCCATTTAACAATCCCGCTATCTACTTTTTTTTTGATTAGAAGAGAACTCCTAGGCTACCACCAAAGAAGTCTCTATGGTCTCCAGTGAATGGCATTGAGGATTCCCATTTGGTTGAGTGTTGGATCTACTCCCAAGTAGGGCAGTGGGCTCTCCTTTCTCGAGAATAAGTTAGGTGTAACCTTCTTTGGATGGAGTCAGTTTGCTGACCACGTGTGCCATACACTTCACCTTAGGAAGTATTTCCTCTTATCTCTAGGTGAATCCCTCCACAGCATGACTACATGGCCCCGTAAAATTCCCTTGCTCTCATAGCTAATGACAACGGCATTAATCTAATGAAAGCACATTCAAAATGACGTGCTCATCACATGACATGGTTGCGTTAGGGACTGGAGAATTTTCAATCCACAGAATAACTCCTCAAAAGAATAGCTCCCACACTCTCTTCCACAACATGCTTCTGAACATAACCCCTGACACTGCCCCCCGAGAACACCTCTTGTCTTGGATACAGTGGCCTCCGTGTTGTTGAATTCAGTAACCAGCCATCAACCTTCAACTTTGTTTACCAGCAACATTTCACACAATCACGTTCTCCTTCATATCACCTTGTCACCTACCTTTTGGAACACCACACTCTTCAGACTCACTTCCACATCACTGTTGGCCCCTCTCATTCATCCTTGTTCTTTCTATACCTTCTTTCTTTCTGATGTTCTCATTCAAGGCTATCCATACCCTTGACTCAGGACTCCCAAATGTAAATCTCAGGCCCAAGTGTCATTCCTGGACCAAGCTACACATCCTAACTGCCCCCTCCACTCAGATGTCTACTAAGCCAATCCAGTGGAGATCTGACCAAAATGAGCTTTGGATCTTTCTGTACATTTCTATGTCTCTTCCTCTTGTTGTCTTTCTCACATCAGTCAAAGGACACTCCTTCTTTCCAGGCTTTCCAGGTAGAATCATTCTTAGTCATTGTTGATTCACTGTCCCTCATGCCCCACATCCAGTTTGTGAGAAAATAATTATATATAAAATATATCCAGATTTGATTTTTTCTACTCATTTTATTGTTACCAACTTGGTCTGTGTCAACATCTCTTGCCTAGAGTATTGCAGTAAATTCCGTGATCTTCCTCTTTTAGACGTTGTTCTGTTTCAGACCATTCTCAACACAAAAGAAAACATAAGTCAGCTTAAAACTCCCTAGTGGCTCCCAATGGCCTTGAAAATAAAAGCCAAATCCTTATATTGTTCTAAAATCCCTGGCTTAACTTTGTCTCTTCAGCCATTTGCCTAGAAGATATTTGTCCAATACATGAAGCAGTCTCCCAGCTTAGCACCCTTGTCCTGGGCCCTCTACCTGGACCTTCCTTCTACAAGACACGTCCTCATACATACCATACAACAAACCATACTAAGTGATATTTTCCTGTTCCCTATAGCAGGTTTTGTTTTTCCTCCTGGGCTGACTCCTTTACGATCCATTGGGAATTATAGTTTTCTTAAGTAATGGATTTCTTTCCAACGCATAGGCATTTTGAGATTTGTGTCTGGAAATATTTATTTATTTATTTTTTTTTTTAATTTTTTTTTTTTTTTTTAACGTTTATTTATTTTTGAGACAGAGAGAGACAGAGCATGAACAGGGGAGGAGCAGAGAGAGAGGGAGACACAGAATCTGAAACAGGCTCCAGGCTCCGAGCTGTTAGCACAGAGCCCGACGCGGGGCTCGAACCCACGGACCGTGAGATCATGACCTGAGCCGAAGTTGGACGCTTAACCGACCAAGCCACCCAGGCGCCCCTGGAAATATTTATTTTTGACTGGCTATCAGAGAGCTTAGATGTAGAAGCCTGTCTCATCACTAACAGGTTAATGTATTATCATAATATGCATTCTCTTAGCCTCAACTTTCACTCTATCTTATCACCATCTTTATTTTCTTCTTCTTCCTCAATGTTCATTTGTGTTATAATATTTTATGCATTTAAAAGTTAACCAGCAGAACAAGCGTGATATAGATGCAGGGATGCAAATAGGCTTATACATTATTTCTTCTTGTTTGGCCGTTGTTGTCCTTGCTTTTCTTTTCTTGGTGTTGTGGCTATTGGACCTGATACATAGCCCACCGTTTCAACAAGCAAAATTATGGTCAGTACAAGACAATTAAAAGAGCTTCTCAAGGGGTGCCTGGGTGGCTCAGTCAGTTAGGCGTCCAACTTTGACTCAGGTCATGATCTCATGGTTCGTGGGTTCAAGCCCTGCGTCTGGCTCTGTGCTGACAGCTCAGAGCCTGGAGCCTACTTTGGATGCTGTGTCTCCCTCTCTCTCTGCCCCTCCCCTGCTCATGCTCTCTCTGTCAAAAATCAATAAACATTAAAAATAAAAAATAAAAAAAAAGAGCTTCTCAAATACTGAAATGGGTCAAAGCCATCTTATTTTCTCACCTGCTCTAAGAATTCTTACTTAGTGGGGCACCTGGGTGGCTCAGTTGGTTGGGCGTCCAACTTCAGCTCAGGTCATGATCTCACTCTTAGTGAATTTGAGCCCCTTGTCGGGCTCTGGGCTGACAGTTCAGAGCCTGGAGCCTGCTTCCGATTCTGTGTCTCCCTCTCTCACTGACCCTCCCCGGCTTACACTCTGTCTCATTCTCTCTCAAAAGTAAATAAGCATTTAAAAAAAAATTAAAAAAAAAAAAAGAATTCTTACTTAGCGCCACATGGCGTATGTCGTATGCGCCCAGGTTTCTGTTAGCAATCTTCCTCACCATAAGCTCTGCTTACACTGAGATGGTTACTGAAAGTCTTCATCTCTCTCTGTGAGACAGTACTTGTACTCTGGGTTCAGACTGCAGACAAATCCCTGCTCGTGTGCATCGGAAGCCGTGTGTGTGTGTGTGTGTGTGTGTGTGTGTGTGTGTATGCAAGTGCGTGTGTATAACAAAGAGAGCCAAGTATGGGGAAAAATCATGTAAGTTTTTAGAAAAACGAACATGTGCATACGTCCACTCACATGTATTATTAGAAACCTATTTATATGCACAAATAGCCTCTTCTGTTTGAAATGTAGAGTGTAACAATAGGATAAATTTAAGAGTGAGGAATGCTTTTCTCCCATGTCTTTACAGCTGTCTGAGCTTCATGAATCCCCTGGGAATCTGGCACAGGGTTAGCAATCAGAGAGCTCTGTCCTAGAATTATGAACTTGAGTCCCAGAAGGAAAAGGGGGTTCCATTTCATGTGGCTTCAGTTAAAATTTTTTTTAATGTTTATTCATTTTTTGAGAGAGAGAGAGACAGAGACAGAGAAAGACAGAGCATGAGCAGGAGAGGGGCAGAGAGAAAGGGAGACACAGAATCGGAAGCAGGCTCTAGGCTCCGAGCTGTCAGCACAGAGCCGGATGTGGGGCTTGAATTCACAAACCACAAGATCATGGACACCCAACCTGAGCTAGCCAGGCGCCCCAGCTGTAGTTTAAATACAGAGCTCAGGTTTGCCGTTTTTGTAGAAACTTGTTCTGGAGGACAGGAAACAGACGTGCATACGCACAGAGGTGTGTGATGGCACCGAAGTCATAGCATGGCGTAGGGAATGATGACGTAGGAGGGGTTAACTGCGCTCAAGACGGTAGCTTATGCTGTTCATTCTGGCACTAAGTTATGCCATGTGACACTCTTGTATTCTCTCACCAGATTCCGCGTAACTCAGGCATATCCATGTTTATATAATCCCGAGGAAATATTTCAATATTTATAAAATAATTACAAAAGTACTACTTTTTGTAATGTACAGTAAACTAAAGGTTGTCCAATTAAGTATATTCAGCTAATTTTGTTTGGAAGTTCGTTTACGTAATGCTATATGTCTACCAGTAATCATATGAGGAAAAAATCAACAGTGAATGACTGAAGCATATACTAAGCCCCATTTTCATCTCTTCATTAGCTTTATTTATAGGAGGGATACACAGGATTCAAGAGATAGTAAGTAAAAGATGCTACTCAAGACTATTCACATTATACAATAATTTATGTTCCTTACCCTCAGGCTAAGCATGTTTTGCTTGAACAATGATTCCGATATAGCAAAAGACTAGAAGATCATGTAACAGATGTTCAGAACTAATTGTACATGCTAAGTGCTTCTCTCTCATTTTCTCTGGGGATATTCAATGATAATCACTCTTCTACTCCTCTTAAATTCTACATATTTTTCTCATCTCATGTCTCCTCTTAACATTTGAGACATGGATGAACCTCATTGCTACCACTGCCATATCTGGACCCCAGGGGTTTTATTACACACCATTCCATTTTTAAACCTCTTCTTTACCTTCAAGCTAAGACCCTCATCCAACAATAAAAATTCTTATGTTAATAGTGGTAATTTCCTTCTGTCGAAGCCTTAAACCTATACCTGAACATCCAATGTACTAAGCAGAATGCATTATGGGAAATCACCCATCACCACTGACATATATACAAACACACATGCACATGGTGGGGGAGGGAAGAGGGAGAAAGATGGGGGGAGGGGGCGAGACACAGCGAGAGTGAATGCTGAGAAGGGCAGCAATCTGAGCACAAAATTTGTTTTCATGACACAAAGGATTCTGAGACGTGAATGCCAGCATGATGGTATTGGGATAGAGAAGGACTTGAAAAGACATGAATAGAGTCCTCGCTTCCTCAATATAATAGTGATTGTTCATGGATATGTTGCTAATCTCACTCTTAAAAGTTTTGACAAGGCAGAACTGTTGTCTTACTGCGTAGAGGAAGAAACGGCAGTAGGCTAAAAACGAGGATAACGTTTTTTCCTCTACGAACCTAACCATTTTATAAATATATTAACTCTCCTCTGCTTTTGTAATCTCCTACATTTCCCAAATTGACAAATTGACTTTTTTAATACAAAAAATAATGACGCAGCATTCTAAGTCATTTATCTTATTCCTGTTTCCTTATAAAACGTAATGAGATGCCTATCAAAGAACTTGCATTGTTGCAAAACGAGAAAGCTTCGCATCCAGCCAGAGTGTGCCTAAGAAAAGTGCATCACAATAGTTTATCATCAATGTGATTGAAATTCTTAACATAATTGTTAAGTTCTGAGAGAATTTTAATTGATTTAAGATGAGTGGCTCCTTTCCACTTGAATTTAGATTCAGACACTCTGCAAGTCTGTATATTTTAAATCTACATAAAGTCAGCCTCACCACATGCAAGCTGTGGGCAAACTCTGCTCTAATCAAACTAGAGCTATGAGGTCTGGTCAATTTCTAAGTAAAAGCAGAGGACTTGTAAGCTTGTTGAATAGGGCAATTTAACAGTCTCCCTGATTGTTATACTAGAGAAATTACAACACCTGTCACTGGGGCTACTGTGTTGGGTGGTTGACAGTTTCTTTCTCAGCAATATCTCTAGTGAAATAGACATATCACCAGGAGGTACTATCAAGTTCTTAGCACGTAACACATTATTTGCTGGGAGAGATGTTCTGGAAACTTAACAGGCACCATGAAAGCTAGGGAAACGGTAGGGAGTATGCAAAATGGAATACAGAAAAAGAATACCAGATTTGTTGGTGAATTCTAGGGGAAAGAGGTACAGAAGAATACATCACTCAGATCACCCATCTTCGGCTTAGTTCTCAAGCTTCATTTCTTTCACATATATTCCCATTCACAAACTTCATAAATGAAACTGGAGGGCCTTCATGTTATTTTTGAAATATAATCTACAGTGTCCTGTCTCTAAAAATATCGTATCTACCATTTTGATCCACACAGTGTCCCTTTCTTCATCAAGCTTTACCTCATATTCTCAGTATAAAAATCCCCCTCACTTCTTTGTAGAGAAAACACAAATAGACACTGTAACACAATTCCTAATGCTCTTAATATACACAAACCTATAGCTATTAATGCACACGTCATTTCAACTTCCTGGTTGCCCAATTGTGATGCACAAAGCTGTTCTGAAATGTTTTGTACTGGCCATGCCACCTAGTATTACACTCATACAGTGTGGCTCAAAGCATGTTCTGGGATGGAAAAAGGAAAGAAGGGATGTGAGGATGAGGGAAGGAGAGGGAGAAATGGAGGGGGAAGGGGAGGGGGGAGGAGGATAGGAGGGAGGAAGGGAGAAGGGAGGGAGGGGGAGAAGGGAGGGAGGGAGAGGAGGAAGGGAGGGAAGGAGAAGGGGGATGGGAGAGGGGAAGGAGGACAAGTAAGTAAAAGAGTGATGAAAAATAAAGGAAATGAATATATGGATAAGCAAGTCTCAAACCCAAATACACTATAACTCTACAATTAGAATAGTTGTCATGCACAATAAAATTTGAACAGATTATAAAGAAAGTTAAAAATACATGTAATACTTTTGCCTTAATTATAGCCCATTTAAAAACAAAATCTGGGGGCGCCTGGGTGGCGCAGTCGGTTAAGCGTCCGACTTCAGCCAGGTCACGATCTCGCAGTCCGTGAGTTCGAGCCCCGCGTCAGGCTCTGGGCTGATGGCTCGGAGCCTGGAGCCTGTTTCCGATTCTGTGTCTCCCTCTCCCTCTGCCCCTCCCCCGTTCATGCTCTGTCTCTCTCTGTCCCAAAAATAAAAATAAAAAAACGTTGAAAAAAAAAAAAAAAAAAAAAAAAAACAAAATCTGGCATTAAGACAGAATTACTGCCATAAATTACATGAATTACATTCATCTTCACATTCTTGGTCCAACATATGATACTATAGTACCTGTTATATTACCTGATATGTAGACTTCTTAGACAAAACACATAAATAAAAAGGGAAAAACTGCTTTTACCTTTTTTCTGAATATTACACACCCATGTAGATACATATGAAAATATGGTAATACAAAATATACTGCCTTACATTATGTTTTTCTATCTTGTAACAATATATGAATATCCCACTTTCAAAGTACTTAATTGTGCTAATGAAATGATTTATTAAGTCCCATAAGGGCATTTAATACCTTTCGGCATATAAATACTCAACATCTGATTGTAGATGGATTATATGAAAGTGTACATGTGCATGCATGTGTGTGTGTGAGCAGGTGCACATACATGCGTGTGTATGTGTGGGTGCATGTGTGTGTCTGTGTGTGCTTGTGTGCATGTGTTGAGAGAAGTCATTTATAAAAAAGGTTCCTACTGAACCAATATGCCTATGTAGTATTTTCCTGCTGAGAGAATCATGGTATTAACAGAGTTCACATTCATTCTCTTTTCAGCGCTGTTTTTTTTTCTTTTTTCTTTTTTCATTATCATTCTTAAAATCACTTTCCTCTTAGCAGTTCACATGAAATATGGGGGAAATGCCACTTTTTAAATTCTGGAAATTAATGTGCAAATGCAAAGTAGGAAAAGGCAGAGACATATCTTGAGATATTTTTCATGTGGAGCACAGATATATCCTAATAAAATATAAGCATTAAGGAGTACTCAGACTGGTGGAAAGGTGAAGTTCACAGCTCAAAATACGATTTTAAGTAAAAGAGAATTTGAAAACAAGTATGGATATGACGCACTTCTTTTCTAGTATGTTCTTCCCAAATATCCCCACAGTGAAAAATACTCCTAAAAATAAAAGTTGAAAAAGAATCTACACACTATTCCTTGTCTCAGTATTTTTAAGTGTATTTTAGGTAATTTTATTCTACAATACTGCGTATCTTTGAATTCCTCCATAACTGCTTTTGAATCACAATGCAAAGTCGAACTGATCAACATGGACTTAAAATTCCTGTTCACTCAGGTGGACTCTACTCTAGACAGGTGTCCTCCTGACTCCAGGGTCTGACTTCCCTTCCAACAGAGCTCTTCCTTTAAAAAACTTCCAGTGTAAATTCCCCCTCTGCCTCTTTGAGATGTAAGTTTTCTCCAGTGTCTTGCTGGGTTTACAACCCAGGGATGTCTCTCTCATAGCCATCCTCTTAAAGTATAACCAGCAAGCAAGACAGTGCCCTGTCCCCCAGTCCCATGGGAAAAGAGGAACCGAGCTCCCCAGAGCAACGATTAGCAAACACAGAAGGCCTAATCACATGGGCCAGCCTCCCCATTCTTGGGTACTTTTCTACTAGTGTTTACCCCAGAATAAGAACTCTCTTGTCCTTTGTTTCAAAACTGATGAGTTCAGTTTCTGTCCTCTATTGCAACCATCTTGAATAAAGTCTTCCTTGACTGTTTAACTCCATACAGTACAAGTTTTCTTTGACATAACCGTAATGAGTCAAAACTTGTTTTGGAATCAGGTTCCATTTTGGAACCTATTCACATATTCTTTTTTTTTTAATTTTTTTTTAACGTTTATTTATTTTTGAGACAGAGAGAGACAGAGCATGAACGGGGGAGGGGCAGAGAGAGAGGGAGACACAGAATCGGAAACAGGCTCCAGGCTCTGAGCCATCTGCCCAGAGCCTGACGCGAGGCTCGAACCCACGGACCGCGAGATCGTGACCCGAGCCGAAGTCGGACGCTTAACCGACTGAGCCACCCAGGCGCCCCTATTCACATATTCTAAAAACGCAGAATGATCACAAAAGTAAACTAAAATTCAAATATATGTGTTTACAAACATTATACCCATCAAACCTGGCACTACATATCAAAGGTATAGAAAGTCACAATAAAAGTTTTCGTATTAAAGAGTTTTTCTAAATGTACTGGATATGATAATGTGCCTACAGTTAAAAAAAAATATTCTTGCAGACTGGCCTAAAGATACTTGTGCAAAACAGAAGTCTGAGTTATCATGGCAAGTATTTTATACCTTTCAAAATTAGGATTATCTGTTTGAAAGTAATGGTACAAATTCCTCTAGGTTCTTAAAAGTTAAAGGCAGGCTTCATGGTGACCTGTTCAATGATCTGTTCCCCTTGTATTTCAAATACTCAGCTGAATCAGGTTTTACTAAGTCAATCTGAATGTGTCAGTAGGTCATGGGTATGAGTGTTTGTTATTACTGAAAATGTCTTATGCAATTCTCACTAGAAATAATTTTTAAGTCTTAGCTCAGGCAGAAATTAGATGGTAAGATGTTTTAAGTGATTGTTTCAATGTCAGACTTATTCCCAAATAATTTGCTTTATTTTCACTTCAATATCCAGATTTCACACATAGAAAGAAATCAAAATTAATTTTTAAATGTATCCCTAAAAACAGAAAGAGTGCATATGATTTGTATTTTTTTAGTGTTTATGATTTTTAAATTTTGTTTTGTTCTGGTTTTCATTACAACTTCAACACAGAAATACCATTAAAGTATTTAAAAAATAAATCTGTAAATGATTTACGCCATCCTCCTGAGGTAGAGTTATGTCACATACATCAGAAAGCACAGCTCCATGCCTCTGCATCTCAGTGTAAACTCTCATCAGTCAAGAAGTAACCCCAAGGATGCTCACAAACAATGACTGAGATTCCCATATCTATCAGTTTTATGCACCATATAATTTTGCCAACAATGGTAGCCAATATATTATAGTTTAGGTGTAAAATGACAATGACAAAAGTCATTCAAATGGGGTACTTTTAGAAAAAGCCAAGAGTACTTCGATGACAGGAAGTTCTGAGAGCTGGAAATAAGGATTGGAATGGAGTAGGACATTAATGTGTGGTGGGTCCCACCTGCCAAGAGCGAGGCACCAGACTGTGTTTTCCACGATCTTGATGAGAGGGAGCTGAGGGAGATCTCTGAGAACTGAGTTCATGGGGTTTAGCAGCGAAATTTGTTGGCTGGTGTCTGACTAGAGGTTGAAATTTTAAAGTTTAGGGGGAAGGTCTCGATGAAGGTCTTTTTCAAGATATTACAGGGCTGCAGTTGGGGGGGTAACTGGGCATTCCAACTAAAGATAGGTCTAAAGTGTGTACTTCCTGTCACAGATGTAGGCCACCCAGAGAATAAGAATAAAATGATCTTAGGTCCAGCCCTAGAGAGCCACCAAGAAGAGTGAGATGCTGGGCTGCACAGCCCCACCCACAGCAATAGTGACAGTGGGCAGCTAGATTCAGAATGCACCACCTGTTTGATCCAGGAATTATCCACTGTTGGGAGCCTCCAAAGAAGCTACCCAAAGGGTTCCCAGAATGATTCTCAATGGTAGGCACAACCAGCCCAAGGTAGTATGGCAATAGGACCATACGTTCCTCGTCCCTCTCCTACCTCTCCCAGAGTCAAATCTCGAGAGGTGAAAGTCTTAGCAACTTGGAGGAACAGGTAGAGAAGAATAAAGTAAAGAGACAGCAAAATTGTCAAACCCCAGAATCCAAGGCAACGAGGAAGAATCAGGCCCCCAAAAGTGATATTCTTGGGGGGAAATAATACAGTTGATTTCCATTAAACCTTGCAAGTATTGTATGTGTAGTGTATTTCAGGTAGGACTATTGGTTTTATTAAAGAATAGTGTTAGCAAAATGATCTGAAGAAAGGAATGTGAATATAGTAACTATTAAAAACTATCACTTCAGGTTTTCGGAAGATGGCGGCGTAGGAGGACGCTGGGCTCACTGCACGTCCTGCTGATCACTTAGATTCCACCTACACCTGCCTAAATAACCCAGAAAACCGCCAGAGGATTAGCAGAACGGAGTCTCCGGAGCCAAGCGCAGACGAGAGGCCCTCGGAAGAGGGGAGGAAGGGCGGCGAGGCGGTGCGCACTCCACGGACTGGCGGGAGGGAGCCTGGGCGAAGGGGCGGCCTGCCGGCCAAGCAGAGCCCCCGAGTGTGGCTTGCAAAAGTGGAGGGGCCAGATGAAGTGTGTTCTGACAGCAAGCGGGACTTGACATCTGGAAGGTTATAAGCTAACAGCTCTGCTTGGAGAATGGGAGAGCTGGAGGACAAAGGGAGGGAGAGCTGCTGAGCCCCCGGACGACAGAGCTCAGTTTGTTGGGGAACAAAGGCGCTCTCCAGCGCCATCT
The DNA here is from genome assembly GCF_018350215.1 of Panthera leo. NCBI lineage: Eukaryota > Metazoa > Chordata > Mammalia > Carnivora > Felidae > Panthera > Panthera leo. The sequence goes on along the minus strand of NC_056689.1, from coordinate 3,206,051 downwards.
CCCTCGCCCATCCCCCAGCCAAAATCCCAAAGGGAACCAGTTCCTGCCAGGGAACTTGCTTGCTCTGCTCAAACACCCAACGCTGCAGAGCCACCCCTCCGGCAGTGGGTCTGACTCTCGCCCGCTGCCACAGGGCTCCTCCTGAAGTGGATCACCTAAGGAGAAGTGAGCTAAGCCTGCCCCTCCTGCCCCCGTGCACCTTGCCTACCCACCCCAGCTAATACGCCAGATCCCCAGCACCACAAGCCTGGCAGTGTGCAAGTAGCCCAGACGGGCCACGAAACCCCACAGTGAATCCCGCCCCTAGGAGAGGGGAAGAGAAGGCACACACCAGTCTGACTGTGGCCCCAGCGGTGGGCTGGGGGCAGACATCGGGTCGGACTGCGGCCCTGCCCACCAACTCCAGTTATACACCACAGCACAGGGGAAGTGCCCTGCAGGTCTGCACCACTCCAGGGACTATCCAAAATGACCAAACAGAAGAATTCCCCTCAAAAGAATCTCCAGGCAATAATAACAGCTAATGAACTGATCAAAAAGGATTTAAATAATATAACAGAAAGTGAATTTAGAATAATAGTCATAAAATTAATCGCAGGGCTTGAAAAAAGTATAGAGGACAGCAGAGAATCTCTTGCTACAGAGATCAAGGGACTAAGAAATAGTCAGGAGGAGCTGAAAAATGCTTTACACGAGATGCAAAATAAAATGGAAACAACCACGGCTTGGATTGAAGAGGCAGAGGAGAGAATAGGTGAACTAGAAGATAAAATTATGGAAAAAGAAGAAGCTGAGAAAAAGAGAGATAAAAAAATCCAGGAGTATGAGGGGAAAATTAGAGAACTAAGTGATACACTGAAAATAAATAATCTATGCATAATTGGTATTCCAGAGGAGGAAGAGAGAGGGAAAGGTGCTGAAGGTGTACTTGAAGAAATAATAGCTGAGAACTTCCCTGAACTGGGGAAGGAAAAAGGCATTGAAATCCAAGAGGCACAGAGAACTCCCTTCAGACGTAACTTGAATTGATCTTCACGACATATCATAGTGAAACTGGCAAAATACAAGGATAAAGAGAAAATTCTGAAAGCAGCAAGGGATAAACATGCCCTAACATATAAAGGGAGGCCTATAAGACTCGTGACTGATCTCTCTTTTGAAACTTGGCAGGCCAGAAAGGATTGGCAGGAGATCTTCAATGTGTTGAACAGAAAAATTATGCAGCCGAGAATCCTTTATCCAGCAAGTCTGTCATTTAGAATAGAAGGAGAGATAAAGGTCTTCCCAAACAAACAAAAACTGAAGGAATTTGTCACCACTAAATCAGCCCTACAAGAGATCCTAAGGGGGATCCTGTGAGACAAAGCACCAGAGACATCACTATAAGCATAAAACATACAGACATCACAATGACTCTAAACCCATATCTTTCTATAATAACACTGAATGGAAATGGACTAAATGCACCAACCAAAAGACATAGGGTATCAGAATGGATAAAAAAAACAAGACCCATGTATTTGCTGTCTACAAGAGACTCATTTTAGACCCGAGGACACCTTCAGATTGAAAGTGAGGAGATGGAGAACTATTTATCATGCCACTGGAAGCCAAAAGAAGCTGGAGTAGCCATACTTATATCAGACAAACTAGACTTTAAATTAAAGGCTGTAACAAGAGATGAAGAAGGGCATTATATAATAATTACAGGGTCTATCCATCAGGAAGAGCTAACAGTTATAAATGTCTATGTGCCGAATACGGGAGCCCCCAAATATATAAAACAATTACTCATAAACATAAGCAACCTTATTGATAAGAATGTGGTAATTGCAGGGGACTTTAACACTCCACTTACAGAAATGGATAGATCATCTAGACACACGGTCAATAAAGAAACAAGGGCCCTGAATGATACATTGGATCAGATGGACTTGACAGATCTGTTTAGAACTCTGCATCCCAAAGCAACAGAATATACTTTCTTCTCGAGTGCACATGGAACATTCTCCAAGATAGATCACATACTGGGTCACAAAACAGCCCTTCATAAGTATACAAGAATTGAAATCATACCATGCATACTTTCAGACCACAATGCTATGAAGCTTGAAAGCAACCACAGGAAAAAGTCTAGAAAACCTCCAAAAGCATGGAGGTTAAAGAACATCCTACTAAAGAATGAGTGGGTCAACCAGGCTATTAGAGAAGAAATTAAAAAATATATGGAAACAAACGAAAATGAAAATACAACAATCCAAACACTTTGGGATGCAGTGAAGGCAGTCCTGAGAGGAAAATACATTGCAATCCAGGCCTATATCAAGAAACAAGAAAAATCCCAAATACAAAATCTAACAGCACACCTAAAGGAAATAGAAGCAGAACAGCAAAGGCAGCCTAAACCCAGCAGAAGAAGAGAAATAACAAAGATCAGAGCAGAAATAAACAATATAGAATCTAAAAAAACTGTAGAGCAGATCAACGAAACCAAGAGTTGGTTTTTTGAAAAAAGAAACAAAATTGATAAACCTCTAGCCAGGCTTCTCAAAAAGAAAAGGGAGATGACCCAAAGAGATAAAATCATGAATGAAAATGGAATTATTACAACCCATCGCTCAGAGATATAAACAATTATCAGGGAATACTATGAAAAATTATATGCCAACAAATTGGACAACTTGGAAGAAATGGACAAATTCCTAAACACCCACACTCTTCCAAAACTCAATCAGGAGGAAATCGAAAGCTTGAACAGACCCATAACCAGCGAAGAAATTGAATCGGTTATCAAAAATCTCCCAACAAATAAGAGTCCAGGACCAGATGGCTTCCCAGGGGAGTTCTACCAGACATTTAAAGCAGAGATAATACCTATCCTTCTCAAGCTATTCCAAGAAATAGAAAGGGAAGGAAAACTTCCAGACTCATTCTATGAAGCCAGTATTACTGATTCCCAAACCAGACAGAGACCCATTAAAAAAAGATAACTACAGGCCAATATCCCTGATGAATATGGATGCAAACATTCTCAATAAGATACTAGCAAATAGAATTCAACAGCACATAAAAAGAATTATTCACCATGATCAAGAGGGATTCATTCCTGGGATGCAGGGCTGGTTCAACATTCGCAAATTAATCAACGTGATACATCACATTAATAAAAGAAAAGATAAGAACCATACGATCCTGTCAATCGATGCAGAAAAGGCCTTTGACAAAATTCAGCACCCTTTCTTAATAAAAACCCTTGACAAAGTCGGGATAGAAGGAACATACTTAAACATCATAAAAGCCATTTATGAAAACCCACAGCTAACATCATCCTCAATGGGGAAAAACTGAGAGCTTTTTCTCTGAGATCAGGAACACGACAGGGATGTCCACTCTCACTGCTGTTGTTTAACATAGTGTTGGAAGTTCTAGCATCAGCAATCAGACAACAAAAGGAAATCAAAGGCATCAACATTGGCAAAGATGAAGTTAAGCTTTCACTTTTTGCAGATGACATGATACTATACATGGAAAATCCGATAGACTTCACCAAAAGCCTGCTAGAACTGATACATGAATTTAGCAAGGTTGCAGGATACAAAATCCATGTACAGAAATCAGTTGCATTCTTATACACTAACAATGAAGCAATAGAAAGACAAATAAAGAAACTGATCCCATTCACAATTGCACCAAGAAGCATAAAATACCTAGGAATAAATCTAACCAAAGATGTAAAAGATCTGTATGCCAAAAACTATAGAAAGCTTATGAAGGTAATTGAAGAAGATATAAAGAAATGGAAAGACATTCCCTGCTCATGGATTGGAAGAATAAATATTGTCAAAATGTCAATACTACCCAAAGCTATCTACACATTCAATCAAAATTGCACCAGCCTTCTTCTCAAAACAAGAACAAGCAATCCTAAAATTCATATGGAACCACAAAAGGCCCCGAGTAGCCAAAGTACTTTTGAAGAAGACGGCCAAAGCAGGAGGCATCACAATCCCAGACTTTAGCCTCTACTACAAAGCTGTCATCATCAAGACAGCATGGTATTGGCACAAAAACAGACACATAGACCAATGGAATAGAATAGAAACCCCAGAACTAGACCCACATAAGTATGGCCAACTCATCTTTGACAAAGCAGGAAAGAATATCCAATGGAAAAAAGACAGTCTCTTTAACAAATGGTGCTGGGAGAACTGGACAGCAACATGCAGAAGGTTGAAACTAGACCACTTTCTCACACCATTCACAAAAATAAACTCAAAATGGATAAAGGACCTGAATGTGAGACAAGAAACCATCAAAACCCTAGAGGAGAAAGCAGGAAAAGACCTCTCTGACCTCAGCCGTAGCAATCTCTTACTCAACACATCCCCAAAGGCAAGGGAATTAAAAGCAAAAATGAATTACTGGGAACTTATGAAGATAAAAAGCTTCTGCACAGCAAAGGAAACAATCAACAAAACTAAAAGGCAACCAACGGAATGGGAAAAGATATTTGCAAATGACATATTGGACAAAGGGCTATTATCCAAAATCTATAAAGAGCTCACTAAACTCCACACCCAAAAACCAAATAACCCAGTGAAGAAATGGGCAGAAAACATGAATAGACACTTCTCTAAAGAAGACATCCGGATGGTCAACAAGCACATGAAAAGATGCGCAACGTCACTCCCCATCCGGGAAATACAAATCAAAACCACACTCAGATATCACTTCACGCCAGTCAGAGTCACCAAAATGAACAAATCAGGAGACTATAGATGCTGGCGGGGATGTGGAGAAACGGGAACCCTCTTGCACTGTTGGTGGGAATGCAAATTGGTGCAGCCGCTCTGGAAAACAGTGTGGAGGTTCCTCAGAAAATTAAAAATAGACCTACCCTATGAACCAGCAATAGCACTGCTAGGAATTTACCCAAGGGATACAGGAGTACTGATGCATAGGGGCACTTTTACCCCAATGTTTATAGCAGCACTCTCAACAATAGCCAAATTACCGAAAGGCCTAAATGTCCATCAGCTGATGAATGGATAAAGAAATTGTGGTTTATATACACAATGGAGTACTACAGAGCAATGAGAAAGAACGAAATATGGCCCTTTGTAGCAACGTGGATGGAACTGGAGAGTGTGATGCTAAGTGAAATAAGCCATACAGAGAGAGACAGATACCATATGGTTTCACTCTTATGTGGATCCTGAGAAACTTGACAGAAACCCATGGGGGAGGGGACGGAAAAAAAAAAAAAAAGAGGTTACAGTGGGAGAGAGCCAAAGCATGAGAGACTCTGAAAAACTGAGAACAAACTGAGGGTTGATGGGGGGTGGGAGGGAGGGGAGGGTCGGTGATGGGTATTGGGGAGGGCACCTTTTGGGATGAGCACTGGGTGTTGTATGGAAACTAATTTGACAATAAATTTCATATGTTGAAAAAAAAGTAGGTATATTAACACAATAAAAAAATAAAATAAAATAAAAACTATCAATTCTCCAATCCAGTAGGCAATAAATATGAGGCAATATGAACCCTAATTTGACAATAAATGTGCTTTTTTCCTACCAGATAGCTTTCTGATGAAAATTTTGGACAATACATTCTTGTTCCGCTAACAGATATGAATATAGCCCCTTCTGCTATCTTTTTTGTTTACATGAGTTTCATTTTCCTACCTCTAATTATTTCACTACAAATTCACCATCAGTTGATAGTTATAAGATGCTTATATTCCCATCATGTCATATCTGATGGGAATATAAGCAGCATATAAGTCATCCTCAGTTAAGTCAAATGTTTGGTCAATGTGCAATTAGGCTATGAATATGCATCATAAATTAATATTCTGAATACTATGTACTCTTCAGTACCCTTACTAAGGCTGCAGTATGAATCTAATATAATTCGTTATTCTTGCACTGTGAAAATTAATTAAAAATTATTTATTCAACATCAAAGTGTCATTTCCATGACAAAGACTAGATGAAAACAAACAAAATGAACTCAGAGTCCATTTTTCCTCCAGGTATCTGCCAGCAAACAGTCACTGAAAAGAGAGAGAGAGAGAGAATGTTTCATGCAAATAAAAGTGAGTTGAATTCCTTCACTGGTTTTTATAGAGATCATATATTTTTCATACAGTTTATGGTGAATGTAATGGCTATACACAGAGAACCAGTGTTAATGAGAATTTCTTGCTTACAAGTAGTCATTGATTTTCAATGTAGGACATGTGTACCTGAATCACTCAATAAATAAGTTAAATATATTTAGTCACATTTGTGAAATATAGAAGGAAAACAGTTCTTTTAATTCTTGGAGAGATGGAGAGGTATGTCCTAGTTTTCATAGATCCTTTCCCCTGTATTCTACGCTAAAACCTTGCTTTGCATGAAAATAACTTAAAAAAAAAAAAGAAAATAACGAACTCTGATGGCCACTCCCCCTGAAGATTTTTCTGTGTCAGTGTTAGCATTTCGGAACAATGAAGACTTGAAACAACTCCTCACAAAGAAACGTTGCATATGAGCTTCATAAAAAAATGAGAGATTTGTGGCAAGAAAAATAAGGAAGTCATGGTATCTTCAGTTAAAAAAAGGCATTTTAACTTAATTATGTTTTCAGTGTTCAAACAAGATTTATAGAACCAAAATATAGAAGTAGCTTGTTAAAAAAAGATAACTTCCTATTCTAACAACCAAGAAAAAAATAAGATGCTAAAACGGAGGCTGCTCTTAATAGCAATAAAACACCAAATACCTAAGAATCTATACAAAGAATATGTTTAATACCCATAAATGAATAAATAAAACATGAATGAGAGAGATTAAATGAATCTAAGAAATGGAGAGATATGCCATATGAATGGATTGAAACCCTGAAAAATGTTAAAATTTTCTAAAATTAATCAATACATTCAACATATTACCCACAAATATCCCAGTAATTGTGAAGAAATTGAAGAGTGTAATCTAAGATTTGTGTAGGGGTGCCTGCGTGGCTCAGTTGTTTGAGCGACTGACTTCGGCTCAGGTCATGATCTAACGGTTTGTGGGTTCTAGCCCCCCATCGGGCTCTGTGCTGACGGCTCATAGCCTGGAGCCTGCTTTGGATTCTGTGTCTCCCTCGCTCTCTGCCCCTCCCCCACTCATGCTCTATCTCTGTCTCATAAATAAACATTTAAAAAATTAAAAAAAAAAATTTGTATAAAATCTCAAGGTGCCAAGTATGTCTAAGATCAGCTTGAGGGAAGCCAACTACATTGGAAATCTGCCATGCTAAGTATCAGTGTGGATTCTAAAGCTACAGCAATTGAGACTGCACGGCTTGGGGGCAGGGGTTGGCAAATGGTAAATGAGAACAAAATAGAGTTTAGATAGAGACTCACTCATAAGGGATTTGCAATGCTGAGCCACTTCAACCTGGGTATTTAAAATAAATGAAATCTGACTACTACCTCACAAAAGCACAGAACAGATTATAAACATAAATGTGAAAGATAAAAAAGAACACCTCTAGATGATAAGCAAATATTTTCAAGATCTTTGGAGAGGTTGAGAGTTTCCTGAGCATAAAACAAAACCCACTAAACCAAAGAAAAGAATAGAAAAAATGTACTGCAATAAAATTAAGAATTTATCAAAGGTTGATAATGCCATCAAAAGGCTGCATTACGAAAATAAAAATACCAAACCAGTGTATGGAATGATCCATAACTGAGAAAGTCTGGTGTCCAGAGCATATAAAGAATTAACATTCAATAAGAAAAATGAAAGAATGAAAGAAAAAAAAAACCCACGAAGTTAACAAAATGGGAAAAAGATCTTAATAGACATATCCCACAGGAAGATATTACAAGGTCGATAAATATATGGAAAGACAGTCTGCTCATCTTTTAAACCAGAAAAATGCAAACTAAATTCATAATCATATAATTCAAACACCAGGAAAATGAACAACATTAAAAAGGCTACTTATAGCAAGTACTGACAGGAATGGTCTGCTTATATAACACTAATGAGAGTGCAAATTTGTAAAATTATTATGAGAAACAATTCGGCATTAAGTCCTAGAGTTGAACACAGGCAAATCTGGTGACACATGTATTACATTGCCAGGTATATGTACCCAACCCAAATGAGTGTCATGTACAGCCAAATTCACATACAAGAATGTTCATAGCAGCATTATTTATATTTGTCCCAAACTGGACACAGCCATCCTTAATAGAACGGATACATTCATTTTTATAATCATGCAGGGGGATTTAGACAGCAAAGAAATGAATGTAGAGTGAAACATAATCTTAGAGCTCAAGAAATCAAGAGGCTGGTTACTTGTGAAGGCAAGAGTAAGCATCTTGGAAGGAATGTGTACAGGGTATTCAGTACTTCCTGAAATTGGCAGTGACTATGAAGTTTTGTACATTTCATGAAAAGTTACCAAGTATTGTGCATTTCTTATGCAGACTAAAATTCAGTAACTTTTTAAAACTTAAGACAAGTGCGTGTTTGGTTTTTTTTTTTTTAAGGAAAATGGTGGGGTGCCTGGGTGGCTCAGTCCATTAAGCATCTGACACTTGATTTCAGCTCAGGTCGTGGTCTCACGTTTCATGGGTGTGAATCCCGCATCGCACTCTGTGCTGATACCGCAGAGCCTGCTTGGTGTTCTCTCTCTCCCTCTGCCCCTTCCCTACGCAGACCCACATGCACGCTCTGTCTCTCTCTCTCTAAAAATAAATAAACATTAAAAAAATGAATGTCTTTTATCTGCTGTTGCCAAATTACAACAAATTATAGGTGATTTAATTCAACACATGGTGATAGAATGATATTTGAAATAACAATGCCCTGAACAGAAAGTTATATTTTATACCACAATTATAGGATGAAAAAACAAGTTATGTGGTTAAAGGGGTTAAAAAAACTAACAATGTATTTGGATATTGGCTGATAATGAAAGAAGAGGAGAAGAGGAAAATGCATAGGATACAACAAATTTATTTCAGAATGCAACATTGAGTTTCTAGGTATGGACCGTTGCCAATGATCATGTAGCCAGCCATTAATTTATTTCCTAATTGTGTCCTTGCGTAAAGCCTTGTGCAGTATAGGTGCTTGATACATATTTGCTGACTGAATTTTGCAAGTGACACGCTTCAGTTCAGCCTGAGTCCCTTCTTACCCACAAGTGCTGGGGGTCCAGCATACTTGAAGATCCCACTTACACCTCTGTCCCTGCCTATCGGGGACATTGGTGTGACACAGGCTCTCCTGATAGTGGTCCTGTAAGTAAACATGGGCACTTCTGAGTTCTGTGTGGGAGCATGTGACCTTGATGAAGCACATGATTCCAATACACATGATGGACGATATACATTGCATGGTTTTTACACTGGGAATGGAAGGTTCGTTTAAGAACTAAAATAAATCAAAACCTATTAACAGAATGGAGGAGAAAAAAAATCTCAAACAACACAGAATATTCATTTATCAAAATTAGACACCTGTCACTATTAAAAAATTCGGCACCTAGGAGGAAGGTAACTTCCTCAATCTGATGAACAACATGTAAAAATCAAAACAAAGCCACAGCTAACACCTGCAAGGTGACAACAGCCTCCAGCCTTGTCTTCCCACTCCCAGCGCCAACAGGCAGAGAACAGAAGACATTGGATCTAATGAGGAACAAATGGCTCCTGTTTATAGCAGCATGATTGCGTATGTGCCAAATCTTCCAAAATCATCAAAGTAACTACTAGAACTTATAAGGAAGCTGCACGTGGTCTCAGGTCACAAGGTAAATGCTCAAACATAGATGATGAGGAAAATCTTATAAACAGAAAAAATAGAAAATTAACATCTAAAAAGATGTCACTGACAATGTCACTCAAAGCACAGGAAACCTAGGAGCACATTTAACAAAAGAACGGTACAACCTCAGCCCTGGGAACACCCAAATGTGGCTGAAATAAAGTAATGAAAATCTACGCAAAAGGGAGATATGCCGTGTTCATAGTTTGGAAAAACCAGTATTCTTAAGATGGCAATTTAACCCATGTATTTATAGATTCAATGAAATCTCAATTATAATCTCAGCCAAATTTTTACAGAAATTAATAATCTGACTTAAAAATCTTCATGAGGACACAAATGACCTAGAATAGACAAAACAGTCTCGGCAAGGACGACTAAAACTAGAGGCCTTGCGGTATCTGACTTTAATAAGGACCATAAAGGGACAGAAATAAGGAGAGATTGGCAAAGGGTAGACAAACAAATCACTTGAACAGGCTAGATCAAGGATTGTCCAAATTTGTGAAGGGCCAAATATTAAATATTTTAGGCTCTGTGGGCCTAAAATATGAGATATCTGTTACTGCTTCTTCTTCTTCTTCTTCTTTTTTTTTTTTTTTTTTTTTTTGATAACACTTTAAATATGTATCCACTGCTGTTAGTTTGAGGCCATGAGTCATAGTTTGGCAATGCCTGGAACAGAGCCAAGAAGAAGACCCTCAGTTGCCTTTCCAACAATACTTCAAAGGAATTTATTTAGTGGAGCAAAGACAATCTTTTCAGTGAATGGCTGGAGCAGCAGGGTATCCGTAAGAAAAACAAAATTTAACCTCAATCTCTACCTCCTGCTGAACACAAAAATTCATGTAAGAAGGATCAAGGTCTAAGTGTAAAAGTCAAAACTACAAGGCATTTAGAGGAAAACAGAGGAAAGTGTCTTCATAGCCTGAATTGAGACAACAATTTTAAGGCAGGACACGTTAGCAACAATCATTAAAAACAAATTTAGACTTTTCTCAAAATTTAAAATTTTGTTTTTCAAATGACATCTCTACATAAACCATATACCGGAAGGAAATAATTGCAAAACTTGTATCTAACAAAAAACTTGTATCTGGAATAAAGATACAACCAAACAATATGAAAAGAACTTTGTAAACGGGCCAAAGATTTGAAAGAGATTTCATGAAGGAAGACGTGTGAGTGGCTAATAACCATATGAAGTGATTGATATCCAATGATATGAAATTGTGAAAGAGGCAAAATTAATCTATAGTGATTGAAAGGGAATCAGTGGTTACCTGGGGAGGGGTGTGGGGATGACAGCAAAGGGCTGGTGGGAACTCCTGAGAGGAACACAGATGTTCTAGATCTTAATCATGCTGTAGTTACAGTTACAGCTGTATATAAGGGTCAAAATTGTGTAATTAACCCTTGTGCATTTCAATGTAGTAAATCTAAGTTCGAATCGCCATTATCATAATAATCACATGGGAGGTGGGAAAAAGGTGAAGATACAGTTGAAAAAAATAGCAGAACTTTGGTCACTGTGGAAGCCAGGTAATGAGCTGATGGGGGTTCGTCACGGCATTTGATTCACATTGCATAGACACTATTCAGGGTTGTAAGACTCCTTGAGTGAAAAGTATTTTGTTACATCGTTTTTCTAGAACGCTGGGTCTTTCCAACTTCTCACCTTACTAAAAAGATTTACAAAGGTGATTTATCTTACAGAAAAATAAGACTACAGTTATCCACTTGCGTCACTGATGGTAACGAGTGATCCAGGATTATATTTTTCTTTCCTGAGCCCTTAAATTAGCGTCCAAGTTTTTGAAATTTCATTATTGTATTGTATTGTATTGTATTGTATTGTATTGTATTGTATTGTATTGTAATTGATTGCTGTCTACAGAAGAAAAGGAGCCAAGGGGCAAAGAAAACAGAAAGCTTACTTCCTGAATGATAATTCTGAGCAGCACCTCTCAGTATATTTAAGAACATAACTATGCTAAAACTAACTCGTGCACGCTTGTTTTCTTTACATATGGACATGCACCATGTAGAGGTTTTAGTGATGTTTACAAGATGATGATATTCTTCCACAACAGCGATATTTCCTCTCTTAAAAGTATTATCATAGGACCTCCTGGGTGGCTCCATCAGAGTTAAGTGTCTGACTCTTGATTTCCGCTCCGTTCGTGATCTCATGTTTGCTAGATCCAGCCCTGCGTCAGGCTGCGTGCTGACAGCGCGGAGCCTGCTTGGGATTTTCTCCCTCCCTCTCTCTCTGCCCCTCCCCTGCTTGCATGCTCTTTCAAAATAAGGAAATAAACATTAAAAGAGTACTACCATAGAGATGAGCATTGAATAATGTCTACATATAGAGTGACAAAGAGATCATACCATTTCTTTATTTTTTTTATATTAAATTTTTTTTTTAAGTTTATTTATTTTTGAGACAGAGAGACAGAGCATGAACGGGGGAGGGGCAGAGAGAGAGGGAGACAGAATCAGAAGCAGGCTCCAGGCTCTGAGCCATCAGCCCAGAGCCCGACGCGGGGCTCGAACTCGCGGACCGCGAGATCGTGACCTGAGCTGAAATCGAACGCCCAACCAACTGAGCCACCCAGGCGTCCCATACCATTTCTTTAAAGTATGTGCTGGTATCATGGATGTAACAACAAAGGTTATGCATTCCACATTAATAATTTGCCTAATGAATATCACAGTCCAGGTGGTTTTGAAAAGGAAGTCTGTTATTTCCACAAAGGCTAACACACTGTTGCATGTCACCTGGGCTCTACTTACATCACGTAGAAGAGACAGAGGCCAGCCAGTGACAGCTAGAGCTGACGCTGTGGCTAAGCTCACCTGGTCCTTATTCCAGCTGCCTTCTCTCGCATGTTCCTGAAATGCATACGCTGAGAAGCTAAAAACCGTACTTAAAAGACTGAGTTGGAGTTCGGATTCTGAGCGTGGTGAGGCTACTCTGACAAGACGCTTCTTGCACGAGACATTGTTCAGAAGGGATTATAAGAGGAAAAGCAGGTGACAGGCACGTGTGTCTGCAGGTCTGGATCACAGCAGAAATGTGCGCTTGTGCAGTTAGCAACTGTGGAGGCAGCCTTCTGACTTCAGGATTTCGAATCGTCAAGGCGGAAGTTCCTACGGCAGTCCTGTTATGTTGTAATTTTGTAACTTGCTTCTGAAAGGTCAAAACAGAGTTGGCCTCTTCTGCCCTTCCAATATGTGAGCTATTTATATCACTCAACAAGCCCCTTCTGTTTCAGGTAGCCAGAATGACTTCTGCTTTTTCCTAACCAAGGTCCCTGGAAGGACCAACATGACAGATTTCACACAAAATCTTTCTGTTGGATATAAGCGACTAGAGGTGGAAGCTCTCTCCCAAGGAACATGTGATACGGAACAGAGTCAGTAATCCTGGCGAAGTACCTGATTTCAGGAGTAGCTGGCCCCCGCTGGGGACATTAGCAGCCTCACACTCGAAATACTCTGATAGTATTTATGGCTACCACCACTTACAACATGTTCGACTGCTTTTTTAGTCTTCCTGAAACCATCGCCCATCTCCTACCCAGTTTCACACACGCCTGTGGGAATCCCACAACTATAACCATCCCGCATAAAGGCATCTATCAAAATAGAACGTAGACACAATCTCCACTGTTGAGCAGGGAAGAGAAGAGGGATGGGTTAATAATAATTGCGTAAAGTGTGCTGCCTCTGAAAGCCTGGGAAGGAATGGGTGTGAAGAAGAGATCTCTACCTGCATATCCAGGTATGTTTGCCTATATGTGCGCAGTCCTGAGGGGAAAATTGGTCTCGTCTTTCCATTTGATTGCTTAAAGCACATCACAGCTCCCTGACTTACCTTTCTTAACAAAGCAAGTCGGGATGCAGAATGATCATGGCTTTGAATTTGGCCATGACTTTTCATTTATCTCTTTTAGGCTTTGCTTGACTGTGCAGCTCTGGGAGCTAGCGTTCAAAGGCAATCATGTGTTCAAAGAAAATACTTAGCTGGGAATATTCGATGCATTTAATAATTCTTGTACGTATTATAAAAGCTTTTGAAATGCTAGCATTTATGTAAATAATTGCACAGAAACACCTTTCTTTTGGAATAAATTACTCAGAGTCCTGTTTTATCTATTTCCACATAGTCTGTTCACTTTTTGAAGAAACTCACCATCTACAAAATTTCTGAGGAAAACGGAAGCAGGAAGCCTCCTGAAGATACAATAATATGATTACCTTGACTTCAAACCCTGAAGGTAGGCTCCTGCAAGTGAGGCTAAATTGTAAATTTTAGTGAGGATTCTATTAGAAATGCAAAGGCAACAGAGACTTTCAGAAGTGACAGCCCCACTGTGAGCCAAAGAGAGAAAATAATGAGTCTGGCGGAGCTGGCGTTGTAGAAGCGAGGGTCTGATTTGCTGGGCTCTGCAGGCTTCAATTACAGAAAGAGCCAGAGTAGTGCTGCTCTACATACACGTGGTAGAACTTACAGAGAAATGGTATACAGGGTCCAAGAGCACGTGTGTGTGTGTGGATGTGTGTGCACTATGGAAAACTCTGGAAGTTACTCAAAGGAAAAGCTCCTGGTTTCATCATGAAGTGCACGATCCAGGTTGATCCATGCTGTCTGCACAGGTAGTGGGGCATTAACAATAGAATATTTAACCACAGGCATGCCTGTATTCCAATACATACAGGGCCCATTACACTTACAAACTGATGAACTAGGCTTTCTCTTCTGGCAGATTTGAAACACCAGTTTCCACTGTACGTGCAGAATCATTTTAGTCACACAATCAAAACTGAAAGAGATACAAGGGGCAACTGTAGTATCACTGATCTTTTAAAAGCCAATAAGAAGACCAAGCTGTAGATCACATTTTAGAAAGTATTGAGCCTTTAAGATCTAGCATCAGACTGCTGGCTTTGACTCACAGCCCTATCATTCACTAATAATGTGATCCTGGGAAGGCTACTTAAACTCTCTACCCATGGTGTCCAGATTTATACACTGGAAATCATATCATAGCTACAGGTCTGTCTCCTGTACTGTGTCTGGAATGACACCTGGTAAGTGGTGGCTGTTGCTGCCATAATGGCCAGAGCATTTCTGGATAACTACTAATACTCTTCATACAACACTAGGCAGTAGGTGTGTTGATTACAAGAACTGTGTCTTATTCACTTCTGGATTCCCAGCATCTGAGAGCATGCCTGTCACACAGCAGTCACACCAGAAGCTTAGCTGAATGGATAAGACTCACCAGAGAGACCAATATTGAGTCCATCATGGTCATATCCTCAGTTTACCCTCATTACTTTGACTCGATTATTTGTCTTGCTCTCTGACTTCTACTTCAGCTAATGGCAATAAGGGAGTTGGCTCCATTGGCTTGTAGCAATGTGGGACAAAATCTGAGGTTGGTTTTCCACTTGCACTTCAGTGAGGGATAGTAGGGGGGTACACCACACTGGCCATTCAACTCTTCGGGGCCCAAACCTTTGTTTATTCACCTTTAATAGTGACCTGGGAGCATGATGGAAGCGCATGAAGAAAAGCTCTCAGGAGGTAAGCAGAAGAGTAGGTTTGGGGATGAAGGCACATGGCTGGTAAAGGAGACAGGAGCTCAGAACAGAGGGAGGCTGGAAACCAAAGAACGAAAGTAAGTGTCATGGTTGGTTACCTGTTTGTCCAAGATGAGTTGCTTCTGGGTCCCAGGTTACCCAGTCTCTAATGCACTCAAATGCAGAAGTCTACAATGTAAGTATTACTGGAGCCTATTATTGGAAAACCTACATTTATCAAGGCACTTTCCCTGGATCTAGAACTCTAGACATATATAACACACATATAATACACACACATGTATGTGCTTCTGTGTGGGTGCATGTACACATACATATAATATGCATGCACGTGCATCCACGTGGGTACATGTACATACTCAAACGTGTGCTTCATGTGGGTGTATGTACACACATAATATGCACACGTGTACTACTGTGTGGGCACATGTACACAGACATATAACATGCATGCATGTATTTCCGTGTGGGTTTATGTACACACATAATATGCACACATGTACTACTCTGTGGGTACACATACACATACATACACTATGCATGCATGTACTTTCATGTGGATGTATGTACATACTCAAACACAATATACACATGAGTGTACCTATGTGTCAGTACACACACACACACACACACATACACACACACATTCACAACTGAAGTCCAACTCCAACCTTTTCATAAAGCAGACTTTGTTCAGCACACAGATGTCTCCCAAACTCTTCTCCATGTCTCCCCAATATAAAGTCAACAACTGTAAGTGCTACTCCACTTCTAATTCCTTCATTCGCTTTTTTTTCTGCTTCTGGGCCCTTACATGGGGTAAACAGGACTGATGCCAGAACTCTCTTAACTAGACTCATTGTTTTTTTGTTAAATTTATTTATTTTTTGAGAGCGAGAGAAAGAGAGTGTGAGGGGCAGAAAGACAGAGAGAGTGGATTCCAAGCAGGTTCTGTGCTTTCAGTGCAGAGTCTGATGTGGGGCTCGAACCCATAAACCCTGAGATTATGACCCGAGCCAAAATCAAGAGTTGGATGCTTAACCGACTGAGCCACCCAGTGGACCCTAGACCCATTGTTTTACTTGGTCAAACTCTGTTTACTTTGCTCAACTCAACCCTGAGAGTTAAAAAATTTAAGTACAAATTCCTGTTCTACATTATAAAAGTGTTACCCCAAATACCTTGCCAAATTCCTGATTCCAGATATTCTGTTCAGTAGTATGTTTCTCTCTTCTAATTCAATGAATTTGCCTTCCAATAAATACTACCCAACACTGTACAGTTATCTGTCCCCAACCATCCATTCCCTTTAAGTGGAATTTGACTAAAAATGCTTTATCCTGCTGGGGATAATCAGTAGAAGTGGCAATTGGGGGATGAATAAAGAAAAAAAATAGTAAAAGCAGATGGCAGAGCAGAAGTGAAGTTTTTACCACAAAGCCCTGGAAGAGGAAAAGGAATGTGAGGTAGAGTAAATGCAAAAGAGCCCTCCTGCAGCTGTTAGGAGGGAAAGAGCAAAGGTGTGTTCAGGAGGTACGAAGAATCTGGCTCTTTGAAGTTATTTCTCTAGGAACCTAAGGGAATGACAGGTGCAAGTAAACCACCTTGAGTTAGAAAATAAAAGGCATTGAATAGACTGTCATCAGAAGGCATAAACTCAATATGCATATTGCTGAGATGGAAATCTTGAGAAGTTTCTAGCAAACAATAGGTGATGGGTATACAGAATGCTATTTGCAGAAAAGGTGTAAAATTAAGACAGGTACAGCATTCCTGTCATGTTTTATTTACTTAATAGGTTGCCCATCATAACACTTTATTTCTGAAAAATACAAAACTAAAAAAAAAAAAAGTGTTCTTCATAAAACAGCCTCCTGTCATGGAATGTCTACTCTCAGAGAGATTCCAAAGGGATTTCACGTAAGCTGCAGCCTCCGGGGGGCTTGGCCAGGAGATCTGGAGGAAGAATGCTTCTGGCAGAGGGCAGAGCTAGTATAAAAATACTGCTGGTGGGAATGCAAACTGGTGCAGCCATTCTGGAAAAGAGTATGCAGGTTCCTCAAAACGGATCTACCCTACTATCCAGAAACTGCACTATTAGGTATTTATCCAAAGGACACGGGTATGCTGTTTTGAAGGGGCACATGCACCCCGATGTTTATAGCAGCACTATCGTTAATAGCCAAAGTATGAAGAGACCAAATGTCCATTGATGGATGAATGGATAAAGATGTGGTATATATATACAATGGAGTGTTACTCGGCAATCAAAAAGAATGAAATCTTGCCATTTGTAACTACGTGGATAGAACTGGAGGGTTGGTATGCCAAGTTAGAAAATGAAATATGTGATTTCATTCATGTGTGGAATTTAAGAAACACAACAGATGAACATAAGGGAAGGGAAGGGAAGGAAAATAAGGTAAAAACAGAGAGGGAGACAAACCATAGAGACTCTTAAATGCAGAGAGAGAAAAAACTGAGGGTTGCTGGCAGAGAGGTGTGGGATACACTAACTGGGTGATGGGCATTAAGGAGGGCACTTGTTGGGATGAACACTGGGTGTTACACGTAAGTGATGAATCACTGGGTTCTACTCCTGAAACTATTATTACACTATATGTTAACTAACTTGAATTAAGTAAAAGAAGCCAAACCACACCAACAAAAACAAAGAAACTTTGATCTCACAAAAAAAGTCCTAAGAAAAGAAGTAGCCCAAGACATTTGAGGAACAGCAAAAAAGAGGCCACTTTGCTGGAGAAGAGTGAACCAGTAGAGTTGAAGTGATGGGGTTGTAGGAATGGGCATCCTGAGTGAGTGAATGAGCTCCTGAGTGACCCAGCACAGGAGAGGGGTGCAGGGGCCAGACTTGGGTCCTGCAGAGCCCACTCTGCCTGCGTGTGGAGGACAGAAGCAAAAGAGTAGGCATGCGAGCTGAGAGAGGCAGTAGGAGAGCACCGCGTGCCCATCAGCAGGGAACGATGCTGGCCTGCATCCCAGCGGCCACGGCAGGTGGAGGGTGGAGGCCCATCTCAGAAGAGTGCACTGGCTTTCCTAACATGCTCAGCACCGGCAGAAACCAGTGCACTTTTCCTAATAGAGATTATACACAGAAATATTTTTTTAAGGTTTTTTATTTATTTTTAAGAGTGCGCGCACGAGAGAGAGCGAGCAAGAGAGAGTACGCCCAACAGAGAAGGGGCAGAGAGAGGGAGACAGAAAACCCCAAGGAGGCTCTGTGCCATCAACACAGAACCAGATGTGGGGCTTGAACCCATGAATGGTGAGATCATGATCTGAGCCGAAATCGAGAGTCGTGCGGTTAACTGAATGAGCCACCCAGGGGCCCCCGTGCATAAATATTTTCAAATGGACACTGCTCACATATCGCCAGTGGGACACAAGTGTACCAATACAGAATGGCGTAGATATGACCGTGGGTAGGCCTGGGATTTAATGGGCTTCACGTCATAAAATGTGAAGCACCTTGCTTCTCATGCTGCATTATTACTGTACCCTGTAGTTAACTTTCTGCCATTGCAGTTAGTGCCTCACTGAATAATGGTGTCTATTATTAAATATTACATCTGTAGGAATTATCACTGAAGCATTGAACACCAGCATCGCATGAAAAAAAATAATGTTCTTGTTTTTACTTAAAAAATTCAGAATGCTATTCCAAAAATGATAACCTAAAATATGAGACGATTTCAATTGGATGAAACCATAAGTGAAATATTTTTTAAAAAGTCTCTGACTGTAGCTTTTCAATAACATGAAATCAATATTTGGATTCTGACTAGAGTTTGCCTCTGAAAATTATAATACAAAAAATAGCTACTATTATCATTTAGGCATTAGTGTATATTAAAACACTAGAGTATATAAAATAAATTCCATTTACTATTGAACTTTCATATGGATGTTATAAAATAAAAATAGTGAGCATATATTCCAATAAAGTACAAAGGAGTAACATGTTAGGCTCTTAGTGTAAAATGTCTTATAAACACACCTATTTATACCTTTGACCTAAGCAATTAAAGCTTTAATGATTTGAGCTAGAGGCTACATTTTCTTTTTGTTTAAGTTGATTTATTTATTTTGAGAGAGAGAGAGAATAAGACAGAGACACAGAGAGAGAGAGAGAGAGAGAGAAGGGGGACAGAGAGAGAGCGAGCGAGAGAGCGAGTGAGAGAGAGATTGACAGAGAGAGAGAATTCCAAGCAGGCTCTGTGCTGTCAGCACAAAGCTCAACGTGGGGATCAAACTCATGAAATGTGAGATCTGACCTGAGCTGAAGTCAAGAGTCAGATGTTCAACCTACTGAACCACACAAACACTCCTATATTTTCTTTTTTAATTTTATTATTCAGGGGCCCCCTCTCTTTCTGCCCCTCCCCTGCTCACTCTCTCACTCGTTCTCTCTCAAAATTAATGAATAAACTTTAAAAAATCTGATTATTCATAAATCTGAGTTAACACAGATTTGGGAATGACCAATGAATGAGTTATCTTTTCACTAAAAACCCCACAAAACTTAGCTTTGCAGATAAAGCCTAGCACACCTGTGGTGGGGCCCTGCACACTGCATAAAGCTCCTCTTTTCTGAGAAGCGCCTAGAATCATGAGTTCTTCCGTAGCTCCAGATTTGTAGACGTATTTCTCTTATGGTTGCAAGAGCGTGGAGAGAAGTGAAGGGAGACAGCACGCAGAATGCGACTCCTGTCACCAGACTGGCTAAGAGCAGGATTCCGGAGCCAGGCTGCCTGGCACGACCCACAGGTCCATCACGGGCTATGTCCTCCTCAGCATGTTGCCTCTTCTGTGTCTCAATCTGCACGTCTGTAACATGAGCATGACAGTGTGACCTAATTTATACCGTCGCGAGCATGCACTGAGCTAGTGCATGTGACGTTCTCAGAAGGACACCTGATAAACGTCCAGTAAAATACTGTTTACTGTCGATTACACGTGTCACGTCACACACATTACCGGTTAAGGAAGTAGAGACAATTTAGAGCATGGCTCACCAGCAGTGGCATTATTGGCATTTGGGGCCAGGAGACTTCTTCATTACGAGGGGGCTGTTTGCATTGCAGGATGTTTAGCGCACTTCTGGCCTCTAGATGCTAATATGCCCTCCTCCTGATTTCTGACCATCACGAATGCCTCCAGACTTTGCCAAATATCCCCTAGAAAGTCAAACTGCCCCCTGGCTGAGAGATGGAGATTTATAGTAACCACTCAAAGATCACATCAAACCCTCTGGCTGGATTTGACTAGCGTCACTGGAGGAGCATAGCCTTACCTTCCAGACTTATCTTGCCTCTGCCAGTCAGAGCAACAGACACTTCACGTTCTGTGCATCTGCACATGCGCTCATGGTCTATAAATCAAAGAGGTTATCGTCTGCCTTCTATGTCCACAAACAGTGGGGATTTTCATTAAACGGTAGCATGGAGAAATTGAGAACCATAGGAAACTTAGGAACACAGATCCCATCTGCCTAACTTCCTCCTTCTCGATCCTGTTGCACTCCGTAAGTCTTCTCTGTTTGGCCTCACATCTCCTTACAACCATTTTCCCTCTAAGCCTGAGGTTTCTTCTCTGCATATTTTCTAAGGTGGTGGCCTGTGACTCTTCCAGCTTCTGTAACAGCAGGTCAACATTTTTTTGTAGTGTCTGATTCAGCAGGCAACATTTGCAAGTTCAGGATTGGAGTCACACAGACCAGGGGCCACCCTGCCACCAGATCACCAGGAGAAACTGTATACATTTCCATTGGTTACTAGGTGAGCTGACGATTCCCAGCTAAGGAAGGGGAAAAGTAGGACAGCACAGTTGCACATTTACCTAATACTATCCCCTTACTCCCACCCATCGTTCCCTTGGAATGAATTGGGGATCTGACTTTAATTTAACTTGCCAACATCAGGAGGTAGGAGGAGAGAAAAGGCAGAGTGGGAAGAAGTAGATAAATGTTGGCGGGGAAATAGAAAGAGGGTCTGGATGAAGGCAGCTAGGAAAGGCATGGACCGTATATGGTAACTTTGGCCCTAGTGAGGCAGTCATGCAGTCTGAGCCCGTTGGAGGCTCAGTCTGAAGAGAACAGAGTGGAGTAGGTGCTCAGTTTATACTTGGATCTTCTCTGCTCAAGGAAGCTATTCCCACCTTACCATTAGGGAAGGACACACCTACGATCTGTGTTCTCTGTCAGCACAGGGATGGCCTCTCTTTAGGAACGTTGATGGAGGTTGAGAGATAGAATGAAATTAGACCTGAACAAGTGACTGGCCTATGTGGGCCTCCTCTGAGCAGGCTGGGATACGCTTCCACATGTAGGGCCCTAGATGTACAGACATACAGGAAGTTAAAGAGGCCCAACTTTCACGGTCTTATCCAGGACTTTGAGACAGTAATTAGCTATTTAGCTTCAGCAAGGGAGTGATTTATAGTTGCAAAATATTTTTGTTTTGAATTACATAATGAGCAGATGTCGTAATCTTTCCAGCACATGGAGCCTTTAAATGTCTTAATCACCATTGTGATGCAGCACGTGACTTAGAGCAGGTCCGGTTTGTTTCATGGGAACTTGCTCCCTGGTGACATTTCTGATGATAAGATAGGAATGGAAGCCGGATGCAAAGGGAAGCAGAGCAAGCGGACTTTTTCTCAACAATTTGACTCAGGAGATGGGATAATCTAGTGTGTTAATTGTAGGCATTTAAACCAGGATCCACCAGCATGGGACCAGAAGCGGTATCACAGCAACCCAAAGCCACGGACCAACTTAAGGGGACTCACTCCTAAGATCCCCACACAGGGGTCAAGCCTCAGACAGGACATGGACAGATGGACAGAGACCAGAAACATGCAGACTCAGAAATAGGGAGGAGTGGGCACCCATCTAATCATTCTCCATTTTCTAGGAGTCCAAGAAATTCTTTCATCCTCTCGGTTGACCCCTGCTTTATTAAGGCAAACTTCAGTGAGTTCCTGTCTCTTGCAAGGAAATGCTATCTAGGACATCTCCACATCTTGTGATGGCTTTAACCACGTTTTACATGCCACATCTCCAACCGGTAATGAATACAGGTCTCCGATGGTCTCCCGCTTGTCTTGACTCAAGTTTGGCAACTCTTGAAGTAGATTCTTATTTTTATAATTAAATTAGAATATCTTCACATTGGGTCTTCACCATAATCCCATGGTCTTCTGTATCATTGGTCTAGTGGGCCTGGAGGATGCTGACTTTGAATTCGCTTTTCCTGCTTTAGGGCAATTCTTTTATGTTCAGTATCAAAACACAGCTGCTTTCAGATACTTTAACTTGATAAGACACAGTCAGAGATTACAGAGTGTTTAAAGTAGTAGTTTTTCCACATGACTGTAATGACAATATAAGAAACAGCAAAAGCCACCTTTGTTGAGCTTGTGCAACGTGCTTTCCTTAATCTAATATTTGACTAAATAGAAAATTGTAGAAAGTTCCATCTTTTAAATTTAATAGCCATATAAGAATAAATAAGGTTTTACAAAAACTAGTATTTTTATAAAATTAGAGATTTGTTGCTATAATATCTCATCAAACCTGGGTGTTCACTTTATGGATGGTCCAGTGCAGCCCATGGTTATCACCTGCTGTTTTCGTTTTGTTTTTCTTAAGTACGCTACTCTTTGTATCTTTTTCAGACTTGTCCTCTCTTACTTCTAGGGGGATGTCAAATTAAGTCACTTATGTAAAAAACAGTCTAGGGTAATTTAAAATTATTTTTGTGCCACAAATACTGAATTTTATATTTCTCTTTTCTCTTTCATGATAAAACAAGCAGTAGTTATAGTGTCTTTTACTTTCACCAAGAAATCCAATAGACCAAAACTATATAAATGTATACATACATTTTCGTTATTTTTTTCTGCCTTGGTAAAAGCTAAAGAGAGGAAATCCGCCAAGCAAATCAGCATAAATTTTCCTCCTTCTATACTGTAATAGCCATTTGTAGCTACAATTCCTCAATTCTCTGTAACAGACAGAAAACTGGAAAATTGACTGTTTAAAGAATAAACTCGAAACCGCAAAACAAGCAAACAAAGCCAAGATGGAAACATTACCTCCCCACCACTGTGGACACTGACATAAGAGCGGTTACTTCGGTAGATAATGTGATTGACCACCCAAACACGCTCTTCATGTGAACACACCCATTTCATGAGCTTAGCACGTACAAGCTGTCCACTGTTCACATCTGTACTCTTCACTAAGAAGTGTCCTGAGGCACCTAAGAGGAACTAACCTGCCCAAGGTTTCAGGAGGTTGGCCATTGGCCCACGACCTGCTAATGTAGGAATGCAAACAAATGCATACCCCTTTCATCTGGATTTGGGACAAATCTGATGGGCGTCCAGTAGGAGTGGCTGAGGACTCAGGGTAGGGCTCCCAGATAAAACACAGCATTCCCAGGAGAATTTGAATTTCAGGTAAACAACAAAGAACTTTTTTAAATTTTATTATGTTATTTTATTTCATTAATTTATTTATTTTTGAGAGAGTGCCTGGGGCCGGGGCAGAGAGAGAGGGAGAGAGAATCCCCAGCAGGCTCCAGGCTGTCAGTACAGAGCCCGACATGGGGCCAGATCCCATGAACTGTGAGATCATGACCTGAGCCAAAATCAAGAGTCAGACACTTGGGGCGCCTGGGTGGCTCAGTCGGTTAAGCGTCTGACTTCGGCTCAGGTCATGATCTCGCAGTCCGCGGGTTCGAGCCCCGCGTCGGGCTCTGGGCTGACAGCTCAGAGCCTGGAGCCTGCTTCCGATTCTGTGTCTCCCTCTCTCTCTGCCCCTCCCCCGTTCATGCTCTGTCTCTCTCTGTCTCAAAAATAAATAAAAAAAAAAACATAAAAAAATAAAAAAATTTAAAAATTAAAAAAAAAAAAAAGAGACACTTAACCAGTTGAGCCACCCAGGCGCCCCAATAACTTCTAAATGTAAGTATGCCCCATGGAGTATTTGGGAATTACTCACACTAAACATTCTGAATTGTGTATCTAAAATGCTAATTCAACTAGACATCCTGTTTGTTTGTTTCGTTTTTGTTTTTCTAAACCTAGCAGCCTCATTGAGGTCGCATCCGCATTGCTGGTGAGCATCCCTTCTGCCCTGCTCTGCCTGCCTCACTTCTTTACAGGTGCGTATTCCAAGAGCATTCCAGTAAACATTTGCACATATTATCTCAGAGACGATTTCAAAGGAATTCAGTGTAAGATGGGAGTGTCTTTCAAGACAATTCACATGAAAATATTTTTATACATTTATTTATATTGACTAATATCTATTGTGCTGTTTTAAATAGCCTTCATTATACCTTATAACACAAACACTGATGCTGTAAGCTTTACTCATCAAATTTTATTTCTCCTTTCTTATTTTATTTCTCCTTTCTTAAAAATGGAGTAAGAAATAAACTAATAAAGACAGTGCAGTGTGCGATTTTACATACACACACGTGCACCTGACAAACGTGTACCAGACTGTCTTACTTATCTACGATCAGCCTCTGACAACTTCTGTCTCTAGAAAAAAGTTCTGGAGTCAACAACAGGTGAAAAGGATCGCTCCTCTCCTCTCTCTCTCTGTCTCTGTCTCTCACGCACGCACACACACACACGCACGCCACAATTTTGTCACGTTTCACTCTTTTAGGTCAAAGACAGAAAACACATTTCTTCCTGTTAACCACTGCAATCAATTGGTATTGCTTGGGATGCTGTGGCTGTGGACAGGGCTCTTGAGAACACATCTGATTTTTATTAGGACAAAATTGATGTGAACAATTAAAACTACCCTCAATACAAGCACTGGATCTAGGAGAGGGACCAGGGAGAAACAATATATGTATTTATTTGCTGCCCCTCTCCTTTTAAAAAAAAGTCTATTTATTTTGACAGAGAGAGAGCAGGGGAGGGGCAGAGAGAGGGAGGGAGATAGAGAATCCAAAGTAGGCTCTGCGCTAATGCGGTCAGGTAGGAGCCTGACGTGGGACTTGAACTCACAAACTGTGAGATCATGAGCTGAGCTGTAATCAAGAGTCTGTTGCTTAACCAACTGAGCCACGCAGGTGCCCCTGACCCTCTCCTTTTTAAAATTTATATGCCTTTTGAGAACTCTTTAAGATTCCTTGATGATTTTAGTATTAAATATAAAATCTTTACCATGGACTATAAATTCTTGAGTAATTCATGCCACTTCTTTCCTATTTCTCCAGCTCTGTCTCACACCATATGTCTCTTGGCCCCCCATGGCCCAGCCGCACCCACCTTCTTAACAGATTGCTACATACTGTGAAGCCTTTATCTATGATGCCATCTGCCTGCGATTTGCTTTCCCCACTGTTCTTCTTCTAGCTAATTTTATTTATTTGTTTGATCTCAGCTAAAATGTTCCTTCTGTAAGGAAGCTTCACCACACGACCTAGATTAAGTTCAGTCTCCTGGCACCTCTGGGGCTGGTCGGTACTGTGAGTAGCTGCCATGTTTCCCGAACTGTACAGAAGCTACAGAGGACAGATACCAAGGTAGGTGGTCAAGAAAGATTGTTGAAATCCTGCCATTTGCAAGAACATGGATGGAGCTGGAGAGTATGATAAGAGAAATAAGTCAGAGAAAGACAAATAACATGATTTCACTCATGAGGAATTTAAGGAACAAATGAGCAAAGAGAAAAACAAGAGAGAGAGAGAGAGAGAGAGAGAGAAACCAAGAAATGCACTCTTCACTAATGTTCACCAGAGAGGAAGTGGGGGGATGTGTGAAACAGGTGATGGGGATTCATGAGCACACTTGCCATGGTGAGCAAGGGGTGATGGAGGGAAGTGTTGAATCACTATATTCTACACCGGAATTTACTAAGACACTGCATGTTAACTAATTGGAAGTTAAATTAAAAAAAATAAATAATAAAGTTTGGCAATAAAGTAAAAATAAATAAATAAATAAAAGGAAATACCTACTGAAAGCCTAGAGCATTCTTTATTTCAGACCTCTACTCTGGTCTCGTTAACCCTGTGTATCATGCAACTCTCCCAAGTTCATTTTTCTGATTTTCTAACCTGAGGCAACCTAGAAGCTACAAACAGACACAAAGCAGAAAGAGGGTATTAGAATTTGGTACAGCAGATACAGTGAAGGAAAGGCAAGTCGGTCATAAGAATGAACTAGAACACTAACCAGAAAGAACACACATCTTGATTTAATGACGGTTGTTGACTGAATTATTATTATTATTATTATTATTATTATTATTATTTTGCAAACTTAACTGAAAAGAGTAAAGTCAGCCTGGCTTATAACGAAGTTAGATATTATAATGGAAGACAAAGCAGTGACCTTTATATATAATATATTTGGTTTACTACTCAGAAAACACAATTTATTAATGAACAAAATAAATATTCTAAAGAAAAGAAAACATTAAAAAAACATAGAACTTAACAGCATGGTTCTCTGAAATATTAAAGAGTTAAGGCATATATACCAATAAGAAATGATTTGAGAAGTTACAGTCCAAGGGCCGTTATAGATCTGGAAATTATTAAAGAACTCATTAAAATTTTAAACACACACAGAAAGTTTATTTAACTGATATTTATATATGTTTTCACCTTTTATGCTACTTCTGCCTTTCTTTTTAAAAAAAATTTTTTTTAACATTTATTTATTTTTGAGACAGAGAGAGAGAGCGCATGAACAGGGGAGAGTCAGAGAAAGAGGGAGACACAGAATCTGAAACAGGCTCCAGGTTTTGAGCTGTCAGCACAGAGCCTGACGCGGGGCTCGAACCCACAGACCGCGAGATCATGACCTGAGCCGAAGTCGGACACTTAACTGACTGAGCCACCCAGGAGCCCCTTGCCTTTCTTTAACCTACACACCAAATATGCTGTAAGGAAAAAGGGAAAGCTCATATACATTTTGCTTCCCAAACATAAAAGAAATATATTTATTAAGTACTTATTAAGCTTTGGATACCATTAATGGTATTTACCACGTATGTCTTTATGATGAAATAGATAATCTATTACAAGCCTGAGTTCAAAATTGCTTATCATTTGTGGAAAAAACACAAAGTATGGTAGTCTAATAATTGAAGATATTAAAATGCACACCTCTGTGTCTACTGGGACCCCCCTCCCCAACCCTGGTTTGCACTAGAAGAAATGGATTACCACTTGATCCACAGAGAATGGTTATTAACAGTGGACCAGAGAACAATATTGTTAAAACCCATAACGTCTTGACTTAAGACACGGAAAATTTTAACAAGGCCTCTCTTCTCCCCTCTGGCTAGTAAGCATGGGTCCTAAATTGAGGAGGGAATCCCTAAAAAGGAATTTTGTTGTTCCTGGGAAAATTCATGCATTTTTCTATCCATCACAAAAATGCATAATCTTTGTTTGGAACAAGATCCCTTCCCTCCCACCGGGGCATCGAGGGTACACTGCTATGTATACCCTGCAGAGTGGACAGGCACCCACAGCAAAGGATATGGGAATTTCTAAAAGAGAAGAACTCAAATCGGCAAACATCAACCCAAGAGCATCCAGCCATGTGCTGGACAAAATCAGTTGCAGGTCGTGTTGTGGACACACACACCATCCCCTGCATCAGGTGGGGAGGGAGGCTACAAACACAAAGCACTGCCTTCATAAACGTGGCCATGTGCTTTCAGCAAACCCCTCCCTAGTTCACAAAACCAGCTTTCTGTCTTTTGCCTTGAACTAAAAACGATTTTCAAAATGCCTGACATCGAAAAACAAACACCGAAACAATAAACTCCAAAATTTGGCAATATATCCGGCAACTGGGTATATTATTAGCTGCCTCAACTTCTTAAATGGTTTCTTCAGAGGACAAGGGAGGAAAAATCACTCTAACTAAATAGATGCTAAATAAAATCCATTATTTACCAAATATGCAACATTTCCCCCTTATCCTGAGTAGCTATTTATGTGGACACCTATCTGAAACCACTTACAGTAAAACCTTGGTTTGCGAGCATAATGCATTTCAGAAACATGCTTGAAATCCAAAGTACTTTATATCAAAGCGAGTTTCAAGAACCATTGGCTTAGTTGTGATCATGTGACATTGGGCATCATGTACTACTCATATTGGAAGACATCGCTAGTTTATCAAGTTAAAATTTGTTAGAAATGTTTGCTCATTTTGCAGAACATTCACGGAATAAGTTACTCATAACCCTTACTCATAATGTCTTGGAGCTTATTAGACGTAACTGTATGCCTACTGAAAATCATGTCTAACTTGGTGTCACAGGAGTTTTGGGTGAGAAGAAATTGTGAGCTAAAACGGTTTGAATAGTCAAAACTAATGTGAAGATTGAGTCCCATTTATAAAATGATCTTTGCACAGATGTAGGTTTTATTGTCCCAAAGTGACAAGAGGGCATCACTACTAACAGATGCTACTCACCGTGTCTGTAACTGTATACTGACACGCTTCTCAGCACCTTACGTGTACTAACTCAGTCAACACTGAAACAGGGATCTACCGGTCATTTCATTTTCACGTCAGTAAACCGAAACAGAGAGCCACAGAAAGTAAACAAAGACTGTGTCAAGAACGTCTGATGGGGTCTGAGTCTGAATAGGGCATCAGAATTCTTGTCAACATGGAGATTAAAATAAGTCTCTACCAAAAAAGTAGTCTTGAGAAGGTAAAAACTATTTATCAAAGCTGTTTTAATTACGTATTCTTTTTTTTTTTTAAAAACGGGCTTTATAACTGATATCTTAATATCTGAAACATTTCATCTTTGGGTTCTTCCTTAACTTGACCAATTAGGACATTTTGAGTCTTGGGGTGTCAAGAGGGTGATAGAAATGCAGATCTGAAGCATCTGAAATAGTGACTGTCAGAATAGAGCACAAGGGAAAAACCCATCGTCAAAATATCAAAAAAAGATGCTTTATACACAATATAAATGCTTTCTTTGTGTTACACTTTCTTCTGTTTTCAATGCCATGTCTTTCTACACACTCCCCTTGAAGAAAGGAACCTGGTGCTAATCTGACCCTAGCGCTGAAATGCCTTCTTCTTAGAAAAATTTAAGACTAGATTGGGAAATATAGTTAACTAGACTTCACATAATTGCTATGTATTTTCATAATTATTTGTCTCTGGGCCCGATTAGGAATATTTGGTGGATCTATATTTTTAATATGAGTCAGTTAAAAATAGTTTATTTCAAACCTGGTAAAAGACACTTTTTATTACAATGCACTCCTTAATAATTATTCCAATATTGTGTAATCTCAGCTAAGAAATTTACCACTTCATTATAAAAGGAACTCACACACTAATACATTGACTAGTGAGTGAAAAATACCACCCCCCGTTCATAAAGGATGCAAATAAGGTCTATGCACTTATTTATTATCTGGATGTAAGCTCTGATTCCAGATCTGACTCCCACCTGTCTCATAGAGGAGAGGGGTTACGCTGGGCTTGGCGGGCCAGGTACGTGGATGCAGCTAGGAGACCATGGGGTGATTAAAATGTGCTGCTTGGTTTATAAAATGGCCGTTCAAGGGGAAATTAAGACCATGGGATTCTGCAAAGAATTAGTTAATAGGCCGTATGTTCTCAAATCTAAAGCAAACAAGCCTTTGAGGGTTTTTGTTTGTTTTTTATACTTGTTATTGTTGTGAAAACTCATATGCAAAGGACAACTCTCACTGGTTCTCTCCATTTTCTTCTGAGTTTGATTCGCGGGTGTTCTACCCCAGCACATCTTACACATTCAAGCTCGCTGCGCTGTATGTGTGCCACCTGGTCTGGCCTCAGCAGACGCTCTCTGATGGGTCTGAAACAAGGCTCCGGGGCCAGGGGGCTGGCGGAGGAAGGGTATGGGGCGAGTGAAAATGGAAGGGACAACGCTATACACAACGATTTTTAACTTGCAAATTCCTGCATACGTTATGTCAGTTATAGGTTTCTAAGCACTTGGTCGGTCTGCTCAGAAGTAACGCCTTCCCACTTACTAGATAAAGAAACACAGAGAATAAAAAAAAGTAAAATGCCTTAAGGTCACTGAGAGTAAGGAGATGGAATAAGGAATGAGGTTTTATGGATTCATCTTTTTCTTATTTTTTTTTTTTTTTCTTTAGCAAACTCAGGGAACAGAGAGTGAGCACTGGAAAAGGTATGGGTTTATTATCTCGATTTTGGGGACAGCACTGTCTCCGTGTTATCTTGCTGAACAACAACCACAGAAAGCGTCCTCCCCTGCCTTGTTTTCTCTCGTGTGCCTCCCAACAACCCAACTCTCCTTCTCCAGTACTGATTTCCATTTTTCAGCCCATTAGTCTTCTGCTCTAGGGGCCTAACATTTCCCTGCACATCTACGTATCTGTTTCATAATCCTTTCAGGAAAATTCCTGGGTTAGTTGACAAACAGCAACAGGGGGAAGGAGAACAAATAAGCTACAGAGAATAAGCATGTCTCCTTTTTTAGTATTGTTTGGACCTCCTTGTGAACCACATATGTTCATATTTAGCATAGAAGCAAATTTTAATTTCTTTTATTTAAAAATTATTGTGTTCTCTCTATAACTAATTTGGAAATGACAGTCAACTAGTTCTATATCTATTCCCTGAATTCTACAGAAGAAACTCTCCCAAAGCAGTGTTCAACTCTATAAACCATAAAAATTTAACAGCAGCAAAACACAAATGCGCGCGCGCGCGCACACACACACACACACACACACACACACACACACACACACACGTCAGACAGATAGAACAATCTGCTCCTGAAAATAAACAGCATGTTTGAGAAAAATGGAGATTTATTTTAGCCTGGATAGATGAATGCAATAAAAGTCATGTTCAATCGATGGTTGAGGGTACTGTATTCTGTAGGTTTCTCATTACCCTTTAACTATCTTAGAACTTTCATTAAAAAGCACATACCTTATGAATTTAGATCCTCATTGTTTGTCATATATTGGAAGGAAACTCAGTGTACTTTTACTATATATACTGGACCAAATAAATAAATATTACATAAGTAAATATAACTATGTGTAAATATATGTGTATGTATGTATATATATATGTGTATACATATATGTGTATGTATATATATATAGAGAGAGAGTGAGAGACAAATTATCCCTACTATATGAGAAACAAGATAAACAACATTCAAATAATGCTGACAACGATTTTTAAAAATAATTTTAACATGTATTTAGTTTTGAGAGAGAAACAGATTGTGAGTGGGGGGGGGGGGTCAGAGAGAGATGGAGACACAGAATCCAAAGCAGGCTCCAGGCTCCGAGCTGTCAGCCACAGAGCCTGACATGAGGTTCAAACCCACAAATGGGATATCAGGACCTGAGCTGAAGTCGGATGCTTAACTGACTGAGCCACTTAGGAGCCTGACAACAGATATTTGACAAAATTTTGAGATATTTGAGAAAGAAACACAACTACAGAAGAAAGTGGCTCTCTTCAAGGTCTGCATAATTCCTATACAGCAGGTGTATGGGTGGGTCTGAACTCCAAGGTTTTCCCCCTCCCATTTCCTCCTGCAAACATGGCCCCTGCCACCCTCTTTCCCACTCCTTGTTAACTCCAGCCAATCTCCAGCTACCTAGGAATTTTCAAGAGATCCTCTGACAAATTTTTAAGTTCTAGAAACACATTTAACTGTGGTAAATGTGACTTATTTTTCACGTTCTAAAAGGTCTAGTTGAATGTGAATCAAAACCTTCTCCCTCCTGTTTATGGCTTCCCCAGGTTTGCAGCAGGACATTTAGGGCATGAAGAATTAAAAGAAATGAGCAGAATGTTCCTTAACTAATCTGCTCTTTGGTCTCCTGAGAGGACCACCAGACACTGCCTCTGTCAGAGAGTGCATTTGTGAGTTATTGGGGATTCCACCCCCACCTGGAGATGGTCTAACATGGACAATTTGTTCTTCTGCCGACTTCTAGCAACTGCCTTTGCGGAGATACAGGCTGAGGGCACAAGTGCCTTACATCTTCTGTGGCACCTACTTGGCCTCGTGAGATATGCCCTCATCCAAAATGTGAATGTGCCATAGGACACCCTGTCTCTTGTCTCTTCCTCGTGCCGCCATCACAAAACCGCTTCAGGATGTTGAAGGCAAGAGGCAGGCACCAGGACTGGTCTGGCCACGTTCGGCTTCACCTTCAAACTCTTGAGGACACACACCAGACTTTCCTACAACTCTGTCACCGTGCTGGTCCCACTGTAGCACAGGGCACCCGTAAGTGTGGGCAGTGCAACAGGAGAGTGCTACTCATTCTGTCCTTGAAACTGGCTCCAATTTCTCTGAACTCTGAACCTGGCCACGGCGTGGAAAATAAGTTTAGTCTGCAAGTGCTCTCACTCAGGCGGATGACTCCCTTTCTGCAGGATTCCTCCCCAAACGTCTAGTGCTCTCTCCACGTCAGAGCATAGCTGATTGAGGTCACTGAATGTTGAGGAGTCAGAGTTTATCAGGCCACTTATTATTAAATCCTGCACAGACTGTCCATTCTTTGGAATCTGGAAGTAACCATCATGTACTGGGATTGCACAAAAACTCTAAGACATGAGAAAACATTCAATCTAGCTCCTATGAAAATTATCCATTACAGATAGAAAAAAAGTAGATCAATTATAAAAGGAGTTAGTATAACCTACAGATCTCAGTAAGCTGGGTGTGACAGACAATAACAAATACACATAAAAATCCAACATAATTTCAGTTTGAAACAAGGACCTGAATAAAAGTGAAGAAGTTGAAGAATGAAATGAGAACTCGAAGAAGCCGAAAAGAAAAATGAACGGAAATATGTTTTACTGATATACAAATGCAATGGGCCTCAACAGCTCGATGTGGCTGTTAAAAAGAAGGCTATCATAGCATCAGGATCTATTAATAAAGAAAACAAGTCATGAGAACAGTCTTGCTGTATTTTGTGGTCGTATCCCATCTGGTGCAGTATTTTCACGCGGCACTCCTATTCATTCCGTTACAGAAAGATTCGCTTATCCCTGCCCTTGTGAGTTTTCATGAAGCTGCACTGATACACATGTCCCTGTAATAACTTTGTGACTAATAACACCTTTTGCAGACAACCACTGTGAAGGTTTAAGAGAAGGAGGAGAGGGGTCCGCTGGGAATCAGAGGGGGGAAATGCTAATTTTGGACTCTGAACTTTATGGAATCTGTCATGTCTTTATTTTTCAATTAAATCTACTTTTAAAATGCCATACTCTTTAGCTCTTGTGTTTCAATTGCCCCCATTTTCTCTGCCCAGCAGAAAGCCATTAGGATTTCACTCAGGTTGACTCTACATTCTTCATAAAATTAACAACTTTGCTATAAGTCTCTCAAAAAAGGAGTAGAAATTACTTTTTGATGTAAATGCAACGTTTTTTTTTTTTTTACTGTGAAGATATTCTGCCTGTAGTAACCATTTTAACTTTCATGGATAATTGGACATTAGGAAAAATTTAGTATATGAACTACAAATAGATTTGTCCTTAAATTATCTAATAAATGTTTTCCACCCTGCACCATAAAACCTGGTATCTTTGTAAAGTCTTGGTTGTTATGAAAGATGAAAGTAAAGGATGATTTGACTGGGTGGGGAAAAAAAACTATCTTTTTTTTTTTAAAGAATGGATGCTGGCAATTGAATGCCTACTGTTTATTCAAAGCATATAGATCAGTAGCTGATTCTTCATTTATAACAAAAACGATGCTGTACTCTATGAACGGAGGTTTGTTACCCCAGTAATAAGTAAAAAGAAGTTGAAGGCCCTTGTGTTTTATCTCTATGCAAATAAGCTATTTGCAGGTGGCTTTCAGAGAGGAGGTAAAATATCATTAAGAAACTAGGTCAAGTTTTTCTATGCTTAAAAATTAAGAGCTTCAGGAATACCTCCTTAAACTTTATTATGCTGTTTTGAAGTAAATTGAATACTAAGTCACTTATCCTTTCTCACTTCAAATGCTGTAAAACTTCTTTGCCTTCTAGTTGACTAATTAGGCAATTCTAAAGGACTCTAGATGTATTTTGTGAGCATGTAGCTCTCTAGTGGGGTATCAGATTTTATATACCTTCTTTAATTGAGAGAATCAAATTCTTAAGATGGAATTGAACATTTAAGATGTTCTTCTTGCATCATGCCTCCTCACTAAATCCCCTTTATATAGGTTATCCATGATAAAAACTACCACTTTGATAAATATTTATGATCCCTACTTATCATTTTCCATACTTTTTGTTTATGAATCTATTCAATAAGTAATAAATAAAATCACACTTTCAAAAAATAAAGACCGGGTCATAACATTGTTCTATATAAGAAGAAAAAGAATAAAAGGAAGTTTATGTTGAAAACCAATAAAACAAAAATGCATAGGGATCAGAAGTGCAAGACCATTGCCGCATTTCCAGTTGTGACATCCGTTCTCCAAGTGGCCTTAGGTATGCTACCTGCTTCTTCTAGGCTTTCTTTTATTACTTGTACAAAGAGCGTGCTATTAAGAAGCATTCCAGCTCTCGTAGCTGTGACCGCAGAATTAAGCATGCATTTCATGAAATGTGCTGCAAGTTTACTGGAAACATTCTGAAGTATCAATTAATCATTTAACAATACACAATTGTCTGATCATATTCTAAGGAAGGGCTACACCCTCAATCTCCTTTCACTACCCTGTGTTCCCAAGACTCATTCAGGCATGAGGGCTGGCAAAAGATATTAATGTGCAATAATTCAAATTTTCTCACTAATGAATCGATTCAGCAGGGCAAAGGACACCGAAGGCATTGTTATTGCATACTTCTTCTACTAGATCCCAACTCACGATTAAGATTCATCTTAACCAGGAGAATAGCAGCACTGTTTTTAAGAAACTAAAGGCATGAGACCTATTATTAAACCCAACATGTCCTTTACCTACAGTGAGAATATCCGTGAGTCAGCTCTTCTGGCCTCTGGATGGGCTGCCAGAGTCAGTGATTTTGAACCTTCTAGCTGATTCTGGCTTCTGTGAGAAACAGCTGTGGGTGAGCCCTTAGGGCACTGTTTAAGTAAGTCCGTGAGGTGTTAACATACAGAATTCAGTGAGCTAAACTAAGCAAAAGTTCTGGTATCAATAAATGTTTGCTGATTGAGAATTAGTAACTGTAGAGTCCTGTGTCTTCGCAAATTTGACAACACTTGTCTGCTCACGATCTGTATTTACTGCGTTTCCAGGATATTTCAGTGACGTAAAATCACTGCACATACTATTATGGCGATAAGACATAAGAAGCAACAGTGGCTGAGAGACAGGGAGACCTAGGGAAACAGTAGCAGAAGCAGATTTATCAATTAAAGAAATAAGCTTCAAGTAGAAGTTCACTGTTGCTTAAAAGAACACAGAATGGATTCGAGAGAGAAACTTTCCTTTCTCTCCACCTCCCCTCACTATCAAGGGAATTAACAGCATCGCGCTATGATGAATACCTAAGAGATACTCATCTACCTCTGAACATTTATTAAAATAATGATATTTCAGGACAGTAAAAATATCTAACTAAGAATAAGTAAAGAGGACTTGCCCTGGATGGGGTACTATATTCTCCTACATGCATATCTCAAGGTTATCTCCTACCTCATGGCCACATCTGTAGGTAAATTACTCTAGCAGACACTCTTGGGGTGTGGTATTTGGTGGGGTATGGAAGTCAGGGCTAGGGTGAGGGGGAATCCGGGTTCTTTGATCTTGAGCTTTGACTATGTTGGACTTGGGATCTTTGAAATCTTAGAGAAAGTTAATGCATTCAACAGTTCAGAAAGGCTTGGTTATATGATGGATAGAAGCTACAGGTCACTTTTGGGGGGGTAATATTCTTTTATTTTTTATTAAAAATAATTTAAAAATAATTTGTTTATGGAAAGGAACAGCAAAAACCCAATTCTGGAGTAGGGAGTTTCTGCATAATTATGTAAAGAGCTTTCTTCCTTCAGAATGGAGTTTTATCTCTGCAGATGGTTCCATTTGCAAAAAACAAAATATGGGGCACCTGCAGGGCCTCAGTTGGTTAAGCGGCTTACTCTTGATTTTGGCTCAGGTCAAGTTCCCAGGGCTGTGGGATCAAGTCCTGAGTCCAGAGGTCCAGAGCCTGCTTAAGATTCTCTCTCTCTCTCTCTCTCTCTCTCTCTCTCTCAAACTCCCTCCCTCTTCCCCACATGCACACACTCTTTCTCTCTCTCTCTAAAAATTAAAAAAAAGAAAAGAAAAAAGGAAACCAGAATCTTCTTTTTGTTTTTTGATTAACTGAAGTGGTGGAGGTCTAAACAATGAAAAACACAAACCTAGTGTTTGTCCCCATGGTGTTTAAATGTCTAGCAAGAGATGAGGCATTAAGGAAAGAGTCACACAATTAATTAACTTCCACCCAAGTCCTAGGAAGAGAGGGGCATCCCGGTTTGCTGGCTCTTTCTCCACCAATGAACGTACAGTGAGGATCGACTCTCCACCTGCACCGAATTGCTTGTTACCAACTCATTGCCTCTAACTTCTATGGCACCCTTTGAAGTTTCAGGGAGGAACCTGCCAAGAAATTTTCTAGGCTTGCTTGGCCACTGATTCCAGGTGAGATCAGGCCAGAGAGAGGCTCTACAGTGAGATATGCAAGTCATAGTGGAGACGTTTACAGCATCGTCCTAGTTTGGGCTTGACAGGCACCTGAACTCCTTGGTGGCAACTTCCCTAAGATTCTTCAACTTCTGGTTTTCATTAAAATAGGAGCATTTTTTTTTCTTTGCACCCATTAGACCTTCCAATCTTTAGTTAAGTCTCCAAATCCCTACACTTAATACCTAGCCTGGGATATTTTTCTGACATAATCTTGCCTGCCATTTTAGCTCTAAGGTGACTTTCTTCCAAAATCCCTTGGAAAATGGGATTTCTTTAGACTCGATAGTGGAGCAAAATACAGAACTAATATTTAATGGCATCTATGTGCCAGGAAATGTATGACACACTGACATACACTAGCCATGTAACTCACACAGGTGCATTAATAACACAGCAAAAACCCTTTACAAAATAATCATTATTAAACCCCCTTTTATGGAAGAGGCAGCTAAGATTCAAAGAGGGAGATAAACCAGCTCTTATTAGTGGAGAACTCAAGAATTCAACTTCCTTCTGTTTGACCACAAAGCTGTTTCTCTTTCCATAAGATACTCCTTTCTCTCCTGTTGCTAATTTTCTTACCAAATCTGTTGATTTTATTATAGGGCTATGGCTCTCTAGTGATTCCTTGACTTTTATTTCAATACTCCACTGGATTACCTTCTTGTTTATTTCTGTTCAAGTGTTTATTCAGAGTCCTAATTTTCCTGGCCGCTCTTATCCATCAGTTCACCATTGCCTCTTGCCTGTCCCCCCCCCCCCCCCCCCCCCGTTCAGGAGTGTCTTCCACGGACTCTAAACTCTGTCACTGCTCTCTTGTGTCCTGACCACCTCTCCAGACAGAAGTGGCTTGTGTGTGCCACATACACATGCACATCTTATAAACCTTCTCCTTGAACATATGCACAAAGTCCTCATGGGTCTCCTGCCTTGAAACAAAAGCATACTGTGAAAAAAATCTTTACATTTCCCCACAACTAATTCAACCTGTGCACATACCTCAGTGCAGAAAGCAGGGAAATATTTCCCTGATCATTCTTTCTCTCAGTATCATTGTCACTCCTAAAAGATATACCTGAATGAATTCCTGTTGTAAAACCGAAAAATAAAAATCAAGAGCAGAAGACACAATGGGAAAGGGCTGCCTTCCCGCCTTCAGCACGGCCCCTCCCACCCCCGGAACAGCATGGCACCAGTAGGACTCAGGAGTCATACCTCCCAGAAGCCACCTGCCTTCAGGTCTTCACACATGTGCACACAGACGATCCGTCTCCCTCACCAAGAACCCAATAAAAAGTAGTACTAACTTAATGTGCTTCCTAAGAGACCATTTTCTAGGCATTTCCATTCATATTCCTTCAGATAGGGGTATTTTATTCTCCAACTGGTATCACACTGCCCACATTTTTCTGAAATCTGACTAGTTCCTTTTCATGCTATGTCTACCTGGCAAACACCTGACACCCTGACCAAACTCTGTCCCTCAAAGCTAACACAGACTCTCTCACGCTGGGCGCAGAAGCTTGTCATATCGTTAAATTTTAATTAATTTATTTTTTCATATTGTTAAATTTTTGGCCACTTATCTAAGTCATGTATCTACTCTTCCCTTAATCACCTATAATCTTTTATTCATTTGATATGATGGTGAGCTCACAATGTGCCAGGGATGACACGAAGGCCTTGGAAAAGTGCAGGGGCTGACACTTCATAGGACGATTCCATTTTCTTTCCTACACTCAGGCAGTGGGTTTAGCTCCCCATGTGTTTTCATCAGCAGGGTCATCCATGTTTTGCCACATGCAAGAAGTGTTCTTGATGAAGTCACATGTGTGTCTTTTTAAACATACTTTTTTTTTTATTTTAATGTTTAACTTTTGAGAGAGAGGGAGAGACAGAGCGTGAACAGAGGAGGGGCAGAGAGAGAGGGAGACACAGAATCCAAAGCAGGCTCCAGGCTCTGAGCTGTCAGCACAGAGCCTGACGCGGGGCTCGAACTCACAGACCGCAAGATCATGACCTGAGCCGAAGTTGGACACTCAGCCAACCGAGCCACCCAGGCGCCCCAGTCACATGTGTGTCTTAATGCAGCCACAGAACTCCCTATTTACTCTGACAAAAGGTATCCAGCTTTCTTTCTCCTGATGACAAGGGAAGAATTCTTCCCTGCCGCTTCCAGATGTTTCTCCTTTCCTCAGCTGTCAGTTGTCTATTCTGTACCCTGTCCATCTTTTCACATCTCATGAGCCCCTCTGGTATTTATCTTCGAGTCAATCAAAGTCAAGGACTTTGGCCTTTCATTTGACAATTGTCAATTGTTTCTTTTGTGGGTTTCCTTTCCTTTCCTCCCCTTCCCCTTCACTTCCTTTTCTTTCTTCCTTTCTTTTTCTTTTTCTTTTTCTTTTTCTTTCTTTCTTTCTTTTCCTTTTTTCTCTTTTCTTTGCTTTCTCTTTTTTGCTTGTCTTTATTTTTTCTTCATACACGATGTGAGAGTCCAAGTTGAAACTTCCCCATCTTTTATATTTTCTCTCACCCTTTCTTCATATGCCAAGTCATACAGGGAAGTAGATTTCTCTTTGAAGGACACAGGAGGAAATTTCTGTTCAGAATAAAAACAGGGAGTCGAATCATGAGCCTGAGCACAGCACAACGCTCTGTAACGCCCGGTGCCTTGGGAGTGGCCATAGGTTTCTATCTGTGGGCTTGTCATTGCACAAACTGTATCCTAAAGGGAGTAGAAGGGGCAGTGGTGGTGTCCACATACTTTAGTATCGATCACACTCAGGAAAATATTGTCATTAATTCTGCCAGCAAAATATCTCATTCCCAATCCAATAATTGGGATTATTGAAGTGGAGTAAAGCTAACGCGTCTCTCCCTCTTGGGTTTTCCTTATAAACACATTCTGTAACAAATACCTTTGGTTTTCCTGTGAAATTAAACCGCTAAACGTTTCTGAATGTCTGTATGCTCTCACTTTTCCTGTTCCTAGGGACTTTGCCATATTCTTCCTTCACCCAAGTCTTAAACCCCAGGCATTATTTAACTTCTCTGATGATTTCATCTAACCTTATTTTCTTTCTCAGGCATTTTCCTAAAAGCCTTTCACTGTGCTTCTCACCTCCATCCAACGTATTTCACATCTCTCCTCCATGTCTGTCTTTATCAGTGGGAAGTTGCATTCCACATTCAGTGCTTTTCTAGACAATGACTTCTACTACGTATGCCTTCCTATTGTACATCATCCAGTGATCCTTCCCTTTTTTGGAATTCTCTCTTACCTTGGGACCCATGACAAAGACAGTGCCTTCTGCCCTGGATTAAATGAAAAGCCTTCATTTGTTTTTCTCCAATTCATCTTAGGTCCAAGATTTCCACAAACAGAGTGATTACATAAAGCATCAGATATATACTGTACAAGGTAAAGATACCAGTTTTCAGCTGCTACATTTTTATTCTACATAAATTGTTGGTTATTAAGGGCCTGACTAGGAATACATGTCAATACTCTCCAAATCTACTTTCCAAACTGATATTCCCCTTCTATTCCATTCCATTATATATTTTACATTCCATTTTACATTCTGTCATATCCTGAACTCGTTGTTGTGTCTCACGATCAATATTTATAAAACCAGATTCATCTTCTAAATTTTACCTTTGCCAACTTTCAAGATCCTTCAAAAGATATCACTGTTTTGAATACTTGAAACTCATTTAACTTT
Source organism: Panthera leo (assembly GCF_018350215.1). Taxonomy (NCBI): domain Eukaryota; kingdom Metazoa; phylum Chordata; class Mammalia; order Carnivora; family Felidae; genus Panthera; species Panthera leo. Next base: position 3,165,153 of record NC_056689.1, on the reverse strand, counting down.
TTTCTCTTCTTTGTTCACTATTTCCTTTATTCCACTATTCCTTTATTCACTATTTCCTTTATTCCTTTATTCCTAGGTTTGTGGTTCTTCCCATTAACTTTTTTATAGAGCTGAGACCATCCAAACTCATTTGGCAATCATTTGCCATCTGAATAAATTAGAAGTATGACAGCCTATAAAGGGGCATATGGTAGTAACAGTCTAGGAAACAGATTTGGAATATAAGTATTAATTAATTTTATCATTAAAAATACAGATAATATTGACCAAAGTATTTTAGGTTTGAACTTCTGGTTCTTCAGATTTCATCAAATAAATTAGTGAAAGTTATAGTAAACAAATATTTTACATGAATTTTTGAATGAATTTTGATTTGACAAGAAACACTATAAAAAAAACAATTTTGCGCTCATCATCTGATGGGGAAAGATATATTCTTAAGTTAAAACTTCAAGAAAGTACATTACTCAATTTTCCCTAGAGATATTCCAAATATAGTAACTAATTATAACGTTGAATTGGGTATAAAATTGTTCTCCCTGAGAAAAATAGAACTTAGTTTGGTAATGTTAAAAGTATATCCTCTCCAAAATACACAGAATTTATCTAACCTTCAAAGAATACTGTCTTGCCCATTACTTGTGATAATTGGGCCACGTGGAAACCGTGCATATTTAAAACAGACAGCTTGTTATTTCTCCTTGTTAGACTGGCATCTGCCTCCTCAGCTTAACCTCAGTTCTGGAACTGGAACAGGTACCAATGTTCTGAAACACCTTGTCTCACCTATAGACTAAGTTTTGGTGACATGTCCAGAGCAAGGTGATCAGAGTAGGGAAGAGAAGAAGAAGCCAAGATCTGCAGTGCCCATTAATCATATCTTAGATGGTTGATCTTTTTATTACTCTCTCAAGCAATTTGAAGGGTTGCCAATATCATAGAATCATTTGCCTGTCAGGAATCAAACACTCAATTTTTAAATTTGGGGTTTGGGGGTACAGATAAGTTTTAGAGCAGATAATGGAGTCACCTCCAGCCCTTCCTACTGTCCAAAATTAAGAAAAATTTAATGGAAAACTTAAAACATAGGTTCTTATGGTAGAGAATCAGGAATTCCTAAATAAAACAACAACAACAACAACAACAACAAAAACAATTAGCAATAGAATTTATTGTTAAAACTAGAATGCTGACTGCAATCCTCTCCAATCTTCAAAAACAAGTAAGGTACTAACAATCTTTTTATGCCCCCAACTTTCTTCTCGGAAAGCATGGAAGATGTCTTACAGGTAACACTTATGCTGTCAGTTAACCAAACCAATTTCTTTCCTTCTTGAACTGCTCAGTGAATGATGCTTAGTCCCTCTGGCACAGTATGGAGTGATCAGTCCTCTAGAGACCTCGTCTTTCTCCTTTCTCACCCTGAGATGGTCTTCTTTCATTGTTGATGTTGACTGTCAACAGTGTTCAAGCCATCCTGCCCCCTTTCCCCTTGCCTCGCATCTAGGCAAGCAATAAGAAAACTCAGGAATCTCCTTCCTTTAGTACGAAGGGGAAGACCAAGCCACACACACCCCAGCCCTTTGCTGGGAAAGGGAGAGGAGGGGGGCTCCATTGGGCCCAACCCCTTAACTACTTTAAAGCAACAACAGCACACCCTTTGATGCGTCCCGTTCACTGAACATGAACCTTCTTCATTAAAGATTCCTTTTGATGTTCATTATGTAAGGAAATGTGAATAATAAGTTTACTTCAAATCTATTGTTTCCTTTGAGTCATTGATCTTGACACCCATAAATTTCTAGGCCTAGGACGGCAGGTGGGGGTGCCCAGCATCCAGCAAATAAATGAAACACTCGTACACACACACACACACACACACACACACACACACACACACCTAGGGTAATACTCCCTTACTGTCACACAAATATTTCTTGTTTTTTCTTGGTAAATATGTAGAATCCACACAAGTGTATCACCTATTTGATCTATTGTGGCTTCTAACAAAGGAGACATGCTATTTCCTTGGTGTGGAGAGTACTGAAAAGCCTGGATCCTCCCAAGACTTGAATAGGGGCTAAAGAGAACACGATGCAAAGAAATCACGTGGAAAAAAGAGAAGAAAACCTCTAGGGACAAATATTCCATTTTTAGAGGCAAATTCAAAGCAGCAGATGACTGTCCCTTTCTCTACTGAAAAACTTCCTTGGGCTTCCAGTCAGGAAGTGTGTCACTGTAAGGAGGCACTGAAGATTGAGGACATGTAGTAAAAAGGTACTAGGACATAAAAGTGTTATTTTAAAATTACTTTTTTTTCCTTTTGTTTTGTTTGTTTTAAGGTATAGGAGTTGTCTTCTAAATGAAGTCATTTAGACAATAAGCTACTAGACAATGAGCTACGAAGTATCCTAAGGACACTTACAGGTAAATAAAACCAACTCACAAAGTTATGAATAAAGGTAACAAAGAATAACTTGGCTCAGATCTATGGAGATATCCATCAAAGGGACCTTACTATAATTAGTTTTAATACAACATAAATCCTATGGAGTTTATGTTTATTTCTATCACCTCCACATTCAAAGAAAAACAAAATAAACTTAAATCACCCACAAATTTAATCACTTTTGTTTTAATAATTCTCTATAAAAAAAGCCTCTTGAACCTACTTGATGCAATACAATTAAAGAGTAGGGGCGCCTGGATGGCTCAGTCGGTTAAGCTTCCGACTTCCGCTCAGGTCATGATCTCACAGTTTGTGAGTTTGAGTCCCGCGCTGGACTGTGCTGACAGCTCAGACCCTGGAGCCTGTTTCAGATTCTGTGTCTCCCTCTCTCTCTGCCCCTCCCCCCCACTCATGCTCTATCTCTCTCTCAAAAAATAAATAAACATCAGAAAAAATTTAAAAAAATAATAGCAATACATCTTGAAATTGCCTCAAAGACGCATTTCAAAGTTGTCAGCTGGCTTTACTAACCAATGAAGCAGGATGAGCAATCCAATGTGAAGTTCTCCTTGAGTGAATATACCAAATCTTGCCAATAAACTTAAATTATTCAAAAGATAGTGAAATTTACCTAATACCTCAAAAACCTAGAAGTCTTATACGCATCATCTGCACAATGCTCACATACACAAATAAAATGTAAACATTATTTCTAACACTGTAAAATGTGTTCCTATTTATCTTTCCATTGCCAAGATCCCACTGGCTTTGTAGAAATATAAAAGAAAAACAGCATTAAATCAGCTGTGATAAAAATCACCTTTTTCTATTTATCTCCACCATCGGCATTTATTGGCACTTGGGAACTATTTATAACCTCATACTCTTACTGCTAACATCAATTATTATGTAAATAGTTGAAATTTTTACTGACTTTATAAATAATGCATGAAAGTCTATAGACTTCAACAACCAGTGTGCATTATCTTTTTGTGGCTTATAAATACAGAATACAGAATAAGGTATAGCTTGGATGAGTCTGAACAACAGATGTTTCTGTTTTATGGATTCTGGTCAAATGATTTGGAGTTTTATTTATACGATTAACATCTGTGTTTTGGAAAGTTAAACCAGACATTATTTTGCCACTTTCCCCAGTAGGTTGGGAACGAGGTAACTCTATTAAATTGACTTTAAATAAAACTGGTGGGGGTGGTAAAAATGCTCAAAGTTTGAATAGCTTTTCCATCTGTAGATCTGGGACCCATCCTCACCATTGTTTAATAGTTGAGTAGTTAGTCCTACTCTGAAGTTCTGATACAAATACAAATATATCACTGAGCTGTAGATCTTAGAAAGATATATCTAATATATCTTTAGATTCGTTTAGTTTTAAAATCTCCAGTAGACCTTGTGAATGATTTCAACAGAAACGTTCCCCTTCACATATATCTAGTTGGAACCCGACTCTGCCACTCGTTCACTGGCCTAGAGTAAGTCCGTTCAGTGTAATCCATGGCAGTCTTCCTAGTATTTAAGATTAACTATTGCATACACCTGGAAGAATTTTCCTGTCCAGACTAGATACAGATACCCTTACTTCCTTCAAGTGATCATTAGATTGCTTAATTTCAAGAGATCTAAATTATGTAGAAGTCATCTTACTAATATCCCTCATAATATAGGATACATATATACAATTTTTTCCCTCAAAACCTCACCGTTTAATTTTTGACACCCAGTTTTAAAGCATATTCTGACTTGACAGAAAGACAAAGTCAGGCCTGATATTCTTCTATTCTTAATTTTTTTTTTATTTTAGAAAAAAAAATGTTTATTTATTTTCAAGAGACAGAGAGACAGAGTGTGAGCAGTGGAGGGGAAGAGAGAGAGGGAGAGACAGAATCCTAAGCAGGCTCCAGGCTCTGAGCTGTCAGCACAGAGCCCCACACGGGGCTCAAACTCAGGAACTGCGAGATCATGACCTGAGCCGAAGCCGGAAGCCCAATCGACTGAGCCACCCAGGCACCCCTATTCTTACTTTAGAATAACCAAAATATATGCATGCTGTACATACATACATATATGTATATATATGACACATGGACACATACTGCTGATTCTTGTTATCTTTCAGCCAAAGAAAACATGAGTCTCACGTGTGTCCCTATAAAATGCTTCTCCTCCGTCCTGTATTTGAATCATCAAAATGTTGATGTTTGACACACATCAAAATGTGCATGTTGAGTTTACATGCAGAATTTTACATTTACCTTTGTCTTCTTAGATTTAGCAAATTCTACCACCTAGATATTGGTTTTCTCTATTTCTTTCATGACAATTGATAGAATTTGTCTCATATTTTACCGTAATAAATGGATTAACTAGCTATATTTTATTTTTTACTTTTTTTTTTTTTTTTTGTATTTTTTCAGGGGGGCTCATGGGTGGCTCAGTCAGTTGAGCGTCCAACTTTGGCTTGGGTCTGGTCTCATGGTTCATGGGTTCAAGCCCCACATCGGGATCTGTGCTAAGAGCTCAGAGCCTGGAGCCTGCTTCCGATTCTGTCTCCCTCTCTCTCTGCCATTCCCCTGCTCACACTCTGTCTCTCTCTCTCTCTCTCTCAAAAAAAACATTAATTTTTTTTAATAAATAGTTTTTTTTTGTATTTTTCATGTTTTATTTACTTATTTTGAGAGAGAGAGAGAGCACAAGCAGGGGAGGGGCACACAGAGAGGGAGAGAGATAATCCCAAGCAGACTCTATGCTATCAGCACAGAGCCTGGTGAGGGGCCCAAACCCACAAATCGTGAGATCATGACCTGAGCCAAAATCAAGAGTTGGATGCTTAACCAACTGAGCCAGCCAGGCACTCCATTAACCAGCTATATTTTAAAGAATTTATATATACTCCTAAGACTGCATGATCAAGAAATTACTAGAAATAAGTGAATTGCCCAAATTTCCTGCACTTCCTACCTTTTCCTTCACTTTTTTTATCTCTACTCTAAGGTTCATTCACAGAAATCCTTCAGACAGTTAAATGGATTTTTCCTGGAATCTGCTCAAAGCTCTTGTTTATACAGGCAATGAGGATATGAAGGGGCCATAATTTTTCAAGTGTTCAATTATTTTCTTGAAGCTCAACATAGAAATAAGGGAAGAGGGGCACCTGGGTGACTTAGTCAGTTAAGCATCCAGCTTTGGCTCAGGTCATAATCTCATGGCTCATGAGTTCAAGCCCCGCGTTGGGCTCTGTGCTGACAGCTCAGAGCCTGGAGCCTGCTTCAGATTCTTTGTCTTGCTCTCTCTCTGCCCCTCCCCTGTTCATGCTCTGTCTCTCTCTCAAAAATAAATGAAGGAGGAGGAGGAGGAGGAGGAGGAAGAGGAGGAGGAGGAGGAGGAGGAGGAGGAGGAGGAGGAGGAGCTGGAGAAAAAGAAATAAGGAAAGAAACAAGGCTGGAGACTGGGCCTGGCTGTTTGGAGTCATGATTGAACAACGGCAGGTACCACACACGCACAGTCAGTGGTATGCCAGCTTGAATGTGTTCCCCCAAATTCGTGTCCATCTAGAACCTCAGAATGTGACTTTTCCTGAAAGTAGGGTTTTGCAGATGTAATTAGTTAGGAGGCAGTTACACTGGAGCAGGCTGGGCCCTAAATCTTATGGCCAGTGTTTTCATAAGGGAAAGGACAGGGAAATTCAGACACAGAGACACACAGGGAAGAAGGCCGGGGAAGAATGGGGTCAGGGACTGCACAGATGCAGTGGCAAGCAGGCAACATCAGTGTTCAGAACAAGTAAGAAGGTTCCTTCCCTAGAGCCCTCAGAGGGAGCCTGGCCCCGCTGATGGATTGATTCCAGACCTCCCACCCAGAGAACTGGAAGAGAATGAAATGTCTGTTGTTTAAGGTACCAGTTTTATGGTGATTTGTTATGGCAGCTCTAGAAAATTCATATAGATGGTGTTGTTCTTTCCTAACCACTGGTCTTCAGGAGCTCATATATATACATATATAGATGTACATATGTATGTGTATATATATACACATTTTTTTAAATAAAAAAATACACATATATACACATATATATACGCATATGTATATATATATATATTTATAAAAATGTAATCATATATATGTATATGTATAAACATATTTAACAGTCTTGTAAATACAAATACATACACACATTTCATTTTCGAATTACTAAAATTTTCAAGAGGAATCCCAAACAATAAGGCCAAATACAATGACCAAACAGAATAATACTCATTCTTTATTATGTAAAATAACGGTATTGCTTTATATTTATAGACGATAAAAAGTCTTCAGGGACAATTAAATAAAAACTTTTTATTTTCTTTTTTTAATGTTTGTTTATTTTGAGAGAGAGACAACGAGCATGAGCAGGGGAGGGGCAGAGAGAGAATGAGAGAGAAAGAGAATCCTAGACAGGCTACATGCAGGCAGCACAGAATCCCACGTGGGGCTTGATCCCACGAACTGTGAGATTATGACCTGGGCCAAATCATCATTCAGATACTTAACCAACAGAGCCATGCAGGTACCCAAAAAACTTTTTCAAAAATAGCATACTACTAAATATATAGCTTCCAAACATTATGGGGTATTTTCTGCTTGAACTTACTCACTTTATAATAATTTATATAAAATGTAGGATTTTACTCTCATACATTGATGCACACACTGTTTACTTCTGTATTCAACATTATTGAAAACTATGTTTTTTATTTTTAGTAGGCATTTTTGTCTGCATATGAAAAATGTAAATTTGTGTTTAGAACGTTGAATTCTCCAATTCTAAAGCCTAAATTGCAGACGAGAAAATAGTACATGGTAACATCTTAAAATATTTAATGAAGGTATCGTATATTTAATATATTCAGAATTTAATTAAGCCAAGATTTAAGGGATACGTGTATAGGTTTCTCCTCTGAGTTCTTTTTAAAAGTATGTAGATGCATAGACATACATGTACGTACAGGTTCATCACGGTGTTTTATTCTTAGCCTGTCATTTCCAGGAAAAAAAAAGGTACATGTTTATATTGAAATGAAACCCTCTTGCTTTCCAAAAAGAAAATGAAACAAACACAATCTGTGTGCAAAAAGAGCTATTCCAATACATTTACCTTTTATTTTTTTGTCCTCTGACTCTTTCAAGCAACACCTTCCAAGGGTATCTTGACTACATTTCATTAGTATGAAAATATTTTACTGTATTTTGACAATTTTTGTCCATATCTTTTCAACTTTTATTTCTTAAGGATGCAATTCAGGTCAAGGGAAGAATAATGAAGTGTAAATCAGCCTTGCAAAGACTCACAATCCAGCAGCTAACACAGACAACGATACTGTGCGTGGTACACAATGATCTACTACAGGTGACTGATTTCGACTCCAACCATCAAAGTGACAGGAAAATGAGCAGCCTTCTCCACAGATGTCTGTGCCATTTTTCTGACAAACAGAAAGATCTAAACAATGAGTAATATTAGGAAAACCGAAACCCATTATGTAGTATAATGGATGACAGCTAAGGACGTTTGACATTTTCTCCTTTCAGTTACCTCCGGATACTCTGTTTTTCAGCTAACTTTTGTGTCCTCTTTTCTTTTCAAAAGGAGAGGAACACACGCTAAGCCACTAAGCTCTCCTTAGCCTTTGGACCCCACTCCAGTATTCCCCCTTTCAAAATTTCCTGCCTGACGGTTGGAATGTTATCAGATGATACCCCAGTGGTGGCACCACATGCTGTCGCTCTCAGCTCATGTTTAGAGAAAACTGGTTTCTCGAACACTTTATGTTTTTCTTCTGGTAAATAAAAGCTAATTTGCAATGTGTTTCCACGGAAAAATTCTAGGCATAAAAGCTATACAAAATTGCTACACAATATTTAAAAACTATACTTAAAATTTAATGATAAATCATAGTTGTAAGGGCATAAAATGAAATAGTATCAAAATGACAAGTATGAACACAAAAGTGTGTGCTACGGGGAAGAATGTAATACAAAAGTTCTCACTTTACGAAGTCTATAAAACCTATGTGCTGAGTTTCTACTATGCATTCAGCACTGTTTTATGTATGAGCATAATGCAATATTCCCGCCTCAAGGCAAAAAGTCTGGGCTGTATGCAGGATGTTACCGTATATCAACAGGCCCTGAATGGAACTAAAACACAGTGTTCTCGTGAAGGCATGCCTGTAATCTCTACCGCCAAATGAGACTTGAGTCTGACAATGGTACGTGAGCTTCTCATGTGTGTTTTATGTACCTCTATTATTTGAAGGATGCGCCTTCCCATATGCTTGTCTCTTATTAGAGTTGTAGATTCTGTTCTTCACTTTTGCACAACAACATTTTACTGCTTACTCTGTAACTCTGTTTCTCACCAACCAGAATTGGGCATGAAGACGGGGTCAACAGCAGCCCTTAGTCCCGGACAGTCTGTGCTACCATAGCACTACATTCTGTGCTACCATAAAATTTAGTTACCATCTTTAAAAATTCCAAATGTGTGATGGTAGTGCTTAAAAATTTAACAATTCCACATCACCGTTGGCCTGAAGATTAAATACCTGTCCTGACATTTACAGCCTTTCAGACTCTAATTCAACACAAATTTTCTTCTTCTTATACTATGAACTCCACCTGAAAACCTAGCCATTTCCATATGCCTTCTCAGCAACTTGCCTCCTCGTGACTTTTTCTCCACCTGTCAGGTGTACTCAGCATTAGACAGGTGCTTCAAATGTCATCTCTTTGATAACACACTCTCCGATGTGTGCAGAGTCAATCTTCTTTCCTTGTTACCTAACACTTTACACAAACATCTTTTATCGTGGATTATCTCTTGGCTTTAATTATTTATTCTTATGCAGCACATAGTCTTTGATGACAGGCCTCCCTCTGACTTCCTTCAAGACATACCTCAGTTCCTGAATTCGACAGGGAGTGTTGCCCAGTGGTTGGGACAACACATTCTAGAGCCAAGATTCCTCCCTTTGAATCCCAGGGCCATATGCTATGAGCCGACCTTGGACAACTTACTTAACTTTTCAGGTTAATTTACTCAAGGACAAATTCACAGCACACATGCCTCCTTAGGTTTGTACGATTTGGTATGTGTAAAGATCTTAGAAATGAGGCTGAGAGGTAGTCAGTGTTTCATGAGGATCATTACCGGCTACAAAGAGTGTGGGACAGCATAAGCACAAGGGAAAGAAATATAACAGACTGATTCCTATGCGGGAATAATTCTTTTGTAAGTAATGGTAGGATTCTAGTATTGCAGGATTTCACACTGAGGACCAGATCGAGAAGCTGAAGCTCTCCCTCATGCACTGTTGCTGGGAATGTAAACTGGGGCAGCAACTATGGGAACCAATGGGGGGGGGGGTCCTCCCCAAAATTAAAAATAGGGCTACCATACAATCCAGTAATGCCGCTCCTGGGTATTTACCCAAAGAAAAGGAAACCGACCGCTCATTTGAAAAGAAAAGATATAGGCACCCTTCTGTTTACTGCAGCATTATTTACAATGGCAAAGACATGGAAGCATCCTAAGTGTCCACTGGTAGGCAAATGGATAAAGAAGATGGGACATATGTACACGCACATACATACAATGGAACAGTATGCAGGCACAAAAAAGAATGAGACGTCATTTGCAACGGCATGGAGGGACCTAGAGGGCGTAATGCTAAGAGAAATAAGGCAAAGATAAATGCCCTCTGATTTCACTTACATGTGGAACCTTAAGAACAAAACACAACACACACACAAAACGTAAGCAAGCAAATTAATTATAAAAGCAGAAACAGACCCATAAACAGGACACCCTGATAGTTGCCAGAGAAGAAGGGGGTTGGGGGGGATGGACAAAATGGGTGGAGGGGAGAGGGAGACACAGGTGTCCGGGTATGGAAGGAACACGTCCCGGGGATGAAAGGCTCAGCACAGGGAATACAGTCGGTGTTGCTATGACAGTGATGTGTGCTGACGGCCGGCAGCCACGGTGTGATGAGCACAGCGTAACTCGAAAGACGTGTTGACTCACTATGTCGTACACCCGAAACTAGTGTCACATGGTAGCAACGATACTTCAAAAAGGAAAAAAAAAGAACAGGAAACTAGACCTCATTGAAGTCCCCCAAGAAGTTTAGAACCAGATTTAGGGCTCTGTTTCTATTCTAGTGGTTTCTTCACCCAGCGTTTTGTGTTATCCTTGCCTAAAATCTGGCATATCTTAATTGTGGCAAATCTTGCTGTTCATATTTTCTGACATTTTACTACTTTTCATTGCCACTAGGCTCAGCCACCTTCATTTTCCATTATTTCACATGGATACTGAAAGCCTGCATTGAAGTCCTTCAAAAAAACATAGAAAGCACTCAACTGCCCTTCCTTTCTCAAAGAAAGGCTTGGGGAAGAGCAAAAGTGGATTAACACAGCCTGATCTCAGTTTTGAGGGTGCCGTCAGTCGAACTAAAACAGAAATAAAATAGGGTAGGAGGAAGCCTGATAAGGCATTCATGATTCCATACTGAACTGTATGGAAATTGTGGTTTCCTGACTAAATTTATTCATTCATTTGTTTAATAAACTTACTAAACACCAGCCACATGCCAGGTCTGTTGTTAATCAAACGATGGCACTTGGATTCTGGCTGCATCGGAAGAGAAAAGTAGAAAGTGCTGAGAGACACAAAGTAGGTGTAATAGACAGGATGCCGTGATGCATCCAGAGGGGGAGACGGGGAGACGGGGACACGGGAGGAAAGTCACTTTTTGTGGGTGTGCAGGGATGATGGAGGAAGGTGTGAACTTCGAACAAATAGGGTTGAACTGCACTTGAGAAGTTCAAGGGGGGTGTTAGAGAGTTTTATGCACACTTCCAATCAAACGCAACTAGCCACACTCACTGAAACACATATTTCTATGAAAAAGGGTGAAGTGAAATCATAGAAGAAATGTACTTTGAATCAGCACCGGTTATAACACCGCCGGACAAACAGACATGAGGTGCCAAAATGATCCCTTTGTATAAATTATTAACTTATTAGTTAAATAATGTCATAATACAGGATTGCTACTTAATGCCACCCGTTATAAGAGTGACACTTTAACGGCCCCTTGCATTCGTCCTCAGTTATGAATTTCGGCAGTGGCAGATTTTTTTTTTTTCATTGTGTTTTTAAATGCTGCCCTAAATGAATAAATACATACATACATACTATGTAATGCCTGGTGGTATCTTCCGGCAATTCTTCTTCGACAAAGAAGGAGTACACATTTGGGTTATTTCAGCACTGGGTGCAACATAATTAAGCTCAGAAACACATTTATCTGCAACAATTTATCCTCATGTAAAGCCGATCACACGTATTCACCAATAGCAGGCTTTTTGCATGGATTAGCCAGAAAGACTTTTACAAAATCTTAGCACTGCTGCTGAAAACATTCAAGCGGGTTTCTCATGTGACATTTAACTGCCAAGTTCTAACACCTTGAGATTAGATCATCTCTCAGGTTTATGAGCCTATGCTCAGAATATTCAGCTGTGTGAGGTTTTGTTTTTGTTTTTGTTTTTTTTTTAAGTTTATTTATTTATTTTGAGAGGGAAAGTGTGAGTCTGTGAGTCAGGAGGGGCAGAGAGAGGGGGAGAGAGAATCCCAAGCGGGCTCAGCACTGTCAGCACAGAACCCAACGTCAGGCGCAATCCCACGAACCACGAGATCACGACCTGAGCCGAAATCAGAGTCAATATTCAACCGACTGAGCCACCCAGGTGCCCCAGAGAGAGGATTTTCCAAGCACGCACGGGAGCGTGTGTTAACGACAACGATTTTGACGCGTCACACAGGTAGGGAGCCCTGGAGTTAGATTCACTGGGTGCGGATCTTAAATAACGACTAAGAACTTGAACGAGTTTTTCAGCTGTCTGAGCATCTGTTCCCTCATGTGTAACATGAAACCAGTGATGACACAAAACCTTCCTCGTGGGGCTTTTGTAAGAATTCAGAAATTTGGCAGACGGAAAGCTCTAAGAATACTGACTGGAAAGTGATAAAAAACAATTAGTCAAGTTTAGCTTGTCTCCGATAACGTGCTTGGTATATAAGCACGTCACCTGAGTTGGGGTCTCTGTTAACACAGACACTAAATAATCTCAACTTGGCGGGGAGGTCAAGTTATTAGGCCTTGTATCCATTTCTCCAAGCCTCTCAGAGTAAGTTAGTACAGCCAGTAGTTAACTTCCTGAATCTGAGAATCTCTGAATGTGTTATAATTCTTGGCAACGTTGGCAAGCATTAGTTTGTTCTGCGAAATTGGTTTTTAAGGAGTTGAACCACTGTATTTAACATTTATATCCCAATCTCTGGAAGAGGACATACATATTCTGTGAGGGCCGACTTTTCCAAACCACAAGTGCACACCGGACATCTGTTTGCAGTGTTTATTTTGCATAAACGACACCAGTCTGGTGCCAGCTGAACACAAATCTCTCACAAAAACTCCTCACACCCCGATTCTTCAGCTCCTGTTCGCAAACCTTGATGGTGTCACAGCTCAGCTCTTTGGCTGACACATATTTTCACATTCTTACCCTTCATCTTATAATGTGTTGATTTTTAAATTTTTTTTAATGTTTATTTACTTTTCAGAGAGACAGAGAGAGAGAGAGAGAGAGAGCGAGCATGAGCGGGGGAGGGGCAGAGAGAGAGGGAGACGCAGAATCCGAAGCAGGCTCCAGGCTCCGTGCTGTTAGCACAGAGCCGGGAACGGGGCTGGAACCCGCGAACCTTGGACCATGACCTGAGCCAAAGTCAGACGCTCAACCGACTGAGCCACCAGGCTTCCTGTAATGTGTTGATTTTTAAATAAAGCACCAAAACTTTTTAAAACATCTTAAAACTTGTATTAAACATAAAACAATATTCTAAGTAGTCTAATAAGAGCAGTTTCTACACAGACTGGACATTAAAGGAAAACAAATTGGTTAAAAGATCAGTCTGGCCATATCCACGCTCTGAAATTAACCGAAGCTTATGCTCAACTCTGCTCACCCATTCAAGAAGCTTATATAAGGAAACTATTCTATGTAAATAAAGTTTTGTATAGATTAAAAGTTCTAAGTTGAGTGCATCAATTTTTATTAATTATTAATTATTATTGATCCATCCATATTAATGTAGAGATGTCTTAAAATGCTGCTTTGATTACCAATATTCTTTCTATGCTTTGTAAAATGAATTCAATTTTATTGTAGGGTAAATTTTAAAATACATAATGTGACATTAAGCATCACTTACAATCTGAGCCCAGCAATTAACAATAATTATTTTGCACCAACCATGCTAATAATGGTAAAACGAAAACCAATAGCTACTGGTTATCAATGAGAAAATGGAGACCTAGTGAGAGTAAGTATTTGAACAAGGACACACAGTCAGTTGGACTGACTTCAGGGTCTTCAGGGTCTAGGAACTGTTTTATAATTTTGTGCCACATCCTTGCCGGAAAGAACTTACTGTCTTCCAGTGGAAAGCCAAGTAAATATACGCTTTTAATAAAAACTGAGTGTTGTGAATGCAGAGCACACACTCTCACCAGGCTGCTAGCTTTTTGCCACACTGTACGATCCACAAGGGCAGGGATTATGTTTTATTTGACTTTTTATTCTCAAAAGGTTTTCACAACGCCCACCCCATGGAGCACCTCATTAAATGTCTGCTGTTGTCTTATGGCCAAGTGCTGACAAGGCGCAAAGAGAGCCAGAGAAAGAAGGCTTCATATATAAAGTGACACTTGAATTCTGTCTTGGAAAATAAACACAGGTACTCCGGAGGCAAAGGACATTTCAGACAGAAAAGTATGTGTGACCACAGGCCTGAAGATGGGAAGGCACTAGCTCTACGGACGGAACGGTGTTTGGGTGTAAGGGAAGCCAGAGCCCGTGTGGAGGAAGGTTCTGGACAGGCAGCCTTAGTGGTTGGGGAAGGACAGCCTTAATGCTGGGTACAGTGGTCCTTCTGCTGAGCTGTGGATGGCCCCGGTGCACCAGGATCAGTCCAGAGAATGGGAACAGTTTCTGGAAGCTATGGAAAAAACCGGGCACAGCCCTAAATCTATCGTAGTTGTGTCTCAGTGTGGTTGAAACTTAATCTCTCCATACAGGAGCCCTGTGAATGTGAATAAAAGACAACGGTGCCATTGGTGGGGGGGAGGATGACTGTCACTGGAGGGGAGATTTCAATACTGAAGACTATGAAGTTTTCAAAGATTTCAAAACAAGGTGCTTCTATAAATATAAATGTGTCAACAATATTAATTTATTAATGGAACTTATAAGATGATAAATCTGGTTATCTGCTTTGAAAAGCACTTAGAAGAACTGGGTATTTACATGCATTCTAAGGAAACATGCTTGAGTAAGATTTATGAGCAAAGTGCAATGTTCTAGTCACTTTCAGGCAGTGCAGCCGTGAGCTGTGGGGTTATAGTCTCTACTGGACAGAAATCTTCATGTAAACATACACCTTAACAGTGTCTGGGCTCTTATCAAACAGCAAATGGTAAAATCAAACTCAGATACATCTATGGTTCAATAATCCTCACGTAGGCCTAATCAACAGTGCCCAGTATGACACTGAGACGGTGTTGTCCCTTTCTACTTGACCTTATTCCGAAGGCTGAATATCTATGCATCTCTCCAGCATCTGTCTACTCTATGTATCATCTATCATCTGTCTAATTATCTATCTACTTATCTATTATCTATCTACTTATCTATATACTTATCTACCTATCTAATTATCTACTTATCTATCATCTAATTATCTACTTACCTATATACTTATCTATCTACTTATCCATCACCTACTTATCTATCTACTATCTATCTATCTATCTATCTATCTATCTACCTACCTACCTACCTACCTACTATCTATTTATTGGTCTATTTTAAATAGGAGTGACCTGATTGCATTAAAAAAAAAAAAAAAGAGCAGTGCTTGCCAGGAAGACAGAAAGTGAACAGTTAAAAGAAGATGCTTCAGTAAATTAAGTGAAGGAGGGAGGTCTAAGGTCAGGCATTGGGGTTGCGGTTACCATGCAAAGTTTATAGACTAGTATGTCCTGACTTACAGGATGAATTCTAGTTTTGCCTTAATTTTACCTTTCCTTGTCTCTGTCCTCTTGACGCCAATGACACTGTTACTTTTCTCTGCAATACCCTTCCCTTCCCTTTATATTCCATTTCTTCCAAAAACACTTCCAAGGCTCTCCAAATCTGAATCCATACTTCTTTCTTTTAATTGCTGTAGCAGTTATTGACTATACTGTTATTTAGCAATTACTCATATGATGCCTTGTACCAAATCCTTTTATGCCAGCAGCTATTCAAATCTACTTTTTACTTTTCTGAAATTATTTGAAATATATTTTATACTCTTGGCACATAACAGGCATTTAACAAATGGCTGAAGGACTGAAGTGAGCATAAGCTGGCATTTAAAAATTTATCTTTTTAAATACTTTTGTTTGCTATACAATGTG
Organism: Panthera leo; assembly: GCF_018350215.1. Lineage (NCBI taxonomy): Eukaryota > Metazoa > Chordata > Mammalia > Carnivora > Felidae > Panthera > Panthera leo. Next base: position 3,149,115 of record NC_056689.1, on the reverse strand, counting down.
GTTTCCTACATATTAATGATTTTAAACAGGAGGCATGATAAAAGACCTGTCGATAATTAACCCGTGAAACTGCATCACGCATAACCCACTATTTCCGGAAATCAGCAATTCAGAAGACTTAATTTCATAAATTAAAAAAATGCATTTTGATAAACGCTGTAAAGCATTTTTAAAACAATGTTGAATACATTTTTAAACGTATCTTTTTTTCCAAAAAAAAGTAATTATGTTGAAAACAAAACACAGCTTAATTAGGACAATCTGATTTATGAGAAGATAATTAGTTTTTCATCATTGCTAGCAAAATTATAGTCATCACTTTCCAATACAAAGACAGAGGGAAGAGGCCACTGGGGGGCTCAGTTGGTTGAGTGCTGACTCTTGATTTCAGCTCAGGTCATGATCTCAGTTTGTGGGACGAAGCCTCCTGTCAGGCTCCGTGCTGAGGGTGGAGTCTACTTGGGATTCTCTCCCCCCCTCCTCTCTCTCTCTCTGCCCTTCTCCCCTGCCCAAGCACTCTCTCTCTCTCTTTTTTTTAATTTTTTTTTAACGTTTATTTATTTTTGAGACAGAGAGAGACAGAACATGAACAGGGGAGGGGCAGAGAGAGAGGGAGACACAGAATGTGAAACAGGCTCCAGGCTCTGAGCGGTCAGCACAGAGCCCGACGCGGGGCTCGAACTCACGGACTGTGAGATCATGACCTGAGCCGAAGTCAGATGCTTAACCGACCGAGCCACCCAGGCGCCCCAACTCTCTCTCTCTCTAAATAAGTAAATAAACGTTAAAATAAAATACAAATAGGAGAAGGTGAGATAACTAGTAGGATTTGAGTGAGGTCTAACACAAGTGTGGCCTTATATTTGTCTTATACAAATCTTATTAAAATGATATCTAAAATTATTGAAATATGAAATGTTTTTTACAAATCTGAAATGAATTTTGAGACAGATTACATATTTCCCTGTTGCAAAAATATTCTACTAATTTTCTAAAATGCTAAATTCAGAACTGTATAAACATACTTTCTCTAAACTGCACAACTCTGAAAATCAGCAAAAAAAAAAAAAAAAAAAAAAAAAGGTATTTGTGAGGCACCTGGGTAGCTCAGTCAGTTGAGCTCCTTCTCTTGATTTCAGCTCAGGTCATGACCCCAAGGTGGTGGGATCGAGACCCACACTGGGCTCCGTGCTGAGCAAGGTGCCTGCTATAGATTCTCTCTCTCTCCCTCTGTACCTCTCCCCTGCTTGCCAGCTCTTTGTCTCAAAGAAAAAAAAAAAAAAAGGTTTTGGTTGTTGGTTGCTGTTACAAATATCATTAAAAAATATTGTGATGGGAAACCTAGTCAGATCAGTCACTTTGTATTCAGTTTATAAGGTCTTTCCCCTGATTTTGGTCACCTTTAATACCTGCCATTCTAGTGACAGTAAAGAAGGTCTCCAAGGTGTTATAGGCCACATGTTTTTTCACTTCATAAGCCCTAGTCAGAAAGCCACCGTGTTAGAAGTAAATAAACAAAAAGCCCCATGCATTAGACATAAGAAATGCATTACTTATTATTATGTTCTAGGCATCAGAACCCAAAAGAACTTTACAATCTAGAGACAGGACACGACAGAAAGAAAACCAGAAAAAAAAAGTTAAAAAATGTGCAGATCGGGGACAGCAGTGGGAATGGTGGATTGTAGTCAGGAAAGACGTGGGTTGTGAGAAGCTTCCAGACCACACTGACCACAGTCTTGGAGGATGAGGTGGAGAGTGAAAAAAGCAGAGAGGCATTCTCAGGGCGGCACGTGGTCGGAGGCATGGAAAAATAAAAACCAGATGGTGAACTGTGTCATATAAATGGGAGGATGTAGGAGTTACTGGCACAGTTTTAAAACAGTAATGTTCACGATAAGCTCTGACGTCACTACTCCATCACCACTTTCAGAGGGATGTGAACTGCTGGTGGGGAAATACACACGCAGACCACAGTGCAATTGTGTGCGGTGTTTCACTGGGGCCCACAGGACAGGTGCATTGGGGTGAGACGCCGCCCTGCTTCTCACACAGGACTTTACAGGCTGGTACAAGTGATGGCCAGAACAGCGGTCAAGAGCTAGAAAACGTTAAGAAGCACTAGTTTAAAAAGAGTTAAAGGAAAACGTATGTGGTGAATATGGAATGAAATTTGTCCAGGTGTATGTTACAGATTCCTCTTGGGGGGGTGGTTTCTAAGACAATAAAATGATAGTGAGCAAAAATGTCTTCTTAAGGAGCTATTTGGAACCAAGTCAAGCGAAATATTGCCAAGTGAGGCATACACAGAGATGTCCTTGGGAAGAAAGATGATTCAGAAATGTTCAGGCCTTAGCAACGTTGGCTGAAGCAATGATGAAAAGTGCTGGAGAGAGCCGTAATGGTCATTCCATTGGAGAAGAGAGTGGACTCTCTCTCTCCTTTTTCCCCAAAAACAATATTACTTAGATGCAAGTTTTACTTCTATTTTGTTGCTAACCCTTCATTTCTCACTAATGTGCCTGGCAAAATAAGTGTTTAAATATATGTCTGCATATTCAACATTAAAATAGTACATTCTTCCTCAATATACTAGAGGACTTTGGATCATTGAGGTATTAAAGAAAATAATGTAACAATCAATCGAAAGGGGATCTGTAAATATTTTGTCGTTAGTTCAGCATTTTATCACCTCCAAATAAATAAGGAATGCGTATATAAACCTTGGATAAAAATGTAAAACTAGGTCTCTAAATTTATAGGAAATTTATAAACACAGAATTCAAACTAATTATTTTCTGTGCGTATGGGTATAATTATCCAAAATTCTATTAGATTTTCCAAGGTGTTATGCATTTCATTATGTAAAAAGTCCTCATAAGCATAATTGTGAAGTTGATCAAATAATTAACTAGTCACAATGATTTACAACCTAGCAAGACGATAGATTAAGCACATAAGCCTTTCAAACAATTAAAACCTAAAGAAAAATTCTTGCCAAAGTAAATTTATCATAAACACAAATATAGAGAAACAGAACTTTCATTTCTGTGTTCAAACTGCAAGGAATTTGGCAACAACGAATATGCCACTTGTATTGCTTATGAAAAATGAACAAGAGACATCTGCTGAACAGATTCACTTCGATGGTGTCCCGATTTCTCAAATACATGAAAACTTGGGAATAAAAAAAATGTTTAGAGAGAGATCAAAAGTTAGATTCTTAGAAGTGAGGAAAAAAAAATTCTCAAATCAATCTGTTTCACAGATAAGGAAAAATTGGATCCAAAACCATGAAGTGTCAGGATCAGGAAGAGGCAGGGTTTCTGGAGCTGAATGCCCTGTGAAAGACCCTCAGGCTAGCTTCCCCCAGGTCACCGAGTCACCCCTAAGAAAGTACTAGCTCAGGTGTTCATCTGGTCACTACGCTCTTACAATCGAACCAGCTCGCACACCGTTACCCACAAGCAGGGCTGAGCACATAACGGGTTCTCAGGACAGGCTGCCGAAGAGACACCGGTCTAAAGGCAGGCAAGAAGGAAGAACATTCTAAGACAAAGGTATTGCTAAAAAGACAAATATTGTCTACAGATATTTCTTCCATACTCCGGAATAATGTCATTTGTTAATAAAACAAAACAAACCATGAACACCATCAAACTACAAATGACAGATGACTGAAACTCTGGCATACTTCATTATGAATAAATTGCAGGACCGTTAATGCTGAGTCCTCAGTTTCTTTACCAGTGAACTAAATTCTTTAAAAGTCGAAAAATAAAGTGTAATGCCTTTTTACAGATATAGTCAACCTGTTTTAAATGGAAGATGGTATAAAATTAAGCTTATGCTGGTGTATTTTCAATACATTAACTAGCCTAGAAATGATTCCCCTGCAATGTCTTTTAAAAGCATATTAGTTGCCTTAGATTGGAGTATTTATAAAAGGAAGGCAATGGCTTTTACCGTACTTTATTTTTCAAAAATTTGGTATAATCGTTAGGTTTTACCATGAAGATTTAAGCTGTGTTGCAGCAATTGAGTTAGCTCTGAATCACCGGATGTACTCATTTAATATTTCAATAATAATTAATGCCAATGATTATTGTACTACATGGAACTTGCAACAATTATTACGTTATTCAATGTTTCTTTTCATTGGAACCTAAACTTCATTTAAAGCACGATAATATAGGGGCGCCTGGGTGGCGCAGTCGGTTAAGCGTCCGACTTCGGCCAGGTCACGATCTCGCGGTCTGTGGGTTCGAGCCCCGCGTCGGGCTCTGGGCTGATGGCTCGGAGCCTGGAGCCTGTTTCTGATTCTGTGTCTCCCTCTCTCTCTGCCCCTCCCCCGTTCATGCTCTGTCTCTCTCTGTCCCAAAAATAAATAAAAAACGTTGAAAAAAAAAATTTTTTTTAAATAAAGCATGATAATATATGGAAAATTACCATCTCATTCTGTCAGTGTTTTAACTATATACGTTTGAACAATTTATTTAATATCCTTTTCTTTATGTTTATTTATTTATTTTTGAGACAGAGAGAGAGAAAGCAAGAGTAAGGGCAGAGAGAGAGGGAAACACAAAATCCCAAGAAGGCTCTGTGCTCAGCACGGAGCCCAATGTGGAACTCAATAGCATGACCATGAGATCATGACATGAACCAAAATCAGGAGTCAGATGCTTAACCAACTGGGCTACTCAGGCACCCCTTATTTAAATAATATCTTTTTTTTAAAAATGTAATTTTTTTTTTGAGAGAAAGCGGGGGAGGGGGTGGGGGGAGAATGAGTGGGGGAGGGGCAGAGAGAGAGGGAGACACAGGATCCAAACCTGGGTCCAGGCTTTGAGCTGTCAGTACAGAGCCCAACACAGGGATCAAACTCAGGAACTGTGAGATCACGACCTGAGCCCAAGTTGGATGTTCAACTGACTGAGCCACCCAGGCACTCCTTTAAATAATACCTTTATCTTGAAAATTCTATAACAATCCTACCTGCAAGATCCATACATATGTTAACAGATAATGCATGGAGAGCAATGAGTAAGGTGTTTGGCACATACTACATATTCAATAAATCTCAATTCATTTGCATTTCACTGTTTTGGACCTACAGAGACATTTAAACATCATGGCAATTATACAGGTTTTTTTTTGAAATGTATCTTATTTACAAAGAATACTGACTTACTCAGATAAACAAAATGTAAGTCAATTGGCAAAGACAGAAATCAGTGTAGTTCATTATCATTTCTGCATTGCTTCAGAGGAGAAACTTCTAAGAAACAACTCATGTCTGTGAAATGTGTGTACCCAGCTTCAGGTGAACATGATTATTATTGTCAGGGAATGTCATGGGTATCTTTTCAAAAGCGGTAGTAATCTCACACTGACCTGTCTGCATGGAAGCTGACAGACAACCTTCCCAAGGCCTCGTGCAGCGTGTGCATGCACGGGGGTGACCTTTCGAGGGAACTTCCTGGGTCTGCGCTAAATTCTTTACCACTTTCATTCATCGTGTACTGTATGTTCTTGTCACAACACCCTGAGGAGGATGTCATTTCTGACCTAGCTACCTGGTCCAGGACAATGAGAAGCAGAACCTGATTTCCAACCAGGCAAAATGAGTCCTTACCACACATGCCTGATGGCCCCTCGTGCCTCCTTGAGAGAACACAGGCATTTGACTGTGTCTCCAGTTCCTCAATCCCTGTGTTCAGAAACAGGTAGCTCATCTAAGGGATCAAGACAATCCCCTTCTTTCTTGGAGGGGGTCCCGACACTTTTCCACCATCCAAGTTCTTTCAGGGGTCATCTGTGCTTGTCTGCTGGGCTGTGGCATCTACGAATGTGGTGCTGGACCTGTAACTTTGACTCTTCTCCCTCATCTCCAATTTATCATCCAATTCCTAAATGTATATTACATTTGTGTGGTCCACTGTTATGCAATCAAATCATCCTGAAAGCCTGAGACTAATTCTGAGACTAATTTTGAATATCAAAGTACAGTTTCATAGATTTATTTATTATTTTTTAAGTTGGGGGGTGCAGAGACAGAGAGAGATGGAATCTCAAGTAGGTTTGGCATGGTCCTCACAGAGCCCAATGTGGGACTCGATCTCATGAACCACGAGGTCGTGATCTGAGTTGAAATCAAAAGTCAGAGGCTTAACCGACTGAGCCACCCAGGCGCCCCAGTTTCATAGATTTCTGTACTTTTATTGCTATAACAGATTTTAGATGGGATCAAATACAAAGGGCCAAAACAACTTGTTACCCCAATATTTCTAGTATTTTACAAAAGCCTAAAGATATTGACCACGTATTTACTAACCGTTACCCACCTCTCTCCTAAAGCTACATAGACTACCAAAAACACCCAGCTTCTCTGTTGACAGTGAGGCGCCATTTTGATGAGACATGTGGTTGGCAGACATACATAGATTCGCAAATGTTTCCAAAAAAGTAAAATAAAAATTTTAAAGTATAGACTTTGTAGAGAGGAAATCATTTAAACATGTCCTAAGGAAAACAACCTTGGAAACCAGTAAACTAATAAATCCCAAAAGTTACATGCCCAAAAGCTGTAATGAGAGCCAGGAGCACCCAAATCCAATCTGTTATTTACACTGTATTTTTTAAAGTAAAGAAAGATGTTAAAAGTGTATATTGCCAAATGTAAAATGTAAAGAGCTATCTCATTGCTTTAAGCCAAATCTTGATAAGAAAAGGAATTTCAGATGCTACAGGAAGTGACATAAAGCACATATTTAACATAAAAATAACCATTTGCCTAATTTGGGGAGTGCACATTAAGTCATTAGCAGAAGTGCTTTGTCTCAGCCTTGCTTTCTACCATTTCACCCCTTTCTCTCCAAGAGTGAAACTAACAAGCAATTTAAAAATAATTGAAGAATTAAATTCTCATCGGTAGCATCATTTTCCCTTTTTGCCGATGTCTTCAACAGACGTATTCTAGAAGCTCCATTAATATAACTATTGCCAAAAAAAATAATAAATAATAAAAGGGAAGAAATAAAGAAAAAGGCAAAGAAAAAAAGCTGTGCAAATGGCTTTTAAAATTAAATGGTAACATATTGTGTTGCTTGGGATAGCAGTCAAGTCTAGAGGCAAAATAGAAATAACAGATGCAATATAAATTCAGAGTTATGGTTGTCATACTGGAATCCAGTCTCACAAAATTAGCACGATATGCTCTACCTGAGGAAAGACTATAAGAAAAGGGGGAGGGGGAGAGAAGGGAAATGGTGTCAGTGACATAAACAGGGAGACAGCAACATGTAAATCTAGATTTGGTAATAAATTTTGAAAACAAGTTGTATGCTACTTGGATTTCTTATTAAAATTTCAATCAAAGAGAAATTTCTTCTAAAGCAATATCGTCCTCTAAAATGTTTTTTGGACTGTGAGATTTTTAAGATCCATTTTAATTTAAATTACTAGTTCGGACCTAATGAAATTCTATCTGAAAACTATTCATAGAGGTGCTTCTTTATCTTGTTAGGGCTTCGTAGCGTTGCTGATGTGGTTTGGGCAGCAACCTAAGAAAAAGACATTATGATTGTGATTGGAAATTAAAGGTGCATGTATAATTTATTGAATAAATAACTCAATGTAATGTTTCTAACGATTTTAGAGGCAGCTAGTTAGGCTGTAACAGGAAGCCTGGAGGTCAGCAAGGAGGAGGCATGGCCAGCTATTGGCAAGTCCAGGGGCCTGACCTGGCAGCAGATCAAACCAGATAGGCCCTAGATGACGGGTGCCATGGCTGGAAACCACTGACTAAATAAGAAAGAAGAGGTGTAAAACCCTGCTTCCAGCACCAAGTAATAAATATTTCACCCCCTAGTTAATAGCTGTCAATAAAAGAAACTCAACCCCCAGGGCACACATTGTGTGCGCGTGCCCTCTCTCTCTCTCTCTCCACCTCTCATATCCTAAAAATGTACTTTGGGCTTAAATACACTTCCCCACTTGTGTCACCTGTCCACTGTGCTGCATATCTGTCCTTGAATTCTTTCTGTTGACAAGAAAGACCAAGAACCTTCTGGGACTCCTTTGGGATGGGCTGGGTAAAGGCCGCAGGGCGCCCCAATTCACCCAGTGAATGATGACAAACAATTCATTAACTGGTTTCCCCAATTCACCCAGTGATGACGACACACACTTCGTTAATCCCCTAAATTGTGTGTGACACATTATATAATCCACTAAAAACCTGCATTTAGTTTGGATTGTTCCAGAAGGAATTTTTTCTACAGTAATAACTCCTATTTGTTACACGAAAAAGTGAAATAATTCCCTCTCCCCATAGAAGGCAAGAAAGCAAAAATGAAAATAAATCTAAACCATGTATTTTTGGTAAAACTATTGGTTCTATCTACTTGCCCTCCCACTGCTCATGCCCTTTGACACGTAACTGTGCAATTGTTTCACTAAAATTTTCCTGACTTCTCTTCATGGACAGAAAATATACCTCACCTATCCCCAACAGAGCGGAGAATCTGAGGGGAAAAAAAAGAAGAAATAAAGAAAAAAGAAAACCCTTTCCATTACTTAAACACTTAGTAAGCATTTTCTTACAACTGTGGGAATAAATGATGTTGTGTTACACCTTCTATCCACACTTCACTACCTCATCCACTACAACTTGAATAATCAATATCAACAACCCTCTTGAGATTCTGTTCTAAGTGGTCTGGTTTAGGTGCAGTGAAGTCTTAATTCCCAATTATTTGGTATTTGGAGGTGGGGTAATTGAGTCATGAAAGTAGAGCCCTCACTATCTGCCTCTCATAAGGACAGGGATCAGTGAGATTATAAGAAGAGATATTCAGCAACGGTCTCTCTCTTGGCCATATGAACATACTGTGAGAAGGTGGCTGTCTGCAATCCAGGAACCAGATTTTCACAAGACACCAGATTTGCTGGTGCCTTGATCTTGGACTTCCCATCCTCCACAACCATGAGAAATAAACGTTTGTGGTTTAAAGCACCCAGCCTATGGTATTTATGTTCTGACATCCTAAACTAAGACAGTGTGTGTGACATTCTTAGGTTCAAACTGTAACTGTGAAGTACTCACTTAGTTGTCAGAATAAAAGTCATTATTAAAATAAACCCTGGGAGCAAAATTAGTAAGTCCACATAGTGTCGTAAAGCACGGTAGATTTGCACGCTAGCTGATGGAACAGTGATCAGGTAACATGATGCTATCTTTATTATTATTAATTATTATTATTTTGGCTTAAAACAATGATTGATTTTTTTTTTTTTGTCAGCATTATGTGTGTTTCCTAGGTTCTGCTGGGTGGTTCTTCTTGACGTGCACTGACTAGGTCACTCATTTCACTACTTTCTACTAGGAGCACAGTTGGGCTACAACACACAAAGCCATCTTGACCAGCCATTAGTAGACTATAATAGCAGATGCTAATAAGCATTAATAACAGCAAATTTTAAATTAACTGCATAATTAAATCCTTATGTAGCACTGAGTGATTTTTATTTTAGTCTATGCCAGTGGACAAAGTAGGATGCAAGATTGGACCTCTGGGACTACTAAATATTCAACAGGCTTATGTATACCTAAAACCTCAGTGGACAGCTTATGAGTGCCAAACAGGTTCGATGGCAATAGTTGACTTGAACAAAACCAAAAGCGGTCTTGGGAGATTCTGACGTATCATTCCAAGAGAGGACTCATCATCTTTCCTAAATCAAAGACCCCGAATCAAAATCAAAGTGTTATTTACCAGTTAAAATCCAAATAGATTCTCTTCAAAATATACAAAAAGGAGAAAGAAGTTGTATCCCCAAATAAAACATGTTACGCTTGCCAAATATGCCCAACTTTCCCAGAGACAAAGACTTAACATGAATGCACATGGAGAGTGAATATGTTTGGTTGTATTTCAACAGTTATAGAAACTGAGTAGAGGAACAAGGAACGTCACATTACCATTAGGTGCAGACATCTTTCCTAAACTTTTCTGAGACCAAAAAAAAAAAAAAAAAGAAAAAAATGTTCAGCAACACAATAGATTAAAACATAAAATTAAAATCAAATAATTATAAGGGTGCCTGGGTGGCTGTCAGTTGTGTCCAACTTTGGCTCATGTCAGGATCTCGCCATGTTTGAGTTCTAGCCCCATGTCGGGCTCTGTGCTGACAGCTCAGACCCTGGAGCCTGCTTCGGATTCTGTGTCTCCCTCTATCTCTGCGCCTCCCCAACCAGTGCTCTGTCTCTCAAAGATAAAAAAAAAAAATCAGATAATTATAATTATTCTAAAGACAAGCATTTTCCCCAAACATATATAATATATATTGGATGTTTATGAGGAAATGTATATTTCTTGAAAATGTAGCCATTTTCAACTGTGGTTGAAACTGTGGTTTTCAACTTTTTTTCTACTAGAATGTAAAAATTGGATAGAGGTAGGAGAGCCCTATGTTGTCTATATTTGGAGACCAACATTCTTTGCAAATAAATGTCTATGTTCTTTCCTACTCTAATAATCTCTGATTCTATAATTTGATATTAAACTCAGATTTTAGTATCACAGAATTTTTGAATTTAAAGGAACTGTAAGGATTCTTACCCATTCATTAAATACTTGATTACCTTATGTACAAATAGAATAAAGCGGTCATGTGGTTTATGCTTAACCTGAGTTAACGTTGGCCTAAATAATTTTTTTAATGATTATTTACTTTTCAGAGAGAGAGTGTGTGAGAGAGGGAGACACAGAGTCTGAAGCAAGCTCCAGGCTCTGAGCTGTCAGCATAGAGCCCAATGCGGGGCTTGAACCCATGAGCCATGAGATCACGACATAAGCTGAAGCCGGACGCTTAACCAACTGAGCCCCCCAGGTGGTCTGGCCTAAATATTTTTTTAAATATTTTTTTAATGTTTATTTATTTTTTTGAGAGAGACAGAGACAGAATGCAAGTGGGTTAGGGGAAGAGAGAGAGGGAGACACAGAATCCAAAGCAGGCTCCAGGCTCTGAGCCGTCAGCACAGAGCCTGACATGGGGCTCAAACTCACAAGCTGTGAGATCATGACCTGAGCTGAAGTCGGATGCTCAACCAACTAAGCCACCCAGGCACTCCTGGCCTAAATATTTTTTGAAGAAACATTTTGTTGCATAAAATTCTTCTATCATATATTTTTCTCTAACATATATTCATTACATACTAAATTTGGCTTTACTGGCAAGTAATTTCAAATTATATGAAAATTAACCATCAATAATAGTGATTTGCCTCAGCTAACTATATTCTTCATATAAAGTAATACCAGTCCTATTTAAGTATACCATAAGATTTTAATTGACAAATATTTAAAATCTATTTAAAATGAAAATAATACTAGTAATTATACACATCATAATATTATTATGATTTTGTAAATTTTTGTACCGAAAATCACAACTTGCAATAATAGCTTCTTTTTACTGGATGCTCAATAATCCAGAGCCTATTCTAGGAGCTGCCATATTTCCAATGATTGTTTCATCTGGAAAGATAAAGGTTCTTATGTTAACATTGCTAATTTCTAGATGATGAGACTGTATGCAATTTTATTCTTTGTTTCCCATCTTTCCTACAATGAACAAATACAACTATGATTTTTAAGACATTATGAAAAAAGTAAATTATGCTATTTCTCTCTTGTTTTTATTGATCAATTGTTGTTAATTTTTAAACAAGCTTTGTTAAGTGAGTAATGGCACTTTCAGAGAGTTCTTAGATTTCAATGTCCAAAGCAAGTCAGTCTATAGTATGTATATTAAAAGTTCCTTCAGAGGCACTTTGGTGGCTCAGTCAGTTAAGTGTACAACTTTGGCTCAGGTCATGATCTTATGGCTCATGTGTTCGACCCCCGTGTCTGGCTCTGTGCTGACAACTCTAAGCCTGGAGCCTGCTTCAGATTCTGTGTCTTCCTCTCTGCCTCTCCCCCATTCATGCTCTGTCTCTCTCTCTCTCTCAATAATACACATTAAAAAAAAATTTAAAACAAAGTTCCTTCAGCTGGAATTTAATATTAATGCACAGGCAAACGTACATTCAGAGGAAAGATGAACCATCCTAGTTAGGACCAAATGTCAGAAGTATCAGAAAGATCATCACTGCACTGAAGAAACAAAGACTTTCTCAGAAAAACAGCTCTTTTCTAGAGTATGGCTCACTAGGAATACATTGATGTTTGGAAATACAGCCACATCTGTTGAGTTTTGAACATTAGCCATGTCTGTTGTGGCAATCATTTGAACTTCTAATGCTTACTAAAGAAAAAAAAAAGTTAAATTAAATTAAAAAAAAGTTAAACTTAAATTTTTTTGGCATTTTTGGTTGGAAGTCTAACTCTATATGTTTTTTAAGTTAACAAGAAAGCGTTCCCAGAAGAGTTGCATTCAAAGCTGAAACACTCTCTTCAGGAACAAAATAATGTTGAAAAAGGGGGTGCAATATCAAATACATCATATAAACGGATGTTATATTTTAGAGAAATGAATGCAGGAAGAGGTAAGAATTGATACCCCAATTAAATTACGAGTGTCCTTAAAATTAGCATAATTTCTCATAAAAAGGGATACTTCTCCAAGCTTATTATGAGTAGATAAGCAGAGAGTGTATTTATTCAATACACCCCACTGGCATCCCTGTAGTAACACATGCCATTTAATATCCTCTAAGACTCCAAAGTTATAATAAGAATACAAACCACCCACTAGGAAAAAAATCAACATTACACAATTCCAATAACCAGTGTTGAGACCCCACATATATTCTGGAGCACAAAGGAAATTTCAGTTTGGTAGAAATGTACAGAGTATACCCTAAATTTACATTTCATCCCCAGCTTTTCTACATTTATGCATTAAAAAAATTAAAACAAATTTATAACATAATTATTTTCTGAAATTAGGTACAAATGCATACTTAAAGCCATTTCAATAAACAAACAGAAGAAAAACTCTGTTGACTCCCAAAGCAATAGCACATTTTCAGTGGGCATGGGCAATGTTATATAATCAACATCTAATATATATGTTAAATGTGAATAAAGCTTATGAAAATACAGGCCACACTAAAATCACAGAGTGCAATTCATTATAGTTTTAAATGAAGGATCCTAATGGACTATCTCCTTGGAGTTCCAGATACCATGAGGTACAGATGTGAACTCACCAGGACTCCTTCCAGAAGCCCTACCTAAAGGAATAAAAAAGATCTAATCTCTAGGAACAAAGGCATTTGGAAGGAGAGAGTCATGATGGAGAGATGTCAACAAAGTTAATGAAGACTGGCAGATAATAACAAGTGTTTAGAGGACGTAGCAGAGCAAAAAGAATGGAAGCCAAAATACCTAGCAGGGCAGAGTCAAGAAGAAGCAACACAATTTGTACCCCCCATTTCTCAGAAAGGTCTCAGGCAAAGAAAGCACCAGGCACTTCAGCAGGAAATGTGGGTGAGGTTGGGATTCGAAATAAAAGGATTAAATGAAACACCTGTAGGGGATTTAGACATGAAATTGTCTCCCCTAAGGACAGTCAACAGACATTAGATTTCTCCCATTCACAACTCGCCCATCACACAGAAATTAGAAATGAGTATACAGGGTGGAGGAGAGAGGAAGAAAGGAGTGGGTAGGGAGGTGAAGGCACTGGAGGGTAGCAATCATATGGAATGTCAGAATATGTGGCAGTTCAGGCATGGCACCCCCTAATAGGCCACTTTGGTGGCCTATTGATTATCTTGAGCTGTAGGCACTTGAAAAACATCACAGGCAGACAGAGGTTTTCTCTGAGCTCCACTTATCTACCTCCTAAAGACAGGTCCTCCAAGGAACTCAACTGTCATGAATCCCCTCCCTAGGAGTTTTATCACCAAAGAAGAGGAACTCTTATTATAGGAGAAGACATCAGAAGATGACACCACACCCAAACTTTCTGCCATCTCTTCTTCCAAGAGCCTGTTCATCTTCCCTAAAGCACATTTACTCTCCCCTGAGAGGCTACATCCCTTCTGCCCTTCCCTATTAAGATGTCATTTAAGTCTGAATTCCAAGTCGCGCTGGAGAGTTACTCATTTTTCTCTGAGTAACTCCCATAAACACATGAGACATACATGCTAAGAAACTTCTACCTGCTTTTCTCTTATGAATCTGTCTTTTTATGATAGGGATTGCAGCCAAAAACTCAAAAAGGTGGAGGTAAAATTATGTTTCCTCCCCTACCATGGACCCTGGGGACATAAATTTGTTAAACATCCACTACGTGTTGTGAGGCAATAACAAGAAAGCTGTGTTATTACTCATGTTTCAAAGATGAGAGAAGAAAAGCTCAGGGAGGTTAAATAACTTGCCTGAGATTTCACAGCTAGTATGAAGAAGACCCAGATGGTTCTTCTTTGAGGTACTTCCCATGCTTTATGGCCATGTCCACACTTCTTGATAAAGCAGAAGCAAAATGGTGAGTCCATCAGCAGGCCATTTAAAATAAATGAACACCAAGGGTGTCTATAGGCAGAAGGTCTGGGTTTACGTGGGACAACATGAGCTTGTGGTGGAACGTCACATGCTCACCCGGTTCTCCGATCATTTGTGGGCCAGAATCAGAGAGGTAGCATATGGGCCAGAGAATACAACTCGGATACCGGCTGACCGGGTGACTGCACAAAAAATGGCAGACGATGAATTGCGAGGCAGATGCCGGTATCAGAATGATGATAAGCGGCGACATATTTATCAGCTGTCAGAAACAGGCATGGCAGAGGTTCGAGGTGGGAAGGCAGGCAGATTAACAAAAGACATCAGGGTGCCAAAATGAGAAAGAGAATTCTGATGAAAAATGATCCTGTTTCCTCCAGTATCACCCTCTAAATTCCTACCTGTGAGAGAAACAGTTAGTGGAAGGAAAAAAAAAAAATATGAGGATCATAATACACAATTCTTGATTCTTGCGTCAGAGAAATGGCCAACAGGAACACAGAGGTGTGGGGAGAAACAGCGTTGGAGGGCATTCTCCACAGGATCCATCGGGGGCCACGAGAATCAGGAATGGGAACGCGGGGAGAGTCGCAACCCAGAGGTCATGTGTGGACAGTGGACAAGTTACACTTGTGGAATTCTGAGAAAGTCTTCTCTGTAGGGAGAGGAGTGGGTATGAAATTTTAGTTGTCTTTCCATTGGTCGGGATTTATGAAATTTCTTTTCTGAAGCTTCCATCAGGTTGGGTCAGCAAATAATGCCTTTCATCATTTTGTGACTTAGTTTCTTAAATTAGCAGAGGGCACAGGAATGAAGAGTCCCAGTAGGGGACATCACAGGGGAGGAAGGACATCTCCTCGGCCAAAAGGCCCCATGCACTGGAAGAAGGTAGGGCTTCAGGGAAGCTGATGCCAACAAAGAGAGTAAACAGAAAACACAAAGAAATGAATTCCACACCTTGGTTCTCTCAAGTTTTTCCATCATTTTCTCTACTTTTTAATTAATTAATTAATTAATTAAATTTAATTTTGAGAGTAACCCTTCTAATTCCCAAACTGTGTGGAAGGGAATGAGCCATTTGTTGGTTTAGTTTTTGTCTTATGGTTTTATGCCAGGTGCTCTAAAAATATTTTCCAGATTACCCCTCGTCATATCACATAACTATTATGAATGTGTTTTGAAAGTTAAGAAAATTTACATTTGATCATTCAGTGATGTATCGAGTAAGCAGCGTAATTGGTACAAAATTTCAACTCTGACTTATGTGCAATCCTTATGCCCCTTCTGATCTACCACACTCAGTCTTGGGTGACCCCCCCCCCCCGAACCCCCCACCCCTGCCTTCTGTCCAAAACCTGGTTGTAGATTCTTGTTGTTGTTGCTTAACATTCTCTCTAATCTTCAGAAAGGTCTCCCCTGCTCCTTTGAGGAGGAAAAATAGCTTGTACAATCCAAAATCACAATTTTGCTGTTGCAATGGACCATACTCTACCAGCCCCTAGAACTGAACAGGAAGGCAGTAATGATTTTTTTTTTTTTTTCAGAGACAGAGGGAGAAAAAAAAAAATCTCTACCATGTGAACAGAGCATAATAAGTGCCATTTTTGCAAATTGTTTGGCTGTACCTGTGTAGAGAGGAACTGAAGGATCCTTTTTTGAGCAAGAAGCAAGGAGATTGCTTTTCCTCTCGTACTCTCATGGGACCCACTCAAACACCGAATAGTGCTTTTCAACCTTTAATGCATTCATAATGGAATTCGCCAGTTAGTGCTTCCACTTTTCTGGGTAGGGGCTCCAGCTGCAGCTTTTACAGACACCCCTCTTTTTTTTTTTAATACTGTTCACATGCCCTGGAAGAACCTTCCAAGGAAAGCTGGGATATCTCAGGTGGGAAGGCCACCAGAAGTAGCAGTCGGGCAGGTGCGGAACAGAAGTGAGAATGGGAGCCATGAGAGACATACAAGTCTCACTAATGGACTGAGGTAGGAAGTATGAAGTTAGATGAATTCCAGATCCTCAGGCAGGGAAGGA
This sequence comes from Panthera leo, assembly GCF_018350215.1. Lineage (NCBI taxonomy): Eukaryota > Metazoa > Chordata > Mammalia > Carnivora > Felidae > Panthera > Panthera leo. The sequence goes on along the minus strand of NC_056689.1, from coordinate 3,132,568 downwards.
AGGTTTTCTTTTAATCTTCAGATAAATTAAAAAAAAAAAAGTATAACAGACTGATAGCCAGAAATTACGTGACAATGTAGACATTTAGAAAAAAAAAAAAAAAAAAACAACAATGAAAAACAAAGACAAAGCGTGTACTGCTGCGTAATGCAACAGTCTCGAAGTTCCAAAAAAGTCTTAACTGATAGTGTTAACTTGATTCACAGTGAACGTGACTGTTCAGCTTTTTTGAACATCCCTTAAAACACTGCACAGGGGTGCCTGCGTGGCTTTGTTGGTTGAGCAACTGACTCTTGTTTTCAGCTCAGATCATGATCCCAGGGTTGTGGGACTGAACCCCAAATCGGGACCTATTCTGGATGTGGAGCCTGTTAGGATCCTCTCTCTTTCGGCCCCTCCCCAGCTCAAAAATAAAAACAAATAAAAATAAATATAAAAATAAATTTAAATACACTGCATAATTGTATGTGGATAATCAGAGTGATGATAGTAATAAGAAAATAATAATAATAATAATGTGTATAAATATTAATTCTCAGCCAAATATCTTATATACACAAGTCACAACAGGGAAAGCAAGTTTCCTCCTGTAAAGAGACCCCTGAATGTCATAGTCATCCAATGAGGCTGATATTGGGATGAGATGGTGAGATTCCACACAAGAAGACTTTTTTTTTTCCCTCTCATAAATTTTGTTTGGAATATCCATTTTAGAATCAAACAGAAACAATTTCTGCCAAGAGTGCTACTCAGAACTTTCTGAATGATAGAATTGTTTTAAGTAATAAAATTCTTCCATATTTCTGTATGCCAGAAATCTTTCTTCATCATCCTAGGGTATAAAAGACCCTATTACCTGAAAATGGATTCAGAGTTTGCAAAATGTGTTCTATGAGAGTCTAGCTCCTCTGTAAAGCAAGTGACTGTCTCTTCTTCTCATAAGCAGTATACTGAAATAGAGCCGAAGTTGAATATTGAAGAAGTGAGTAAAGTCATTTATATGTAATATTTAGGGGGAAAAAAGCAAAATTGTATACTGCTTGCTGCATCTCACATTTGTCTCTTTCTAGGAAGAACTTTGTCTCTGTCCCATGAAAAATCAAAACAACAAGCCAGTTCTGTCCACTTGTATTTTTCTATTTTTCATGAAGCTAGACGCTAGCCAGTTGCCAAGAATCACCTGTGATATATTCACAACAAGAAGCAAGCTGGAGAACTTCAGCCTGGAGTGAACAGAACAGATAGAATTACTGTTTCAGTTTTTTAGCCATTTATTTTTCAAAAGTCCAGCTCTCAGCAGGAACATCCATATGGGTGTGTGCAATTCACATTCAGTTCTGAGACAAGACTGCCCATAAATTTGGCAAACACAGATTCTTGAGGCGTGTCCTTGGACACCAGAAGCTTGAGATAATTTTTAAAGCTCTAAAAGTAGAATGATGCTATAAAGCCTTAAAGTGGAAAGGCATAAAGCTTGGGGCAAAGACAAAGCCCCGGGAAGAAGAGATCTGTAATGGTTATAAGGGAAGACATTTAATACAATCGACTCTGGGTAGAGTTATTGATCTCTATGTTGACCTTGAATGGTCAGACCAGGCAGGTAGCCAGTGGTTTGAATGGACAATACAGAATGAGAAGCCCTGTTCACATTGGAACCATAAACAGGGCTCAATGACTCCCATCAGTGTTACAGAGAAGAACCCAGTCAACAGCCAGGTCAGGTCTTTGGTGGACATCCAGAATCGGATCAAGCTGAGGGGATACTGCAAACAGCCCAGGCGGTCACCGCAAACACTCAACTGTGATACAAATGGGTTTCCTTCAAGAGTGAGTTTCTTTTTTTTTTTTTTTTTTTTTTTTTTACCCTGGAAAGGTTTAGAATTATGTTTATAAATATCAAAGAGAACCATGCTAGAGTACTAATACCTGGAATCTATGATTATTTGCCATTTTATGTTCTTAAAATAATTAAAAGAATTTGCTTTTTGATGTGATGTTTCTACTTTGTAATTCAACTTAAAATGCACGATTAAGTAATTGATTTACATCCATGATGTTAAACTTAGATAATTTTATGTGGTAGAGGTTACTAGTTGCCACCAAGTATCCATTTTCCCTGTTCTTTACCAGTAAAAAATGTTATTTTGAATCAAAAGGACCATAAACCCATCCATTCCCTGCTCCAGCTTTTTGTGATCTTGATATTGATTTTTAATGACTTACATGTAAGCACCACATTGTGTAAAGCTTGCAGAAGGTGACTTTGGAGCATGGGGCTTTGCCATTTCTCTCCTTTTCTCCTTCTCTTTCCTGGAATGTGGGTCTAGTGGCTGGGGCTCCAGCAGCCTTGGTAGGCCACCATGAGGAGAGTCAGACCTCAGCAAGGGAAGGGCAGTAAAGTAGGAGAAGCCTGAGTTAGAAAGGACTGAGGGCTGCAGACACAGATGTGTGCCCCCTGTACCTAGACAGCCAAACTGCCATTCTTAAGTGATTAGCATTTTGGGATTTTCTGTTCCATGACTCTAAGACATATCTTAAAGTAGTTTATATTACAAGTTAGAGCATTTTAAAGGTCTTAGAAGTCACTGCAACAACAACTTTTACTTTATTCCCTTTATAAGGGTTAAGTTCCCATGAAGTGATGTCTTCGGTCAACCGTGTCTTCAGCCAAAATGACTACAAAGGAGATTATGTGTATCAATGATTTTAAAAGGCAATTGACTGGCCAAGTTTGTGAAATGATCCCACATATTAATCAGAGGCCCCATCCCCTGATATAAAGTCATGGTTAAAAGTTGCCAGGAGGTGCTAGAAGTATAAATACATAATATAGTTTTGTTGATTGAATCCGGAAAATAAAGAAACTGAACTTCTAACTCTTTAAGGTGCTAGCCTTTTTTTGGAAAATAACAACAAAATTGTACGTACATATAGAAAGCTTCATTACTGAAAATATTATCTGACAGGCATTTCCTCAGATAAACCAAAGTCACATAATCAAAGAATCCTTGGACAAATTAAATTCTTATGATAATTTGGGTTTTTAAAGCACCTATTTTCCCTGATCTTAAAGGAATGCAGTATAATAGAATTATACATTATATTTTATTTTAAAATAAGATTTGTATTTTTCTCCTTAAAATATTAGTTAACATGAAATTCCTACACTTTTTACCATATTGTTTAATGGATAGATTGAGATAACATTCTCCCACCTAGAATTATTAAAGAAAATAAAGTATGTGTTCAATTAGATTGATTAGATTTCTGACAAACATTTTTATATTAACAGAATGTAATTTTGAACCAATATTAAATCAATTATCTTTGGATACTTATATTTTTTAACTAAGGCAGAATACTAAAATATGGATTTCATACCTATTTCTTTCATTTTTATTTTTATATATTATATAGTTATGTCTTTGGGACAGTTTTGCACATGTCTTCATGTTTGTCTTATTAAAAAGTTGTGAAGAGGATATGCATGGCTGTGGGGCACAATATTATTAGTATTTGTTAGCTTTATGGCTGTATCAGACAGACCTAATCTCATTTAACTCTCCAAGGTAGAAGACAGTTACCAAACATCACGTTAATATGGGTGATTGAGAATATATTATGTTCAGTAGTGGCAGACAAGAAGAACTGCATATGCAAAGAAAGCAAATGTGCTTTTGTTTATTAAAAGTAAAAGAAAGTTTTATTCTAAAGTGATGTTTTCAGGATGTGATAGAGAATCATGAATGATAAAACTTTAACTAATATAAAGTTTGTGGAAGGATAACTTAATTACATTGTAAGTTCTGGAGGCGCCCAGTTAGCTCAGTTGATTGAGCATCTGACTCTTGATTTTGGCTCAGGTCATGATCCCAGGGTCGGGGGATCGAGCCCTGGGTTGGCCTCAGCATTGGGCATGGACCGTGCTTGAGATTCTCTCTCTCCCTCTACCCTTCACCCCCCTCTCTCTCACTCTCTCTCACTCTCTCTCAAATAATAATAATAATAATAATTGTATTATAATTTCTGAAAAATATAAATCTCGTGGGAAAAAAAGCAGAGGAATTTGATAAATTGTGCCAAGATTGGGTCAGTTTTGGTTGGTCTGTTAAGACTGAAAATATTAAGGAAGCTTGTAAACCTTTTTTTTTTTTTTAATGTTTATTTATTTTTGAAGGAGAGAGAGACAGAGCACCAGTAGGGGAGGGCAAAGAGAGAGAGGGAGACACAGAATATGAGGCGGGCTCCAGGCTCTAAGCTGTCAGCACAGAGCCCAACGGGGCTCGAATTCACAAACCGCGAGAACATGACCTGAGCCAAAGTTGGATGCTGAACCGACTGAGCCACCCAGGTGCCCTGACAAATTCTTATGAATAGTTACAGATTGTACTTAACAGAAGTTTGCTTTATCCTCCATTCTGATATGTGTTGTCCTGTAGTAAATGCGCCCCTGCTGTTTCATTCTGTCCCCAAGAGCTGAGCTTTGCTTTCTTTTCATGCTGGCCTAAAAACTCTGTTATATGGAATGGGCTGGAAATGAGACCTTCAACAAAAGACAGTTTCAGGGCCTCACTGGAAAGAATAGGGAAGAAGAATGCTAGAAAGCGGGTAGAAGGAACACAGAAACTAACTGCTGGAATTGTTCATTTGGCTCCTGAAGAGGATGAGAAGGTTAGACAAGGGACATCACGATGTTGGAATTGGGTGGCACTGGGCTGGTATCCTTCTGCCCCATGTTTCTGAATGAGAACTTTAGCCACTTCTCAGCAATCCTTAACCTGACAGCTTCACTCTCCTTAGGCATCTGATGAGGAGACTAACATCCCAGGTAATCTATATAAAATGTTTAGTTCAATAACTGGCATGAGATAAAAATTAACTATATTATAAATCTTATCCTACAAAGGAAATTGAAAATGGGGGAGCATTAGGATTACATCTCAGCTATTCTGTCATGTTAGTACTATTTATATTTAATTAAGGAGAAATGTTGAGGAATCAGGAACCAGATAAACAGACTTAACTGTTCACGTGAAACTACCAATTCCTGGGCATCTTTATACTTATGTGTCTACTTTCTACTTCTTCCTATGAAAACTTTAGAAGTAGGTATATGTGTCTTCAACTTTACATTGAAGATGTAAAGACTAGAGCTGTAATATCTTGCTGCATAGCAGAGATAGCAATAGGGTTTGAAAAGCAGATGTGGGCCAGATGTGCTGACTCAGAAAGTCTGAATGAGAGTAAGTCTACACATCTCCACAAAAGAACTGAAAAAGTAGCAGAGGTGGAAATAGCGACAACACTTACAGAAGATTTCATACAAACAACTCTTTGCCAATTGACTCATATTCAGGCTTTACCAAACAAATTTAGTTGTGATGACATAAAATCGGGAGAGAATGTTTTACCCAGAGGCTCCAAAGATGACATTTTTTCCTAAATACAACCAGGGAAGCATGGTTGGGCTTCGGCAGAACATGTGGGTGGCTTATTTTTGCCCATCCCGACCAGACATATTTCCTTAGAGACAACAGTGTGTTCTTCACTAAACTGTGGGCTTTAGGAAGCACATATAAAAGTAGACAGCTGTGAGCAATCTCCTCTCTGGAGGTACTTACCTACTAGGTACCCCCTACTTAGGGCAAAAGTCAACTGGCCACAATCGCATCCCAACATGCTAGCAGTCAAGAGATCACTTCAGGGGCACCTAGGTGGCTCAGTGGGTTAAGCATCCGACTTTGGCTCAGGTCTGATCTCACACTCCGTGAGTTTGAGCCCTGCGTTGGGCTCTGTGCTGCTAGCTCAGAGCCTGGAGCCTGCTTCAGATTCTGTGTCTCCCTCTCTCTCTGCCCCTCCCCCATTCATACTCTGTCTCTCTCTGTCTCAAAAATAAATAAACATTAAAAAAAAAGAGAGAGATAGAGAGATCATTTCAAAGTCATCAGGAAAAAAAAGTACTTTTTAGGACAAGTTCAAATCCAAAGATTGAATTTTAATAGTTACTATGCAACTATTAAAACTACCATGCGAGGCTTTTTACATCTTTGAAAATTCTTAACAGAATTTACTGGACAAGTATTATCTCTACATGGTGGCTCAAAAAAACAAGCGCCTAAAAATTGGTGCTAATTCACACACTTGGCCACTGGTAAATTCAGGATTTAAACATTTTTTTTTTCAAGGTCTTAGTTCTTTCTTCAACAATCCACATAGTTAAAAAAAATAACTAAGCTAATATCAACTAATCCCTCATGTGTTATACTTATGGAGTATATGCTTATAAAGTAATACACGCTTAAGAGGTTAAGAAAGCTATCACATCCTTTTAATACTTCTAGGGAAAAATATGGAAAGCAGTATGATAATTTCTTGGAGTTGGAACGGAGTATAATATTTTTATTTTTACTTTTTAGCTGAAAGAGTAATGCAGAGACGATTCAAAAGCAATGTTCTGTTAGTGATTGGTTTTTAGTACTTTAGAACCAATTTTGCCTTAAAAAAAACCTCTTTTTTAAAGACTCTGAGTCTCCAAATACTCATTTGAAAATAATGAAACTTGAAAATCCAGTTCAGTTAATGTGATTAAGTTCACCTGTAAAAATCAAAGTGACCCTGGCATAATTTTTATAACGTTCTCTAAAAATCCAAAATTCTGGTTTTTGCTCTTACTCTTAGGAATGTATATTTTTTAAAGTGTTCCTATCTGCTCATTATGAATTTCTCTGCAAAATGAAGGATGGACAGATCTCACTGAGAAATCTCTTGTAACCAATTCAGAATCTAATTTTTCATGTTTGAAAAAAAGGTTATAAGAGTACATAATATACTCCAAGCTTCTATTACACATGCCCTGATAAACCAAATTTAGTGTTATGCCATTTCTTACTCTATAAGCATCTCTTACTCTGTAACGTCTGGTGTTCTAGTTCTTTGACAACAACTCTTTCTGTTTCCCAGTAGGAGCAGGGTGGCTACAATAACAGCAAAGCTGGATATCTTAAGTGCAATATAAGACCTCAAGCTGAACCCTATTTCCAGGACTAGCTTACAATGTCAGCATCACGCAGCGTCCCTTGAATAATGGAAGAGGCAAGATGTGTCAACAGGAGCAGACATTCATCTCTAAGTGCACTGAAGAAGAGATTCAAAGACCTCTACTACTCCCAGTGGAGCCATGTGCGGAGGCATCCAAGTATCAAAGACACTCAGCTGTTGTGGCAATACTATGAGTCTCTGGGCCTCGGTAAATCATTTCCAAGCTGTACATGTGTCAAAATAAAATTTACAAAATGCTCATCCAGAAACAAGGCATGGTGGATTACTCTCATGGTACTCTCCATTACTCGCATGGTAGCGACTCTCTTTGGTTGCCCAGAATAATTGATCATGTGACTAGCTCGGATCAGCATAGCGTCAGGAAAGACATCCCGTAAGGGTGGAATCGTGGCACCTCAACTCCCACCTGACCACATGGAATCGGCCTTCTACACGCTCGCACCCTGTCTTCACCCAGCAGAGTTAAGGCATGTGGCGCCTGGAATCCCTGCCCAGAATTTTCTACATTAGAAGAGAATGGATAGGTCTGTTTTTCCCTCTGAAGCTAACTTTAAAAGCGTGTCTGGGGAGAAGAACCGGAAAGAGAAGACAGTTAAGAAACTCCTCTATCCTTGCATTCCAAGGGAACAGTGAACTACAAAGACCCGTGTACCCTTCCCCATGCCTTGTCTAAGACCCATGGACACCTCCCTATTCATCCATGCGCAGGCCAGACACAGACCCTCCCAATTCATAATCTCCACCTCATACATGACTAGCTATGATAGCCCCACTGATCAATCCGAGCAAAGTGCTTGTTAACCAAACTTACATTTTTCTCCTTCTTCTAGACCCCTGAACTCTGACCCATCTGCGGGCTGTCTCCGCACAGAACCCCACCTGAGAAGAAGCAGGCGTCAGGTAAAACTTGCTCTGATCTACTCTCCAGCCATGTCTTTCTTTCATCCCATTGCCAACACTACCATTCAGGTAAAAATCTGACATTTTTTTGTTTTTAACCCAACCCTTGTGAGGCTTGCAGATCTTACCGTCAGAGCATTCTCCCTATGGCAAAAGTTCCTTTTCCTTGCAAAAATCTTTTGGAATAACATCTCTCCTTACTAAGTGCAGGTTTATTTTCTGTTTGAAAGAGACGGAGGGCTACAACCAAGGAGAAGCATGGGCAAGGAAGGTTGAGAAGTGAAACGGGTTGTCCTGGGGGTGCTGAATCCATGGTCTACTTCTGGAGGCCCTCGTTCCTAAAGCCTGTGCATCGTGTAGTCCACAAACTTTGACTTTCACAGAGTCTGCGGCCCAATGGCTTTTACCTCCATCAGCCACTTGTTGTTACTCTTCCCAGGGGCCTACTTCCTCTGGCAATCCTGGAAATGTTTGTATCTGAAGTCTTAAACTTTCCAGAATGTTAATGTCATCCATAGAAATTCCCTTTGTGCCAACACAGACGGAATGAGAGTCAGCAGGAAAAGTGCTAACAGTGGTCAGAGATCTCTAGAAGGGGATTTCTCTTCCCATGTACTCCCTCCATCCACATGAAAATGCAAAGATGCTTCTATGTTTAAAAGCTCATCTGCAAAAATGCAAATATGCAAATGTATATGAATGATAACGTATGCAAGGCAGTGGAGTGGAGAAAGGACATATCCTTTGTAGCAATGCAAATGGGAGTTTCAATCCCAGCTGTGTGATCTTTTCTAAGCGAGATTCTGCATCTCTAGGAAGGGAATCTATTTCCTTTCTTATTAGATTCTTTTCCTGATTAAATGGGATAATGCTGAAATGGTCTGCACGGAAGTTTGGCCCATAATGGGCACTCAGCAAATGGTATTTATTATTATCATTAACATACTTTGTAAATTGAAGAGTGGCATTGAGAAGTATGAGAGTATATTATTATTTCCCGGGGAAAATTTGCAAATTATAATCTCTGTACCTTCCACAGAGTTAATAAAAGTTGTAGAAAAGACAAATGGGGAATTTTCCTTTTTTCTACTCATCACTCATTGAAACCTTGGCATCGCCTTTGATTTCTTTCTGGTTAACCACCTCTGCTACTGTGTCCTCCTAGTTGGTGTTTATTGTATCTAGTGAGTCTATGTCCAAAGCTTTTATTTAACATGCCACTCTTGTGGCTCAGTCTCACATTACCTAACCATGCCTCATCTGGATTTTCAATAGCCTCCGACTTGGTCCTTTACAAATCAGATTTTTCTTCCACGCACTCCCTTGAATGGGCTCTCCTCTTAGTAAGCAATCTGTGACTATCCCTGTGTTATCTTAACAATTTTTTTTTTTGCAGAAACCTTAATAATAGGATTCTGTCTCAGATAAGAGTAAAATTCTTGGCTTTTATTTTTTTAATATGAAATGTATTGTCAAATTGGTTTCCATACACCACCCAGTGCTCATCTGGGCTTTGAGTAAAATATAAAAACAACTAGATTAGATCTCAGGTCATTGTCTCTGACAGAGGAGGTGAGAGGGGAGGATGGTTCTCTATTTTTGGGAAGAAGTTTTGCCTAAAGATGTTGCATAAAGAGTGGAAAGGGTGGACTGGCGGTCAGTGTCATCCTCCTTGGTATCTCCACATACCTCTCTGGTATCTATATAATTTTTCTGGGGAGTGACAGTGTTCCCAGCTGAAAATTAAATTTCCCAGATTCCCTTGCAGCTGAGGTCCCACCTGACACGATTTTGGACAAAACACCTGGAGAGGAAGTTGGCTAAGGTGAGTGGTGGTTTTATTTCACAGGTACTATTTTCCCCATTTTGCTACTTCCTTCTTCCTCACAGTGCCCGGAAGATGTTGTGGGACTTCCAGATACAGCCACTGCCTTGTGAGCACTCAGGCAAAGGTCACACATTAAGGACAGCATAGCAGAAAGAGGAAGGGAAGATTGGACATTTGCGACATCATGGGGACAATGCACCAGCCCTGAGCTACCCATCTCCAGAATGTTTTCACCTGTAAAAAGGTAACTCTTCACTTCATCAAGTCACTGTTCCTGGAGGCTGTCTTTTCATGTGTTATGAAAACACCAAGGGACACTCTAATAATTGTCTTCAGCTTTTCAGAAATGGATGCATAAACATGGTGAACAAACTGATGGTTGCTGTGGCCAGGGGATGGTGGTGAGGGGGATGGGCAGAAGGGGTGAGAGGAGAGGGAGAGACAGGCTTCCAGTTATGGGATGAGTGAGTCATGGGGTTGAAAGGCACAGCACAGGGAATAGGGTGAGTGGTGCTATAATAGTGTTACATGGTGACAGACGGTCGCCACACTGGTGGTGAGCACAGAATGACTATAGAGAAGGTGAATCACTGTGTTGTTCACCTGAAACTAACGTCACATTGTGTGTCAACTGCACTTAAACTAAAAAACATATTTAAATACAAATAATAATTCTTTTCATCTTTTCTCCAACATCTCTACTAAGCTCAGCGCTGACTACCATGATGATGGAAACTTAAAATTTATAAGAGTTTACTTCAGTCTCTCAATCTTTCAGTCTCTTCCTTTCTCTTTTTAAATTTTTTTTTTTCAACATTTTTTATTTATTTTTGGGACAGAGAGAGACAGAGCATGAACGGGGGAGGGGCAGAGAGAGATGGAGACACAGAATTGGAAACAGGCTCCAGGCTCCGAGCCATCAGCTCAGAGCCTGACGCGGGGCTCGAACTCACAGACCGCGAGATCGTGACCTGGCTGAAGTCGGACGCTTAACCGACTGCGCCACCCAGGCGCCCCTTCCTTTCTCTTTTTAAATGCCATTTACAGAAAATTTTAAACATACACAAACATGTACAAAAGCAGCAAATGCATGGTCCTATTTATCTTCATGAGGATCAACTCATGGTCACTGTCCTTTTATCCATAACTTCACCTCCTCTGCCCCGACTCCCATTTATTTTCTAAACTAATCTTGAATGGTTATCTTAAAAGTGCAAATTGGATTAAAGTATTATTTTGCTTGCAGTAATGTTCAGTAATAAACATAATAGCAAGGAACGCTTAAAGCAATTAACCCCTAAATCATTTACTGTCACTTACAAAGGGAGGGAATCTGGGATAAGATGATGCTCCCTCTCAAAAAGAGGCTTCCATTTGGCACAGGGGAAAATCAAAGCTCGGTTATAATGGAAGACTTGTGCACTGGCTATCGAAGGGCTTAGGGATGAAACATATTTGAGAGTAGTGAGGAGCTGCAAACGGAAGGATGTTCGGGACAGATTAAAACTATCTCTGCAAACCAAGAGCGTTCTGTTAACAATCCACAACTAATAAAGTAAACGCCACATCACTCCTTCCAAAGTGATAACTGCTTTGCACAGTGTTTAACCAACAACCTTGAAAAAAGTCTCACAGTCCAGCCTGATGCCAAACTCCTTATGTCCCTGCCTTTCTTTCTCGCTTTCCGTGTTTTGACCTACCGTATATGTGATAAACACAGCCAATGCCAGATGAGAAGAAAGGCCACTTGTGTTTTATACTTTGCTTTCCCCTTCTCTACGTTTCTGTTTTCAACTTCTTTCTTAATATGGTGCTTTTCAACTCCTTCTCTAGAAATATCCAATGTTAGTAAGGTTGATGTGCTTGTTTCTCCATGATTAGATGCTGCATAGTCAAATATATAAGCACAATCTGATATAAAAAATGAGCAAACAAATGAAAACACAGACTTCTAAATATGAAGGACAAAGTGGTGGTTGCCAGAGCAGAGATGGTTGGGGGAATGGGGGAAACAGGTACAAACTCCCACTCACAAAATGACTAAGTCACTGAGGTGAAAAATACAGCATGGGGAATGTAGCCAGTAACATCATAATCACGCCGTATGGTGACAGATGGTGACCACGCTGTTGGTGTTGAGCACTGAGCAACATATAGAATTGTCTAATCAATTTGTTGTATACCTGAAACTATTATGAATTGAATGGCAATTGTACTTCAATAATAAATTTAAAAAATACGATCTGTTTTGCTTTTTAACTAAACAAAGTCATTCTATATTAGTCTATGACTTCCTATCCTAAAATATGGTCACGCCATGGTCAGCAAATGCTTATAGTTTCCAATTTCTGCATGCATACATGTCCATATATAATTTTGCATAAACTAGAGTATATAATGCAATGCTAGATTGCTTTTCTTAATGTACGATTTTAATTGTTGTTGTTTTTTGTTTTTCCTCCTCCTTCCCCTTTATCTTTTTTATTTAACTACTCCTGCCTTTGGTTAACAATATCAGGTTTGGAATCAAAATGTTTAACTTCAAATCTTGGGTCCCCCAGGCATGTAGTCTAGAGCAAGACACCATTCCCTTGCTTGTAAATTGAGGATGATAGCTTTGTCTGCATTATAGGGTGCTTGTATTAAGGTTATTCCTATATGAAGGTGGTTAATAAGTTCTCTGGTAGAAAGAATGTAAGCAACGTGAGCTGATATTAACTGTCCCCTGCTCACCTTTTCTTTCCAGCTTGTCTTGTTACATTTCTTACCTGGATCACAGTGTCCACATTTGGGCCTCCTACCTGTTCCTTAAACAGGCCACTCTTTCTCTTCGGGTCTTAGCATTGGCCACCTCTCTCTTTGGTATTTTACCATCTATTTATTTATGCATTTTTTTCTCATCTTATTCACTAAAATATAAGCTCTCAGAGAGTGGGAATCTGGGTTTTCTTGTTCCACATTGTGTCTCTATTGCCTAATAGCATGTACGAGACAGTGTTTCTCCCTTAAATACTTCTTGAATGAATGAATGACTTCATTTTGTATTTGGCAGTAGAATAACCCATAAAGACAGATATCATTTCCTCATTTTTATAAATAATGGAAGGGAAGCTAAACACTTTCTTTAAAGTTATAGTAAGCTGTTGAATTGAGCTTGAATCCAATCTTTCTGTATGTCAAGAGGTCTTTCCTCTGTTTCTTAAATGTTATTTATCTTTTTAACATTCACATATTCAGCCTCTTCAATGAGACTGTAAATCTCTTCAAATCAAGCATGTTACTGTCTCTAGTTTATATAACAATGTGTACCTCAGAAGAAGTATGCAATAAGCATTTGTCGTGAGCAGCGATTCTCTCTTTCATGGGTTTATGCTTTTGCCCCCTGCATGATATACGTAAGATGACTTTTTCTAAGCTTCCTATAAAACCTTGTTTGTTTAGATGCTTGTGGTTAGAATCAATTTGGCAACAGGTATGCGTGAAATGTGGATGGCACTCTTGGGAGACAGTGACGGTTTCTGAACCCTAATCTGCAGAGCAGAGCGAAAGTGAATCCCAGGCAAGGAAATGAGCCAGGAGACAACGGGGAGAGAACACAGTTCATGTTACAGCCATCCCGGAGCCGGAGACAGCCGTGGCTTGCACAGTATGAGACACCAGGGCAGGTGCTGTGCGGGCCCCATGATGATCCAGGGAAATTAGGTGGAATATTTCAGCCAGAAATAGGCAAGGAGAGAAACAGCGTGGAGAGAATTTTTAAGCATCTAGAAAGTTAGTGCTTGGAATACGCTTGGCTCAGATGGCTGTACTGAGGCGAGACTGAACCGAGAGATCTCTGACACTCTCTGAAACTCTTCCCTCAAGACTCACACGAATGCTGCTCGTTGTACAGGGTGTGTGCTCTTAAACCACCTGGCTGGCAAAACTACAGTTGGTGTCTTATGTGGCACTCACAGTTGGCCCCATATTATATTCACGAGCCAGCACGTCTGTTCCCATCAATCCATTCTCACTGTCGCCAGTGGAGCCCAGCTGTGTCTTTACCCCCTGTGTCAACACTGCCTCCCGTCCCTCAGCCTCCAGAGGCCAATCCACGGTCTCTAGAATTGTCCTCATAAGTGCAAGGTGGCCCATCCCACCCACCCCTACACTCCCACTGTGGCACCTGGTGAGGACTGGTCCATTCTTGTCTCCTCACCTTAGTCTTGGGCCACTCACATAACCAAACCTGACTTTAAAATGCACACTCGTGGGCCACTGGGGGGGGTGCTCAGTGGATTGACCATCCGACTCATGATGTCAGCTCAAGTCATATCTCACAGCTTGTGGGTTGAAGCCCCTTGTTGGGCTCTGTGCTGACAGCTCAGAGCTTGGAGCCTGTTTCAGATCTGTGTCTCCCCCTCTCTATGCCCTTACCCTGCTCATTCTCTCTCTCTCTCTCTCTCTCTCTCTCTCTCTCTCTCTCTCAAAAATAAACATTAACAAAAATTTTAGGGACATCTGGGTGGCCTCAGTCAGCTCAGGTCATGATCTCACTGTTCGTGGGTTTGAGCCCCATGTCGGACTCTGTGCAGACAGCTCAGAGCCTGGAGCCTGCTTTAGATTCTGTGTCTCCCTCCCTCTCTGCCCCTCCACCACTCACTCTCTGCCTCTGTCTGTCTCACAAAAATAAATAAATGTTAAGGAAAAAAAAAGGAGAGAAGAGTGGAGGGGCGCCTGGGAGGCTCAGTTGATTGAGTATCTGACTCTTGATGTCGGCTCAGGTCACAATCCCATGATTGGTTAGGTAGAGCCCCATGTTGGGCTCCATGCTGACAAAACAGAGTTTGCTTGGGATTCTCTCTCTCCCTCTCTCTCAGCCCCTCCCCTGCTCATACACACTCTCCCCCTCTCTCTAAATAAATAAATAAACTTAACTAACTAACTAACTAAATAATAAAATGCACACTGTCATTCAGGGAGCTTTTAAAAATGCACATCTTTGGGTCTCACATTCAGATATTCAAATTCTATAGTTCTGGGATGGGACCCAGCAATTTAATATTTAGCATGTGCCCCAGGAAGTGAGATAAAACACCACAGAGCCAGGCAATCCTGCCAGGTTCTCCAAATAGTATGCTATTCCATGAGAATTTGCCTACGACACCTTCCCTTCCCACTCAATATTTTTGTCTCAGAAAAAAATGCTATAAATTCTTCCTAGTCCTGCTCCGGTATTGCTATTACCCTCTTCCCAAATGTCCCTTTACTCCTCCTTCTCTCTACCAGACATTAGTCAATTTTGCCTCTGTATTGATTCTGTGCCTTGTAGATTCTTATCCTAATGTCTTATATTGTCTCCATTGTTACTTTCCCAACTAAAGTATAGACTATTGAGGGGGTGATTTGATGTCTTCATTCACCTCCCCACCCCCAGCTGTTAACACTGTGCTTTGTACATGTTAAACGAGTACTACATCATTATGGAAGCTTAGCATTTCTGATGCTCACCCAAAAAGAGCAAAGGGCAGGTCTTGGTTCTATATGTATATCCCATCACATTGATCAATTTCTACACAGGGTTCTCGTAATCCAAGTTTTAGTTTGCAGGGAGGAGAGAGGGCTTGATGGTTGGAAAAGCAGTTACCATCATCTCTGCACTCCATGATGTTTGATCTAGAAGAACATTAACTCAAGAACCTCACCATCAATAAATAAATCAGGCTGGGGAAAATAACTTATGAGGAACTGATTTATGATGTTAATAGACTGTTACTTACACTGTGGACACTTACTCCGAATAGGGGAGCTAACCTGGGAATTCCAAAGAAAGAGCCAGAGCAAGCTGCTTGGTGAATTGTGGGACCCCAGGAATGAAGATGCTTTTAAAATAAAAAGACCTATTTTTATCTCTTGCTGTTTTCCTAAATTGCTACCACTCCTTTTGGCTACTGTCTTAACATCATGGAGTTGTAAGTGATAACCCGTACTGGCAGATTGAGAAGGTGTAGCCACATTCTTAAATGGGTTACTCCAAGAAAACCCTTCTTACCTCCCCCCCGCCCCTTATCCATGGTCATATGCCCTTTATCACAGAAACTATACAAATATCCCAAAGTCGTGTAGTTCCTCATATATACGTCTTTAGACAAAAGTGAAAAGAAGGAAGGGGTGTTTCCCTTGGTCCAAAGATACAACACCCATCTACCCAAAAATAACCTTCAAATCCTAACACAGGACCCAGACAGATTTTCAATGCATGTCAATACATCACCCCCTCCAAGTACTGTCTCGTTTGACCATACAAATGTACTTCAAATAACAGCAAACAGTTTTTATGCATCCTCAAAGCAGAATGCCAATTTGTAGTTTGAAATTATTTTTAAGGATGGACAAAATTAAATTGTGGAAGTAGACCTAACCATACTACAACTAATATTCTCAGAAATATGGGACTTCTTCCTTCTCCTGTGGTAGTAATACAATTGCACATGATCATTGCCTCATGATAATAGCAGATAGTGAAAAAGCATATTTGGACATGCTGTTTGGAATAATTTCAGACACTAAAGACGAGCTTATAGCTCATCTCATTAGACATTTTCCATCTACACCATCCATCCTATTATTTGCTATTTCAAATGCACAACTCTTGGGTCAAATGAGTTCTTTTAAATATTCAAGAAATCAGCACCTACTAAACCTGAGATGTTTGCAGGATAAATTCAGAGAATCACATCGAGCAATTTTGATTTTGGAGAGAAGAGTGGGATATAAGACATAGATATTTTTTCCCTTCAATCCCAGGAAAGAATATTGGAAATATGCAAAATGGCTTAAAATAATTTCTATAAAGTTAGTGCTTTCATGGGTAATTCAAAGGGACTGATTACATTGGGTATCTAAAATTCAAAATTTTGAAAGGAGCTGTTTTTTCAGATATTAAGTGGAAATCAAATTATTTCTATGTTACACGGAAATTTATGTGAGAAAATACTGATATTTGGGTCTTAAAAACATAATAATATATCTCAAAATGTATGAAATCTTTGACCTTATGCCTAGAAAGAAATTTTTAACATATACCTGGAAACGCTATAATAAATGACAATTTATCTGCCCTAAAGTTTACAGCTTGAAGATTAACACGATTGTCTAGCAGAATAATAAAGTAGAGACACCCGAGATATTTTTCAATTGACTAAATGAGTTGATACTGAACTGCTTGCAAAACCTGGACTAGAAAATATTTTGCATGTGAATAAAGCGAATATAAAATATATAGTCACTTGTTAACTCATCAGTATTCTGAAGCAATACTTTCCAGGGGTAGCAGGATATATATATTTTTTTAATGAACAAACAAGTACATAGAAGTTCCTGTTTTTATTCTAATGACTGTGTACAGGTGCCAGGATATCACAACACTTGGAAACAAATAAATATGTAGACATAAATTCAGTAGAGAGATTTTTAAAGTCCAAAACATGTTTTTTTTTTTATTAACCGATCTTTTTTTTTCCAATATATGAAATTTATTGTCAAATCGGTTTCCATACAACACCCAGTGCTCACCCCAAAAGGTTCCCTCCTCAATACCTATTACCCACCCTCCCCTCCCTCCTACTCCCCATCAACCCTCAGCTTGTTCTCATATTAACTGATCTTTAAAAAAAAATAGAGCAAAGCAATGGTTATTTCCAAACACCCAAAGGCATTTTCTTTGCAAGGCCATAATTCTAATGCATGCTTTAGG
Organism: Panthera leo; assembly: GCF_018350215.1. NCBI lineage: Eukaryota > Metazoa > Chordata > Mammalia > Carnivora > Felidae > Panthera > Panthera leo. The sequence continues at coordinate 3,115,046 of NC_056689.1, read as the reverse complement.
GTCCCTCTAATAATTACATGGCTAATAAACTATTGTTGCTCCTGAAGCATGTATAAAGAAAAATACCAGTTGTTCCTTACGAGAACATTTCAGAGTATTATTGGAAGCATTTGTTTTGCACTTTATACTTGCAGTGTACTTTAATAACCTCACATTGTTTGGGTATCCCAGTGTGCTTTTGTGGTAAGTCTCTTGCTTTTTCATTTTGCAGACTTCCGTTTAAGTAAAAATAGTAAAACGCCGTTATTTCTGCAGAGTATCATATATATATATTTATATGTATATTTATACATCATATACATATGTATTTATATATAATATATATTTATATATGAGGTATATATTTATATATCATATATTTATATATATATATACACATATATATATATATGCATACATACACAAAGAATATATGGGGAGACATATCTAGACATGGATAAATCTATATAGAGATAATATATTCTATATGTGTGTGTATATACATATGTAATAGATACACATATATCCTTTTTTTAAGTGTTTATTTATTTATTTTGAGAGAGAGAGAGAGAGCTTGAGCAGGGGAGAAGCACAGAGAAGGAGAGAGAGAATCCCAAGCAGGCTCCATATTGTCAGTCCAGAGCCCAAGATGGGGTTCGATCCCACAAACTGTGAGATCGTGAACTGAGCCAAAATTTAGAATCAGATGCTTAACTGACTGAGTCACCCAGGTGCCCCTACACATATATCTTACATGCATTTAATACTTTTACATTTGTCTTAATATAATTTTATTTTATGAGCATTGCTCTGACAAAGGTACATGGAACCGAGAAATGAGAAGCTGACAATACTGAGAGCTATATTTATTAGGTGTTCTTTAGGTTTTACAAAGTATATAACAAGTTTGCATGCATTTTACTCATATGATTCCTCACATCAGCTTCTTGAGGTGGATATGTAATTGTCCCCATTTTACAGATAAGGATTTTGAGGCACAAAGAAATTTCTCCAAGAAGGCAAGTGAACTAATGAGCAAGAGTCCATTGGAATGTGAAAATGTGCCCCTAGAGTCTGGTGTTTGAACACCAGATTAATCCCCAGAGTGGCAACTAATTATTATTTCGACCTTTAAAGTCACCTCCCCTGTGTGGGTTCCTGGTTCCTCAGGAAAACTCAGGTAGTCATGTTACAACTTCTAGGCTACTCAAGACACAAACACTCAGTCTAGATGAATACTGGTGGTCTTAGTAGTGGAAGTCGTGGTGCTGATTGGAGTCGCTTCCATTTACTGAGCACCTACTGTCTACTGGAAGCAATATGGGCATTAGTTCACCTAATCTTCATTACAGTTCTCCACAATAAATATTCTATCTCCAATTATATAATTGGGAAAATTACCAGAAAGATGAAACAATTTCCCCAAACTACGCAAATAGCAAATGGAACACCTGGAATTAAAATCCTACTGTATCTGAGTTAAAGAATTTTTTTTTCCCCTACCAGTGGTGGGTACAGTGAAAATCTAGTGTCTTCACAAGTGTAATGTTTATAATACAGTTATCTATAATAACTGCAAGGTGCATTAGATCTTTGGGACTTATTTATCTGCAAGTTGCAAGTTTGTGCCATTAAACCACATCTCTCCCATTACCACACCCTCAGCTCCTGGTAACTACCATTTTACTGTTTGTTCAAGTTCATTTTGTTTAAGGTTCTGCCTGTAAGTGATTATCATATACTATTTCTCTTTCTCTGACTTATCTCATTTGGCATAATGTCCTCATGTTCCAGCCATGTTATTGCAGATGGCAGGATTTTCTTTTTTTCTCATGGCTGGATAATATTCAATTGTATATACACACCACATCTTTATTCACTCATCCATTGAGACACTTAGATTGTTTGCATTTCTTGGCTATCACGAATAATATGCCAAAATACATGAGAGTGCATACATGTTCAGTGACCTGTTTTCATTTCTGATGGTTATATGCCTAGAAGTCAGATCGCTGGAAAACATGGTAGTTCTATTTTTAATTCTTTGAGGAACCTCCATACTGTTCTCCATATTAGCTGAACCACTTTATAATCCCACCAAGAGTGTAGAAAATTTCTTTCATACATCCTCACCAACGCTTGCCTCTTCTTGATTCTGGCCATTCTGACAGGTATGAGTTGGTATCTCCTTGCAGTTTCGATTTGTATTTCCCTGATGATGAGTGATGCTGAACATCTTTTCAAGTGCCTGTTGGCCATCTGGATGTCCTCTTTGGAGAAATGTCTGTTAAGGCCCTCCACCCATTTTTTAAATCAGATTGTTTGTTTTTTGCTTATTGAGTTGTAAGAGTTCTTTATAAATTTAGATATGAACACTTCATCCAAGACCTGGTTTACAAATACTTTCTCCCACTCAGTAGGTTGCCTAATCATTTTTTTGACTGTTTCTTTTGCTGTGCAGAATCTTTTAAGTTTGATGTAGTGCCATTTGTTCTGATGTTTGTTTTGTTTCGGTGCTGTTGATGTCATATCCAAAAAACAAAAACAAAAACAAAAACAAAACAACAAACAAACAAATAAAAGAACATTGCCAAGACCAATGGGCGTGGCATTAGAGGAACTTCTTCCCTATGTTTACTCCTGGGAGTTTTAAGGCTTCAGGTCTTATATTTTGCTTTTGATCAATTTCAAGTTAATTTTTGTGTGCAGTGTAAGACAGGGCTCCAATTCCTTTTTTCTTCTTTTTGCAGGTAACTCTTCACTTTTCCCAACACCACTTTCCCTATTGGATGTTTTTGGCTCCCTTATCAAATATTAGTTGGCCATATATGGGAAGGTATAATTCCAGGCTGTTTCAATGATCTATGTGAATATCTTTATACCAATATCATACTGGTTTAATTACTATAGCTTTGCAATGTAGTTTGAAATCAGGAAGTGTGATACCTCTGGTTTTATTCTTCTTTCTTATGACTGCTTTGGCTATTTGGGTGTTCTTGTGCCTCCCTACAAGTTTTCAGATTATTTTTCTACTTCTGTGAAAAATGTCCTTGGAATTTTGATAGGGATTGCATGGAATCTACAAATGGCTTTGGGTAACATGGACACGTTAACAATATTAATTCTTCTAATCCACAAACACAGGATACACTTCCATTCATTTGTCTCTTCTTTCATTTCTTCTAGAATGGTATTGTTGGCCTTGTGAAGACTCTTCACTTCTTTGGATACATTTCTTTCAGATACGTTACTGTTTTGATGATATTATGAGTGGGACAGTGTCCTTTATTTCCTTTTAAGATTTCTTATTAATGTAGAGAAATACACCTGAATTCTGTGGATTTATTTTACATCATACAACTTTACTGAATTCATTTACTAGATCCATTTTTTTAATTGGAGGGCATATTGAATATATAAAATTGTATCACTGACAAATAATGACGATTTTATTTCTTTCCTGTTTTGATTGCCTTTTATTTTATCTTGTTTTGGTTTGCTTTTTTTGCTTGATTGCTCTAAATACAACTTCCAATATTATGTTGAATAATAGTGGTAACAATGGGAAATCTTTTCTTATTCTTGATCTTAGATGAAGGATTTCCAGTTTTTTTTTTTTTCTATTAAGTATAATGTTAGCTGTGGGTTTGTGGCATATGGACATTATTATATTGAGGTATGTTCCTTCTATACCTGCTCCGTTGAGAGTTTTTTTTTTTTTTATCATGAAAAGATGTATTTATCAAAATTTTTTTGTGCATCTATTGAGATGACCATCTGATGTTTATCTTTCCTTCTATCAATGTGGTGTATCACATTTATTGATTTGCATATGTTGAACCATCTTTGTGTCCCAGGGACAAATCCCACTTGGCCATGGTGTGTAATATTTTCACTGAGTTCTTCAATTCAGTTTACTATTTTGTTGACATTTTTTGCATCTATGTCCATCAGGGATATTGGTCTACAGTTTTCTTTTCTTGTGGTGCCACTGTCTGGCTTTGATATTAGGGTAATATTGGCCTCATAGAATGAGTTTGCAAGTGTCCCCTCTCTTTAATTTTTTAGAAGCTTGAGAAGGATTGGTGTTAATTCTTCTTTAAATGTTTGGTAGAATTCTCCAGTAAATCCACCAGGTCCTAGGGTTTTCTGCTTTGGCAAGTTTTTGATTACTAATTTAATCTCCTTCTTGTTATCTTTCTGTTCAGACTTTTTATTTTCTTGATTCTGTTGGTAGAATGTCTGAGTCTAGAAAATTATCCATTTCTTGTAGGTTATCTATTTGTTGTTGTATAATTGTTCATAATAGTCCCTTATGATTGCTTGTATTTCTGTGCTGCCAGTTACATATCCTCTTGCATTTCTGATTTTATTTATTTGAATTGTCTCTCTTTTGTCCTTAGTCTCATTAAAATTTTGTGAATTTTGTTTACCTTTCCAAAAAACCAGCACTTAAGGTGGGGGGGGGGGGTGGCCTGGGTAGCTCAGTTGGTTGAGCCTCTGACTTCAGCTCAGGTCATGATCTAACAGTTCATGGGTTCGAGCCCTGCATCGGGCTCTGGGCTGACAGCTTGGAGACTGGAGCCTGCTTCGGATGCTGTGTCTGTCTCTTAAAAATTAAATAAATGTTAAAAATTTTTGTTAAAAAAATCAAAATTAAATAGCACTTAGGGTTGGTGATTTTTTTTCTATAGTATTTATTTTCCCTCTGCTCTTCATTCCCTTCCTTCTGCTTAGGCTTCTGTTGGGCTTAATTTGTTCTTTTTCCTAATTCCTTGAGGTATAGAGTTAGTCTTTTGTGATCTTTCTGAATTCTATATGTATTTTTCACTGTAAAGTTCCCCCTCAGAACTGCTTTTGCAGTGTCCTGTAGGTTTAGATACATTATATTTCCTTTTTCTTTCTTTCTTCTTTTTTTTTTTTTGAGGTATTCTTGGATTTCCTTTTTGATTTTTTCTTTGACCTATTGATTGATTAGGAGTGTGTTGTTTAGTCTCCATATACTTGTACATGTTTTCTAGCTTTCCTCATGTGGTTGATTGCTAATTTCATCCCATTATGGTAGGAAAGGATACTGGTATGATTCTGACCCTCTTACATTTGCAGAGACATACTTTGTGTCCTATCATATGATTTTTCCTTGAGAATGTTCTATATGCACGTGACGAGAATGTGTCTTCTGCTACTATTGAAAGGCATGTTCTAAAGACGTGTGTTTGGTCCATGGGGTCTAACGTATGGTTCAAGTCCATCGTTTCCTTGTTGATTTTCTGTCTGGATGATCTATCTATTGTTGAAAGTGGAGTGTTGAAATACCCTACTATTAGTGTATTGTTGTCTATTTCTCCCTTCATATTTGTTAGTATTTACTTAATATATTAGGTGCTCCAGTGTTGGGTGCATATATATTTATGACTGTTATATCTTCTTAATGGATTGATCTATTTATCATTACATAGTGACCTCCCTTGGCTCTTTTATCAGCTTTGGCTGGAAGTCTACATTTTGCACAATATAGGTAGTAGCTACCTTGCTTTCTTTTGGTTTCTACTTGTAAGGAATGTCTTTTTCCATTACTTCATTTTGAGTCTATGTTGGATATTGCATTTTATCCATCCAGCCGCTCTGTGCCTTTGACTGGTGCATTCGACCCATTTCATTTAGTAATTATTGATACATAAAGGACTTACTAATGCCATCTTATTAATTGTTCTATATGGATGTTTTGTATTTCCAATGTTTCTTTTTCCCTCTGTTTTTGCATGTCTTTGTAGATTGATTATTTTCTGTTGAGATGTGCCCTGCTTCCCTCTTCCTTTTTGTAGATCTACTCCAGGTTTCTGCTTTGTAGTTACAGCAGAATTTACATAAAACATCTTATAGATAATACAGTCCATTTTAGGCTGAGAACAACTTCCCTTTGATCACCAATAAAGGATCTAGCCTCCTACTCCTCCCTATTATACTACAGACATCACAAATTATCTCTTTTTATGTTGAGTAATTTCTTCAACAATTTATAGTATCTATAATTATTTTTACTACTTTTCCTTTAACCTTTCTACCACAAATGAGTGGTTAATACTCTATCCTAAAATAGAGTTTTTCCAGGTCTCACTGCATATTTTTCACCGTTTTGTCTGTGTTGTATACTTTCAGATGTTTTTGTGTCATGGATTAGCATCTTTTCATTTCAGCCTGAAGAATTCTTTCCACATTTCTTGCAAGGCGATTCCTGTGGTGGCGAATTCCCTCCGCTTCTGTTGGTTTGGGGAGGTCTTTATCTCTCGTACCTGAAGGACAACTATGCAGCATAAAGTATGTTGGCTGGCGGTGTTTTATTTTTGTTTTTGTTTCCCAACACTTTGAAGGCACCATTCGACTCTCTCCTGGCCTGTAGCTTCTGCGGAGTAATCTGTTGATAGCCTAACAGGGTTCCTCTGGGTGTCCTATACACTTTTTTCCTGGCTGCCTTTCCCTGTCTCCATCATTGTATTTTGACAATTTCAGTACAGCGTGTTTTGGAGATGGTCTTTCACATGAGATAATAAAGTGTTCCAGCAGCTACATGGCCTTGTACGTCCAAATCTTTCCCCAGGTTTGGCAAGTTCTCAGCTGTTATTTCCTTAAAGAGACTGTCCTTTTGTCTTCCTTTTCTCTTCCTGGAGTCCTGATTATTCTAATATTTGCCATTCTCTGGGTTTTGGTGGTTCTGATAGACTCTTTTTGCTCTTTCAAAATTGTATTTCCCTTTTTTCTCATGTGTCATTTCAAAACTCCTATCCTCCAAGTCACTCATTCTTCCTTCTAGTTGGTCTGCCCAGTTACTGATGCTGCCTCACCTGATCTCGGTCATTTGCTCTTCAGGTTAGGATTTCTATTTGGTCCTTTTTTTTATTCACATATTTTATTCCCAATTTCATTGAATTATCTCTCATAGTTTTTCTTGTAACTTCCCAAGTTTCTTCAAAATCACTACTTTACATTCTTTATCAGTTAGATTGAAATATTCTCTGCCTTTGAACTTGGTGGCTGGAGACTTATTATGTTCTTTCTGTGAGGTCATGTCACCTTGATTTTTCATATTGCTTGTTGTTATGCATGCTTGCTTTCCTATCTGGAGTAGCTGACACCTCTTTAACTCTTTGCCCTTAGCCTTCAGCACGTGCATTGTTAGATCCTACGGTGGTGTTATTATGGCAGATTTGTTTTGTTTTGGTTTCTGTCCTTGAGAAAGTGTAGCTTCTCTACTCTTCTTGTTTGCTCTTGTAGGCAGTTTGTGAGCTTTTCTGTCTCCGGTTCTCCCCGTTCACCCAGCTGACATTAGAGACCTCTCCTTGGTTCCTCCAGTTCACCCAGCTGGTTATTAGAGAACTCTCTGGTTTTTCCAGGTCACCTAGCTGACTACTAAAGACCTCTCCTTGGTTTTTCTAGGTCACCCAGCTGGCTACTAGAGACCTCTATTTGATTTTTCCAGGTCACCCAACTTGTTATTAGAGATCTCTCTTTGGAATCCAGAAGGTGGAGCTATAGCTCAAGTTTGCAGTTTGTCCCTGGTCTGCCAACCTTGGCCCCAGGCCTGCTTTCTTTAAGCTCCCTGTTTACTGGGGCTCCTGTTCCTGGGTGTGCCTGGGAGCACATACAAGGAACAAATGGCAGAGTGCGGGATGCGGGTTTAGCATGGGTTTGGAGTGCCTGCAGACCCAGCAGAAAGAACTCTGGGAGTGGAACTCCCAGAGGCTTGTGGGTGGACTTTCTGCACAATCCTGTTACCACCATCTGGCATGCTTATCTGCTTCTCAGCATCCTCCCTCCCCCAGTTTGCAGAGCCCCAGGAGCTGGTGGGGACGGGTGGGCTTCCCCCAACCAAACACCCAGCTGGAGTAGCCTGATGGTTACTCACTGCTTTCCTTTTCCCTCTGTGGGAGAGATCACCTCCACTGGCCAAGCCAGCCTCTTCCCAGGTCTCCTGGGAGGAGGGGTGGACCAGGGACATTTCTCTTACTGCCTCTGCTATGATCAATTTTTTCTCTCCCTCCCTCTCTCCCTCCCTCCCTCCTTCTTTCCATTCATACCTTCCTTAACTCCTTCCTCCTTCCCTTCCTTCCTTCCTTAACTCCTTCCTTCCTCCCCTCCTTTCTCCCTTCCTTCCTTCCTTCCTTCCTTCCTTCTTGCCTTTTTTCTCTAATGCTATGCTGGAGTCAGCCATTGGGAAGGCTAGGCTTCTGCAGATTCTATCTCATGCATGACTGCCTGCCCAGGACTGAACTCACCCATTTTTTTGCCTGACAACAGGGAGAGGGACTAGGCATTTTCTGGTCCACTGGCTCCTCAGCCCTAGGGGGATTTGTCTATATCTTATTGCCTGCACTGATGGGTGAGGTTCTGGCTCTACTGATTCCTCAGTCCTGGGGGGTGGTTTCTGTAACTTGTTGCACTGATGGATGAGGTTCCTCATTTTATACATATTAGCATTCACTTACTTTTGATTAATGTCAAAACTATTTTATAAATACAAAAGAAATTTGTCTCATTGTAGACACGGTCATGCAGGCAAAAAAAGAACATTTAAAATTAAAAAGGACACAGTTTCCTTCTATGTGCACAGTGAATTGTGATTAATGGTCGATTATGTTGAAAATCTTAATGATGAAAATGCTCCAAACTATCCTAAACAGACAGGTGAGTGCCATTTAACTCTAATGATATCGGGTGTTTGTGGGATTCATGTTAATGATTCACTCTGTCAAAAAAAAGTAGGTTGTTTTTTTTTGAAATGCCTGCAGGCATTTCGCTACCTTCTGGCATCACAGCAATGAATCAAAGCAGATACAGTCTTTGTTCTCAGGAAACTTGCAATCTACTATAAATGATCCTAATACTCCCCATTTTAAGATAAAAGGTTGCATCAGTTGTGGGCAGAAAAATATGAGCCACAGGCTTACATGTTCCCCTTCCATCCTGTCTTTCCCCTAGAGCATGGATTTATATTTATAGTCTAACTGAATTCTGTATATTTACAGGGCATTCTGCTGGTCTCTCCACCACTGGGTTAATAGAAATACAACTGTATGCCTTACCCCATGTAATAAGACTCACAGAAGAAATTTCTCTCACATATTCCAGGGATGTTTGTGTGATTCCTGAATGACTGTGGCACAGAATTAAGAAGCTACATTTTCCTAGAGCCTTAATTTTGACTAATAGTCAATAAGTTAAAAATTAAAATTTAAGTTAAAAACAGACATACCAGGGAAAAGAACGCTCAATTCTTATTGATACTTAAGATACAACACAACACTTCAAAAATGTTAATTTTAGCATTACGCTTTTATAAAACTAAAGCCCAAAAGGTAATATCTGAGGTTTCTTTAAAAAAAAAACAAAAAACAAAAAAACAAAAAAACAAACAAAAAAAAAACAGTTACAAGGATGTTTAGTTTCTTATCAATGTCTCATTTGTTGACAATGAAAAGATGTTTTAATATACAAAATAGGGATTTCCAATCTAGAAATGCATCATGTGAGCAGCTAAACTGGGACTATGTGGGAAGATAAAAATAATCTCTTTATTCAATTTCAAATTGCTGATATTTACTTTCCTCAAAGTCAGATATCATTTTAATTGTTTTGCTTCCACTGGAAAAAAAAAAAAAAAAAGCCAGAGTAGCATTGGGTAAAGAGTGAAAATGATGGAGAAAAATGATATTTTGTGGGACTTAGCTAGCATTTTGAAACAGACTGAAATCAAGCTGAAATAATCACTTCTCTTCTGGAACACATAACGGATTGGGGTTAAGTGACAATAGCCTGTTCGGCATTGGGCCTCATTTTAGAGACATCAAGACTGAAGGTGTCAAAAGAATTTTCAAATAATAGGAATTAAACATTCATTTTAATAATCACTACCTGACACAGCGAGTAAACGTAGTAGAGATATAAACTGGTCATTAGAAATAAAAAAAAAAAACAAAACAAAACAAAAAACAAAAAACAAAAAAAGAAGAAAGAAAGCACATCTTTGTTTACAACAGTGTTGCATAAAGCTTCTTCACTACAAACATCTTCAACAGGCTGTTTCTAAGTTTACAGACAAAGTCTCAAGGGTAGCTCCTAAATTCTTCATTTTGTTTTCAAATTGTTTTGAATTCATTTATAACCTTTGGTCTGGCCGTTTATGATAAGAGCTCTCACATGGCTAAATAAATACTCTGAAGGACAGTAAATGAACTCGGTAGAGACACTTGGGGAGATAACTTTTCTTGCACACCCTGACTGGTAAGCACTGTTCCTTTCCTACTCAAAACCATTTTCAGAAGCAACCCTCTCAACTACATACAAATGGAAAAGTTCAAACAACTGTTTTGTAGATTTGTAAATTTTCAAAAGGAAAAGCAAACACATAAGAAGACCAGCATAAAGAAGAGCAGGGAAAAGAAGATTTCTGGAAAGAGCCTTGTTTCCAGAGTGTGCAGAGTTAAGAAGGAGTGTTAGGGCTAAGCAGCCAGCACTGGAGACTTAAGAAGTAAGAATTACCGTGTGGCAAAATGTGAAGGCTAGAAAATAATGATAAGAGCTGGTACAAAACAAAACAAAACAAAACAAAACAAATCACAATGGCAAGTACTCTGAGTAGATTAAAGAGAAAGCATCTTAAACATGGTAGCATATCTCCACATTCTTTTTTCTTTTAATTTTGTTTATTTATTTATTTATTTATTTATTTATTTATATTTATTATTTATTTATTTATTTATTTTTGAGAGAGAGAGAGACAGAGACAGAATGCGAGTGGCTTAGGGACAGAGAGAGAGGGAGACACGGAATCCAAAGCAGGCTCCAGGCTCCAGGCTCCAGGCTCCCAGCTGTCAGCACACAGCCCGACATGGGGCTCGCACTCACCAGCTGTGAGATCATGACCCGAGCCAGAGTTGGATGCTCAACCCACTGAGCCACCCAGGCGCCCCAGCATATCTCCACATTCTGTTTAATAAAGCCCTTTGTATTTTAGCCAAGCTGAATGTGTTGTAATGGTGCATAGCTGTGACGATTCCCCAAATCTTTCATGACGGAGTACAGTTAAGAGATTCATTTTTTTATTTGTTCTAAGGAGTAAGTATGCACTATTGGCTTGTGCTGCATCCTCTGGTACAGACAGGAAATAAACGCTAGCTCCAGTATATCCCTTGTGGTTTTATGAAGTAGCTATAGGTGTAGGGCAACCACGTATTTCACGTTCATTAATCCATAAAGCACATGTGCAAGCGTATTTAATTGAATTACATCAACAATTCCAATTAGAAATACAGGGCATTTGAACATTTGTTTTGAAAACTGCTATAGGAGTTATTTTAAGTCCAAGAAACATTTCATATCATCCAGGTTACTGTTGCATAACCTTTAAAATGTGTACTACTCTCCTCTATTCAGAAGTGACTGGACTGACCGACTTCAGATTTCTGTGTCCTCACAGAGGGGAAAACCCATAGGCCTGCTGTCCCAGCGATGAGGATCAGTAACCTAGGGGCCAATATTTGTCATAAGGCACAGGAGAAATCAGGTGTAGACATTTCTTAAAAAGGTTCTGGGCAGAGAATACCTCCAGGAGCTTGATTCTAAAACCAGTAATTAAACCTTGCTGTCTCTTCTATCCTAAATAATTCCCACCAGGGACTCACTCCCCAATGAAACTCAAACATTGAATGAGCTACAGGTAAAGAGTGCTGTGGATATGCAGAGAAAGCTCAAAGCCAAGGTCTCCTGCTTCCTTCCAACCAAAGCCTCATCCTCTGGACGTGGCTTCTCCCGTGTGGAACCATCTGTCTTTTACATCAGGCTAACTCGTTTCTCTGGTCTTTGTTATCCAAATTAGAAGTCAAAATATTGGTGGCCTGCAGGCCACATGAGGCACACAGATATGCTTTGTTCAGCTCATAAAAGAAATCAAAATTTAAATTAGAATGACATCTTTAATATACAGATTTTCCTATTGTTCTGACAAAAAATATGGAGTATCTTCTTTCCTTCATGTTTACAAGTGGAAAGAACATTCATAGGCCTTCCCTCCTAATACTGCTTACTGCCCATGTGGCCCATGGCCCACGTTCCAACAGTCTATGCAAATAAAATCAATACCAGTTCCCACCATTTGCCCTGAAGACTTATGATTTAGATGCCATCTATAGAAAAAAGGGTGAGTACAATAACAGCATTGTGTGGAAGTCTGTGTGTGTGACACGATTTAATTCTATGTAATTCAGATTATTCCTATTAGATATGTGATTAACATGAAGGATTTAAGCAACGGGAAAAATACAATTAGGATAGAACGTTTTTTTCTTAAATATGCCTTTCATTTTATTGGAGACCAGGGGTCATTTTCTACTCTTTAATCTTTTCATCATTGGTAATAGCATTAGCATTCTGAAATTTAAACAGTAAATGAGGGGCTACTAACTTTCACAGACTTGTTTTCCTTATCTTAAAGTGCCCTAGCTTGCTGGCCTTTCTGACTTCTGTCTGCTTTGTGCATTTCCCCTCCCTCCTGTTTTATGATCCTTCCATTACTCCAGCCTCTGGCAAACCCACTACATATTGGGTGCTATTCAGTCAACAGACAAGCAAAAAAAAAAAAAATCATAAATGAAACATTAATATATGATTTAATGTCAATAAAATATGATTTAATGTCAATAAAATTCTAGATAACTTGAGATAAGTAACAACCTATTTCCTTAATGCTTAGAAACTTTCCTATTTACTTATCATTTCAGTTATATATTCAGAAGGTTTGCAGCTGCTGACCTTTTAGAAAATGATTCTTTGGCACAAATGAAAAGAAGCAGAATGCCTCATTGCATATATAGCTTCACCAGTAATGAACAGAGCCAAATTGTTTTCTCTTATGACAGTTGTCTTATAGGCGCAATTAGAGGATTAAAATACATGAGGAATTGAACACGATTTTTTTTTTACATCAACTTAGGTCTGATATTGGCAAATGGATTTTGGATAGCTTAATTTAACTCCTTTATAATTTATGGAAAAAAACCTCTTTCCTCATCTCTATGTTCTTTTCTCACCGGAAACAACTCAGAATGACTCGTTGAAGACTGGGTGAAATAAGCAATAAAATGACAATAAAGGAATCTGTGATCATGCTTTCGGTCCTATGCAACATCCAGAAGCAATCTAGCCCGAAGACCACTAATGTCTTATAAAAATATGTAAGTTTTTTGTCAGTTAAGAATCAAGTTAGGATGTTATAAATTACAGAAAAGAAAATATTTTTCCTATTTATCCAGAGGACACAAAAACCGTCATACAAGGCTGAAGATCAATTGTTTGATGTCAGCATTGATGATCTTACATGACCCCATACAAAACGTTAGTCTTATTTTAGTATTTTATAAGCTTGTGCCGTCACCCATTAATTTCCCCTAATTTTTGAGCTTCTATTATTGCTACACTTGCTGTGTTTCATAGCATATAGTAGAGAGTCCGCTGCATTTTGTTTGTTTTCGTTTGTTTTCAATTTGGATTTAGCAATTAAGACTTCAAAGAAAGAGACACTGTTTCCACTAGCAATGAGACAACAGTGCAAAACAGAGACGGAATTAAAGCGCCTGCAGAAAGTAGCTGTTGGGAACTAACCCTCTCCTAAGACATATTCACTTGATTTTCCCTCCCCTTGTTTTCATGAGTAAAGCTCCATACAACTTCCAAAAGCTTAATATCTCAGAAGGTATCTTGGAATTCAGATTTTATTTAATATATAAATTATGTTGGCAACTCTCAGTCGTTACGCTTATTTGAAATAACCAAAAGAATTATTTATCATAGAACTGATAGAAGGAGAGATAGGCACAGAGAGACAGAGAGTTAAATCCAGGGACATCTTAAGCCAGTGTCCTAGTTCTGACACATTGCAAGAAGCATGGCCCAGGGACAGGCCCAGATAAGAAATTCAATCTTTAACACCATTTCTTCAACTATTTACAAGAGCCAAGGACTCTGTCTGTGACAACTTATTACTGAAACATTCTGCATCTACTACGCACGTCCAGCAGCCACCACTTCTTGGGAGTCTCTCACTTTACCCGAATAGAACACAGTCATCCAGGCTACCTGACACCGGCCATGTTGGTTCCTTAGTTTCCTCTGTCCTGAATACCTCCTGCAGTCTCACATCTGTGGTTCAACTCATCTATCATGTGCTACTCTACAGAGTCAACCCTTCTTCCCCTCAGATTGTAAAAACCTTCAGCCAGTGTGGACTCTTTTCTCTTTGGGGAATGAAGGAGAATAAATTAAAAATGGGCAAAACATTTGAATGAACATCTGGATGCCAAAGATTTTTATCACATCACACATTGTTTATACTTTGGGAATGTTCATTAAAACACTGTTGGTTATTTGAAGATTTTGTGTCTATGAGTGTAAGCAAGGTTTTGCTTTTGTTTTGTTTTCTTTTGTCTCCCTGGGAATGTGTGTGATTCCCCTTGAAAACCTTTGGAGGTGTGCAGAGCAGAGTTTGACTAACTCCTTCTGACAAACTAAAGTGCATGCAATTGGCAACTACAGGGAAAGAGAAACATCAACAAAAAATGTAATATCCTCCTCTAAGCCTAGTAGTTTTGACAATGGAAGGAAAAGAACACTGAGGAACTCCTAAATACCCCTCAATACCATGACTGTCTCAAGTAAAGGACCAACTTCTACACCCCTTCCTCCTCTACCCTAATTGCATACTTGGACCAGAGCCACTCTGGGGAAGCGGTGACCAACTGAAGTCACCGCTTCTTTCTGTGGCCTCCTCTCCCTTTCAGGAAGCAGGTAGGGGTTTGTAATCCTCAACCTCACTCATACCCTGACTCTCGAATGCTCCCTGAGAGTGAAAAGGGAACTCCCCATTGAGTCAGCTGTGGCATCCTTTGTTGGCGGCTGCTTTCAAACTATACGTTCAGCGTCACTCTTCATTTCTCAAATTTGCTCTCAGCTCACAATATCTTTTTGACTTTAAATCTATAAAGGGCCTTTAGGATGGGCTTTAATCCCTCACTTAAAACCCCTTTGCCTCTGAATCTTTCCATTTTTTGTACAATCACAGTGTTACGTGATTTAACCATGACTTAAAACCATTTTCTGGTCCCCTTGCCTCAGTTGTGCCTATGGATCTGTCCAGTTCCTAAGGATAAGCCCAAACTGGATGTACTAAAACCTGTCTGGAAGCCATGCCACAGTTCCTGTACAACAGCTGGCACTTGAGGACAGACTGTCAATGGTTCTGGTATAACTGCTCCTCCTCCTTCCTTCCAGTACAGACTCAGTGCCACAAACAGCTAAGAGTCCGTTGAACCTAGAACATATATTTCCAGAAAGATTTTTAAAGACCTCTTTAGAGCCATGTTATTTACAACAAAAAATGAAAGGGACATACAGAGATTTCCTATATACACCATATCCTCTCACACACATAGCCTACTCCATTATCAAAATCACTCATCAGAATGGTACTTTTTTAGAAATTAAGGATAAACTTACAGTGACACATCATAATGATCCAAAGTCTATAGTTTACCTTAGGGTTCACTCTTGGTTTTATACATTCTATGGGTTTGAACAAATGTATGATGACATAAATCCATCATTAGAATATCATATAGAGTATTTTCCACCAAAAATATCCTCTGTGTAATGCTTATTTACCTCTCTCCCACTCACCCTCAGACTCTACTGAACTTTGTATTTTCTCTGTAATTTTGCCTTTTCAAGAATGTCTCCATACTTTTGTATTTCCAGTTGGAATAATACATATGTAGACTTTTCAGATTGGCTTCTTTCACTTAGGTATGTGTATTTAGGATTTCTCCATGTCTACAAATAAACTTTAAAACATAGATTGTAACAAGCGACAAGGAAGAACACTAGATAATCATAAAGAAAACAATCCAACAAGAAGGGATAACAATTATAAACATTTATGCTCCCAATAAGAGAGCAATGGGTAGATCATCCAAACAGAAACTCAACAAAGAAACAGTATCTTTTTTCTATCTATCTTCCTTCCTTCCTTCCTTCCTTCCTTCCTTCCTTCCTTCCTTCCTTTTTTGAAACAGTCTCTTTGAATGACATATTGGATTAGACGGATCTAACAAATATATTCAGAACACTCCATCCTACACATTCTTTTCAAGTGCACATGGAAAATTATCCAGAATATACCACATGTTAGGCCACAAAACAAGGCTCAACAAATTCAAAAAGATCAAAGTCATATTATGCATCTTTTCTGACTAAAACAATATGAAACTAGAAATCAACTATAGAAAAAATTTGGAAAGAACACAAATACATAGAGGTTAAATAACATGCTATTTAACAATGAATGGGTCAACCGAGAAATCAAGGAGAAAATTTAAAAAAATACAGGGAGACAGAGGAAATGAAAACATAATGGTCTGAAATATTTGGGATGCAGCAAAAGCTACTCAAGAGGAAAATTTAGAGCAATATGTGTCCACCTCAAGAAGCAAAATCAATTTCAAATAACAGCCTAACCTTACACATAAAGGAACTAAAAAAAGAAAGACGAATGAAACTCAAACCAGTAGAAGGAAGGAAATAGTAAGGATTAAAGCAAAAATAAACAAAATCGAAACTAAACAAACTATCAAACAAAACAACAATAGAACAGATCAATCAAACCAGGACCTGGTTCTTTGAAAATAACAAAATTAATAAACCTTTAGCTAGACTCATTAAAAGAGAGAGAGAGAGAGAGAGAGCTCAAATAAACAAAATCAGAAATGAAAAAGGAGACATAACTGACATCATAGAAATACAAAGGACTTTGAGAATATTATGAAAAAAATATATACCAACAATTGGATAACCTACAGCTAACATAATACTCAGTGGTGAAAACTGAAAGCTTTCCCTCTAAGATCAGGAACAAAACAAGGATGCCCACTCTCACCACTTTTTTTCAACATAGTACTAGAAGTCCTAGCCATAACAATCAGGCAAGAAAAAGGAATAAAAGGCATTAAAATTGGTAAGGAAGGAAAAAAAACCATTCACTATTTGTATATGACATGATAATATTTATAGAAAACACTAAAGACTCCACCAAAAATCGAGAACTGATAAGTGAGTTCAGTAAAGTTGTGGGATGCCAAATCAACATACAAAAGTCCATTACATTTCTATACCCTAATAATGAAGTAGTAGAAAGAGGAAGTAAGAAAACAATCCCATTTACAATTGCATCAAAAATAATAAAATATCTAGGGATAAACTTATCCAAGGAGATGAAAGACCTATACTCTGAAAATGTAAAACACTGATGAAAGAAATTGAGGACAACACAAACAAATGGAAATATGTTCTATGTTCATAGAATGGGAAAAAAATGTTAAAATGTCTATACTACACAAACAAACAAACAAAATAAGCCAAAAAAACAGACTCTTAACTACAGAGAACAAACCAATAGTTACCGGAGGGGAGGTGGGTGGGGAAATGGGTGAAAGAGGTGATGGGTATTAAGAACACACTTATTTTGATAAGTACTGGGTAATGTATAGCACAGCTAAATTGGTACATTATCCACCTGAAACTAATATAATTGGTTAATTATACTGGAATTAAAAAAAAAAAAAAACAAGAATAGATTTTTCCATGCTTTTCTTGGCTCGTCAGCTCTTTATTTTTATCCCTACATTTGTCTGAATGTAGCACAGTTTATCCACTCACATACTGAAGGACATCTTGTTTGCTTCCAAGTTTTAGAAATTATACGTTAAAAAAAAAAATTTAAGAAGGGGCGCCTGGGTGGCTCAGTCAGTTAAGCGTCCGACTTCGGCTCAGGTCACGATCTCGCGGTCCGTGAGTTCGAGCCCCGCGTCGGGCTCTGTCCTGACGGCTCAGAGCCTGGAGCCTGTTTCAGAGTCTGTGTCTCCCTCTCTCTCTGACCCTCCCCCGTTCATGCTCTGTCTCTCTCTGTCTCAAAAATAAATAAACGTTAAAAAAAAAAAGAAATTAGAGATAAAGTTGCTATAAACATCCATGTGTAGGCTTTTGTGGGGACAAAAGTTTTCCAGAAAGAATTTGTAGATATTCTTATTTTATTAAATAAGAGAATATGTCCTAAGTCTGTTTCTCCATATGCATTCTCCCTTCTAAATGTAACTGCACATTAAACATGCCATACCCACCACCTCAAGGCTTTTCTCATGGTTGTCAGGGGCCAGCACATGTCCATTTATGTGTTGACATTGTGTCCTTAAAGCATAACTTCTGTTTTTCTATAGTTATCCTGGTTCAGGTCGAGAGTTATATGAAGCATCTGTTATCAATATTCTGTTGAGAACAATGATCAAAGAGGGGAAGAATCTGACAGAGCCCAGGGTTACAAAGAAGCTTATGGATCTTTACCTATTACAGTTTTTATCTTTCAAACATACACGTTTGTGAAAATGCAATTATAACGCGTATTCACAACGAGGAAATAGTCCCATCCCATGCAGTATAAAAGTTGTGAAAGATGCAGGTGCATGTGACAAATAACGGACATTCTATATATGGACCTCAACGACTTACATAAGAACATTAAGTAGAGACTTAAAAAGAAAAGTAAGCTACTAAAAGCTATACTTCAGTGGGAAGAGGTCTTTAGCAATAGATATTATTTACCTGTAGTCATTAATAAAGTAAACCACAGGCAAGCTGACACACGATAGACTTACCAGTTTGACTTAAGAAAGGATTTGTTCTTTAAAATGAGTGTTTATGAAACCGGTAAAATCAAATATCCCCAGGTTTTATTACAACCAATTAAAAACTGGTGGGGAAGAGAAATTAAGAGAGGTTAAGAGCAGGGTCAGAATTAACTGTCTTACTGGAAGTTCCTTAGATAGACTGAAGAAAAATATGGGACACGCTTTCATACGCTGCTTCCTTCAGACATTCAAGACAAGATGACAGCATACCGCATTATAATCTCTGGCAGAGGTTCACTTGATCATATTTTTAGAAGTTTAATGTAAAACAAAAATGCAAACATTTAGTCTCCAGACAAGTATTTATATTGCTTGTGATGACACTCAAGTAACTTTGGCAGCATTCTGAATAGTTGGCAGTTTCTACAAAATATGCCAATTAAAGAACACAACGTTACTACGCTGAATCATGTCACATTCTTCTAGAACACAAATATTGAACGTCTACCACATGCAGTACACAGCACTCTGTGGCAAGGGCTTCCCAGAGTTCCTGATCCTTTGAAAGTGGGATCTAGTCCACACAGGGGGGTGGTAAAATAGCACCATCATTACTGTCTATAATCACCTGTTTGGCAAATAATCTCTGTAAAGGATCACGTGTTAAAACGAAATTATTTAGTAAAATTAAGTGTTTTAGTTCAACTCAGCTTGTAAGTTCAAGTTAATTGTGAACCACAGGGAAACGAAAATAGAGAGTGGTCTCCTATCAGGTTTTTTCTTTTTGGTCTCTGGTTTAAAAGGCCAACTGTTTTCCTTGGAGAATATTTAGAAAATATGGATTTGATTTTGAAATATTACAGATTTGTATTTGGAAAATAGTTAATGATACATAAACCATAATTTTCTACACGGGCAAAAGAAAATTTTCCTGATACAGTGTTTTCATGTATTTTTTATTTTCTATAAACACATCTAAGATTTACTTCCAGTTTATTCAAATATATCATAATAACTCATTAACTTCATATGCTTTCATGCTCAATATATACTGGACATTTAAAAATAATGAAAACATCCAAATTTTTGTGGTATTTTTAAGTGTTGCTAAAATTTAGTATAGGTAATTAAGTTTGTTTAAATGGAGACCAGCAATGCTGTGGACATTTTTGGATGATTCCAAAGGATATGGAAAAAGAAGAAAAAAAAATTATGCCAACTCTTCAAAGGGGTAAGGGAATGTTTTATTTTAATGTTTATTTATTTATTTTGAGACAGAGAGAGAGAGAGAGAGAGAGAGAGAGGTGGAGAGAGAGGAAGAGAGAATCCCAAGAAGGCTCTGTGGTGTCAGTGCAGAGCCCAATGCAGGGTTCATCCTATGAGCCAGGAGATCATGACCTGAACAGAAATCAAGTCAGATGCTCAATCAACTGAGCCACCCAGGCACCTCTAAAGGAATGCTTCTAATACAGCACAATGAAGGTATTGCATATGTTATAGAATTTTCAGAATATATGTAGGGTTAAATTCCAGGAAAAATGTCATTCTGTAATAAGCCAATTGACATAATTCCTTTATATATGTGTGTGTGTGTGTGTATATGTGTGTGTATATGAATATTTATTTATTTATTTATTGAACTGGAAAACAGACTGCTTCCAATAGACACAAAGTACAAAGCGAACAAGCCCCATGGAAGGTCCATCACAGAATTAGTAGTCAAACTGAGCCTCCTAGCACATTCTCTCACTTACACTACTTTGAAATAGAAACCAAGACTTGAGAGATACCGTTTTACTGCAACCTAACAGAAAAGAATCTGTAAACACACTGAAGTTTAAAAGGCTAAGAGAGCGTTGCAGAACAAAGCACCAGCTGTATTTATTTTTGGTTTTGATAAGGAAAATACTTTTTGAAGAACTTAGTATGGATTCCCTATTACTTAATGATGGCAGACCAACTGAGCGAACACTCAAGCTTCTTCCTCTGCTCTCAGAACCTTCATCAGGTTCTCTCTTCCCAAGGATTTTCAGTTCTCCCGATAACCATTCCTGTATCACCATGTCTAGTGGGCTATAAGGGTAATCCTTACCAGATTCCCACCAGCGTAAGGTGCCAGGGGAAGGCTTACCTTTCGGTAGACTTCTTTTGGAGGGATGCAATGTGTCTTATTTAGGTGACTAGATGTTTGTGTGGGTGACAGTCAACTCTACCTAGTGACAAAGAAAGACCCCAGCCATATCTGGATTCACTCTTGGGACTGACTGGGTGCAGTGACTCCTTTACAGTCAAGACTATGCAACCTTTCCAGTCACGGAAGTGTCTCTTGATCCAGGTAAAGCATTTTGCGCGTGTGGCCCAATTTAAACTCATACAGAGAAGAAATTAGGGGAGCACTATTTGTAGATTTGGGTTAACTTCATTTAGTACTTCCACATGTAACAAATCTAGGGTTGAAAGGGGAAGAAATCCCTCTTGGACAGGTCATTTGTAAAACATGAAGCTCACTCACCGTTCCGGCTTTCTTCATCAATGGCAACTATGGTGGCTGGCGGTCCTCCCCTAGCTAGTTTGCAATCTAAGGAGAGAAAACAACCATACTTAAGAAGTAACAATTGCACGAGCATTAACCTTGAGATCAAATTCACTGGGATATATATTGATATTTAAAAAGAAAAATCCCACAAATTGATATGCATCATTACTTTTAATATTTTATATTAAATTTTTTTTCAGAACAACCACAGAGACCCCTTACAACATCATAACACGTTCACTTTGTGCACCACCAAACTACTCAAATCTTATGGAGAAAACACCAGCAGAGACCACTGGAGAGCAGAAGTCCTTCAGGACAGAGATAATGGGATGGTAATTTAACCCAAAGAAATAACATAAAGGAATGATTAACAAGGATAAATTGTAATTAAAGCTTCACAACAGAAACAAACATAATTGGACTTTAATTGTGATAAAGGGTCTAATTAAAGGGAGTGAATAGAATTTTAATAATGTTCTAAAGAGAATAAAACAAAGACAGACAAGCAATGTTCATGAGGTTGTTTGGCATTTTTATTTTTGTCATCTTACCCTCATATTGCCAGTCTGGAGTCAAAAGTATAGAGTCATCAATGGAAGCAGAGCAGAAAAATGGAAGAAAGAAAGGAAGAAAGAATAGATGTACATATTTAGTGTGGACTGAAAGATATAAATAGCACTATATAATAACAGATACATCACATAATAACTTCCAGAAAAGATATACATAAAATCCTGGTATCAGATTTTTTAATCCTAATATAACATTAACACATTAACTTGATAATATGTCATTAGCATATTGAAAAATTACTATTATGGATAGAGTTGAAAAAACATAAAGTACATTTATAGGTTTCCTATGAAAAGGTACATACAAATTAATTATGAACAGTCTAGTATCCCTATGTTGAATGAATGTTAAGATTAGTGCCTGTCAATCAGTAGAGATGACTAATTTGTTATTTCAAACGCTACTAATATCTTTTCAAGAATCTAAGGATAAGGAACATAAAAATAGTGTCATGAGCTACAATATGAATGACCATTAAAATAGGAAAGCTTTGCCAGCAAGATGTCAAATGTCCACTTCTGGGGTGTAAACCACACTTTTAGGAGGTACTCAGTAGGCCTGATGAGGCTGTGTTATGCAGTTAAATATCTATGGCACACTCCTGTGACTGCAGCATAAATCACATTTGCTTAATGTCATCCAAGCACGTGTGTCATTGGGTAGATTTCAAGGTTTTTCATTCATTCATGCATTCATTCATTCACTCAAATTCTATGTATTATGTGCATATACATGAACAATAGAACCTTTGGCAAGCACTACTCTATATTGTGAGGTACGTGCTCTCTCGCGTGAATCTCAATATCTCGGAGATTTCCAGTATTTTTCTTTCCATCCTTGTCAATATTGAAGGGGTTTGAAGTCACACCATTGTTAGGTCTAAAATATCTCATGTCCACTACACTTCTCCACCCCAACATAAGACAAGTGCTCACTGTTTGTCACCCCTACTCTTGCAATGGTTACCTCACCACTTCCCAGAAGCTTCGTTCTCACTCTGTGTGAATCCATTCTTCCCATCAGAATTACTTTCATGCACCCAAATCAAAGGTAACATAATAGCACATCTCTGCACAAAACCTTACATGTTTCCTTTGGAGTAAAGAAAAAAAAATTCTTATGATACCATTGAAAGATTCTCAAACAGAAATGCTTTAGGATAATGTTTCAAAAGATGTCAAGTCTCAACATGGTTCACTTAGAATTAAGCCCTGTGCCCATCAGCCATATCAGACCCCTTTACTCTTGCTGGGACCTATTCTGTATTTTGAGGGAAGTTCTGCTACCTGAATTCATTTCTGCCTCTCTTCTGTCCAGAATATTTCCGCTTCTTTCTTTCTTTCTTTCTTTCTTTCTTTCTTTCTTTCTTTCTTTCTTTCTTTCTTTCTTTCTTTCTCTCTCTCTCTCTCTCCCTCCCTCCCTTCCTTCCTCTCTTTCCCTTTTTTTCCTTTCTTTCTTTTTCTCTTTCTTGATGGCACAAGATTTCTCCTGTTTTATGAGAACTTGCCCACACCCCCAGTCAGAATTTATCTCCCACCTCATGTTCTCATAATATTTTGTTCATCTGGTATTGTATTCTTGTATGTATTCAAACATTATTCATTTGGTTAGTCAAATCTGTAGATGAATTACTGTGAACATGGGAATATAAAATTAACAGCTCCTTTCTTCTAGGGTCTCAGGTGAAAAAGGTTAGAGACCAGCTAGAACAAAGACGCATAACCTACTACACAGGTGTAGTACAATGTGGTATTTGTGGAGTCAATTCCTTAATAAGTTCATGGACAACGTAAGTGGATAGGAGATACACAAGAAGGAGGAGGTGATCTGTGGAGAAGAGAATAAAGGAAACCTGACCAATTCTTACCAGGCACAGTTCTTGGATTACCAAACATCTCTTCTGTTTGTCTTTTACAGAGTAGTTACTTTTCAAGACTATTCCTTCGTCAGGCGGCTACCATTATATGTATGGATACACTTTCTCTACTCAGCTAAGCCAAATGCGACTCCCCATTCCCAACCCTACCTAAATGCCTTACCCTCTCTACCCTCAGTCCATTCTCTAGTCACAACCACCCAAATTTGTGTTTTCTCTGCCATCTGCTCAAATGCCCTTTGTCCTCTTCTTCCCCTGGTTGACCTCTATTTCTCTTTAGAAAACCTGGCAAGGCATCACCTCACTAGAAGATCTTCCTCATTGCTGGTTAGATTAAATGCCTCTTCTCTGTATTCCTTCAGTGCACACTATATTCCACTGGATAAATTACCCCACTGAAAAAAATCAGTGTGTCTTTCTCACAAGAACTCCTTCAGACCAAAGTTGCATCACATTCATCTTAGAAACCATCGTATTTATAATATTCAAACCTTAGTACTCTTAGTACTCTCTCTTAAGACTTGGTCCTAAAAGAACGTGTGTTGATTTTTTCTGAACTACACTCTGGCCAGCTACAACCTCCCATTGAACATGAGAGCTGCCGAGAAATCTGTGTTCTCACTATGTCCCCAGCAGCACAAACAGCCCAGGCATAGAGGCCCAGCTGTGGTTCCTCCCTGTCAGTCCCCATTAGGAGACTTTCCCTAAGCTTTCTTTTCCAGCAGGCTCCACCCCTCCCCCAGTAAGATGTTCTCATGTCTAAAAAGTGCTTTATTTGAGATCAAACCAAAAGTAATTTAACATTTTTAGACCGCAATATTAATGAAGAGAGACTAGTAGGTTTCTAAAAAGAATACATTAATAGCATTGTTAACAACAGCTAAAATATTTGTTTTGGAATCATGCATTCATGAAAGCATAACTGATTAGTTTTGAAATGCACAAAAATATTTTCAATATTGAAGTATATTCAGAATTGTCTTGAAAAGAAAGTGATCTGGGTGGAATGCCCAGTAATGTACTTTCTACTCAAAATATCAAAATGGAGATCAAAATGAAGACTAGAAAGCATTTTGGGGGCTGAATGATAGTGTTCTCTATGGTCCATGGATAATTTGTCCACCACATGAAAGGCAGGTTAGCTGATGACGTTCTACTTTGGAAATGGACTTCCCTAATCTATTTAATTTCATCCTTGACTGTCCTGGTTAAGTCACAAATTCATTGTTTTTCATGCCTCAAATTTCTAACCTCTTAGGCCCCTACCTGATTCCCATATCCAATTTATTGTAAAGTGCAGGATATGAATACAAATGCCTGAATGCTCAGTGTGATTTATTCCTGCAAATTTGTCATCAAGCTAAAAATAAGCCACATATTTTTAAATAATCTCATGCAACAAGTTGGATTTAAAATGCAAAGAGAAGGATAAGGCTAGAATGTATTATACTAAGTGAAACAAGTCAGTCAGAGACAAATACCATATGATTTCAGTCATATGAGGAATTTAAACAAAACAGATGAACATGTAGGGTTGGGGAAGAAGAGAGGGAAACAGACCACAAGAGACTCTTAAGGATGGAGAACAAATGGAAAGTTGACAGACGGAGGGGGTGGGGGATGGGCTAAATGGGGGATGGGCTAAATGGGTGATGGGCATTAAGGAGGGCACTTGTTAGGATGAGCACTGGGGGTTGTGTGTAAGTGATGAAACACTGAATTCTACTCCTGAAACCAGTATTGCACTATGTTAACTAAACAGAATTCAAATTAAAAAAAATATATAATAGGGGTGCCTGAGTGGCTCAGTTAGTTAAGTGTCTAACTCTTGATTTGGGCTCAGGTCATGATCTTACAGTTCATGGGATCGAGCCCCACATCAGACTCTGTGCTGACAGTGCACAGCCTACTTGGAATTCTCTTTCTCTCCCTCTGCCCCTATCCCCTGTTTGCACGTGCTCTCTCTCTCAAAAATAATAAATATTTTTTAAAAACTAAAACTAACTAAATAAATAGATAAATCCCAAAAGGAAGTATTAGAAAAATATGCAGTGACTTGGTTTCAAAGGCACTACACGTGTGATATGCTATTCTTATTGTGGCCTGGAGCTCAGAGCGTGCATCTGATGGACCACAGAAAGGCAATAATCCAAACTTGTCTACACATGCTCATTCCTCACAGGGAGTGAGAACAGCCAGGAAAACCCCATTCCCACTGCAGCCTATGCTCAAAATGTTATTTTAAGGTCAAACATTGTGTTTTCAATAAAATTTCAAGCCTATTGACTTGGCTTTTTGCATATATTAATATTGTAATTGCCTTGGCCATGTCGATACCTTGCATATTGTGTTTCCTGTAGACCTCTCTTCTGAGTCTGGGCCCTGCTGCCCAACCAACACCTACACTTGCAATTTCACAGGTGCCTTAAATGTACTGCTCCCCTGAGCCCACACCTGGCATCTTCCCGCCCGTGTTATTTCAGCGAATAGCACAACTGTGCACCAAGCTGCATAAACCAGAAAGCAGAGGGTCACCTGTGAGCCTTCCCATTTCCCTCAGGCGCCTAGACTGAACCCATCAATGAGCCTTGAATTTAATTCCTACAGAAAAACTTTTCATATCTACCTGCTGCTTTCAGTCTCCAGTGTCACCACACTGATCCGATCTCTTACTCATCAAATACATTTTCCTAACTACTTTCCCTATGGACACTCTTGCCCCACTCTTTAATTTTCTCTGTATCCACAGTGATCTTTTTATAAGTAGCAACTGACTTACCTTTTCATGATCTGTCATTGCTTTCAGGTTAAAACTTTTTATGACCTACTACCTTCTGCATGATTTTAGAATGAAAACCAAAATACATGGCTTCCAAGGTCCTATGTGATATGCCCCCCCTCCTTTCTTTCCTGTCTTGTCTGTTTCCGAGTTCTCACTTGCTCTCAGCATTCCAGACAAATGTTTTTCTTTTCCTTAATCATTCTATGTTCCACCATGAGCTACCTCAAGACCCTTACATATTACAGTATTTCTTATTTCTCATCTTTACTCTCAGCCCATCATTTACTTGTATATCTTTTAGATTCTGGTATATTCTTTAGTTTCTCAAAGAAACCATGCCTGACCCTGAGCTTCTCTGATGTATATACTCCCATCGCTCTGCCTTCTAGAACCAGTTTATGAATATATGATGACTCACTTACAGATCTTACTTCTATTCCTCAGGGTTGTGTCCCAAGGACAAATTTTCTAGAACATAATAATTGATTCTCAGCAGTTATTTACTGAATGCAGAAATTTATGGCTTCAATCAAATTTATAAAAATTTAAAAAAATAAAACTCTATAACTGAATCTTTTTTATTTTTCTTAAATGTTTATTTATTTTTGAGAGAGAGCACGAAAGGGGGAGAGGCAGGAAGAGGGGGACAGAGGATCCCAAGCAGGCTCCTTGCTTACAGCAGTGAGCCCGATGTGGGGCTTGAACTCACAAACTGTGAGATCATGACCTGAGCCGGAGTCGGAAGCTTAATCGACTGAGCCACCCAGGTGCCCCGTCCCCCTTCTTTATTTAATATTTGAAATATTCTCATAAACAAGTAATGCAGAAGAAATGAACAACAAACTAATGGTCTAAAGACAGGATCATTAAGGCTACCTCACCAGAAGTGTGAGGGGAGAGGATGTGCTACTCAAAATATGCCACTTGGGCATCCAGAGGTGAAGGCAATAGAGACCCAGTGGATTCAGGAAAAGCTTTTTTTAACCTTCCTTTTTATAGTGTAAAGAAATTAGAAAGGGGGCCTATGCCAGCAAGAGAGTTATTACCAGAGATACTTTTTTCATTGGAGAGACTTATCTGCATGTCAAGGCAAACATTTGTTTACCAAAAATTTCCTCTTCACATCTTCTTATGAATTGCCTTCTTACCCTTTGAAGCCCCGACCCCTGTCCATTTCCTTAGGCCAGGATGGTGTGTATATAAGCCTCAACTGCCTGGCTGCCTTTTAGTCTCATATCTTTGTGAGTAATTTTGTTTTTCTCCTGTTAATTTGTATATTTTATTACAAGGTGTCTCAGTCAAGGACTTAGGGAGGAAGAGGAAAATGAATTTCCCCCCCTACACTTGAATAATCTACCATTGAGTAAAGAAGGTAAGAGAGGAATTACACAGCACTTTGAGATTCTGTGGGGTAGTAACAGAAGACCATGGAGGGTTGAGAATACCAGAGAAAGGGGCGTAAAGAGAAGGGAGGAGAAGACTTTCACTTTCCTCCAACTGACTGTAATTTCTGTTAGAATTTTACATGGCAAAAAATCATGGAGCAAGATCACAACAATATCCTAAGAGCAAGATGTGTTCCCAGGTCTTTCATGACGTGGTCAAAATGCACTTGAAGAAATAAAACTCAAAGACTTCAGATACCAAATCTTTTACGGCATCAAAAGTCACAAATACTTTTGTGTCACCTTAGAATCTTTATGCAGGTATTTCTTTACCAGCTGTCTATGATTATCAGGGAATTATTCTATCCCCCAGCAGAGCATTTGACATGTTACAATCTTCATTTAACATATTGGTGGAACTATGGACTAACCTTCTTCATGAAAAATAGATAAAAGAAATAGCCCATCAAATTCTTTATACTAGTCATTTGAAATCTTTTGGGGGAGTGATTTCAGATAATAATAGAATTTATTCTTAGTATAATAAGGACATATCAGAAAACCTCCATTCAAATCCTAACTTTTGCCTTTAATAGTAATAGAATGTTCAACAGAGTATTAACCTCTTGTACCTTAGTTTATACAAATAGGAATAATAGTAAGTACAACTACCTCATAGATTTACTATGAATAAAATAATATATGGTAATTTCTAAGAATGCTCCCTTATAAAATGTACAGGCAGAATAGATACAACTTTCATTTTTACAGTATCATTATTTTGGAAGCAATATATTTATAAAGTTATTCCTATTTTTTTTCCTATGATCAAAAGACAATAGAGAATCTCTTGGCTTCCCCTACATATTCAGTGAGGGCTGATCTTATCTTTGCATGTGATCATAAAGTACATTCTCATTAAGGATAAAAGTAGTCACATGAAATGTCTCTCGTGGTTGTAGGGACAAAAATATGCTACAATTCTTATTCTACATATCAATGTAGACACACTGTCCTGTATTAAATTTACTAGACACAACTAGGATCTTTGAACCCCAGCCTAAGAAAGTAAAGGGATGCTCACAGTTACCCATGGGTCCCACTGTGGTCCTCAGATGCAATGGTGGCCAAATGATCAAGCAGAAAGGTCAAGAACAAGTTTCAGATTTCCTGAAATCCCTATTCTTCTCAACATCCCTCTGCTATCAGTTTGTCTGGACTCTCTCATTTAGAAGCTTGCATTTGTGTGTGTGTGTGTGCGCGCGCGCGCACACACACACACACACACACACACACACACACACACTTTATCAGTTGCTTAGTTCCTGGCAATCTGGCCTCTCATTCAAAGGGGTGCTGTGCTCTGCTTAAATTTCATTGTACACAAATATTTTAGCTTCAATTCGCTTGTCACAAGTAGCAGCACAGGGACTACCCTCATCTTTTCTGTTGATCTTTGAAACATTAATTTCCAGGAAAATACACATAGGAGTGGCGTCAGAAGACAGAAACTTCTTGCTTTGCATTTTGATTCTCTCATCCAAAAGAAAAGGAGTTAGACGTTGAGTTATAAGATCAGTGGAACCACACTTTAAGGTGTATTATCTAAAACTATAGTCAACAAAGACATGGACTTGGCCATGACTGACGAAAAGCAAAATGAATGGATTAAACTCCAGGGCATAGTGAGTAAGTACATCATTTCCAGCTCAAGAATAGGATATGTTCTTATGATTACTCTGCCAGCATTACCACTTAGGGATTCAAATTTGACCGTGGGGGAAGCAACACATATTTTATGATGCCTTAGTGTCATTATTAATTGGATGATATAATTTGGTTAAGACGTTCCAACAACATGGTCTGGTAATGCCTACTGATGTCATTAAGGAGTATCGCTCTCCATCACTGCTTCCATTAGGACAATTTACTAGAGAGACCAGGGCTCTCTCAGCCACTGTTTTCTTCCGAAACTATTCACTTCATTCTAATTGGTCTATCAACAACAGTAGCCTTGTGCATGGATGACACTTGGTGAGAGAGGCAAACCCATTCTTAATAAGAAATTAAATGGTCTAAATAATTGAAATAAAGATAAGTCAGGGGCTGTACAACAAAGGCAGGGCAGAAAATAAATTGTCAGGGGAAGTCTGATCAGAAGATCAAGTGAATATTTTAAAGTTATTTTTGTTCACTTGAAATATGACTATACTTGATTATTTTATAATTTCATGTAAATGTATTGCCAAACATGTTAGTCTTTGCACCCAAATGTGACTTCCTTACATCTAGTTTATACTACATGAGTTAGAAGCTATTTGGGTTTTTCTTCCATTGATGGTGACAGTTTTTTCTTATTTGTGCAACCTTCCAGCAGGCAACCATGACTACATTTGGGGACTTTGGGATGTATAGAATCATTCTTGGCCCAAGGTGTAATGTATAACACTGACATGAGAAGCGGCAGCCAGTATTATGGTTATGGACATGGCCTTGGGAGACAGTTAGGGTTCAACACTGGCCACGTTTTACCACTTGCTAGCTTTTGGCACCTTTAAACATTACTTAAATTCTCTATAGGCCAGTTGTATTATTGGTAAACAGAAGCTGTGTTAGAGAAGAGTTCCTGGCACACAGAGGTGTTTTAGAATTTCCTGCAAGTAAATTCTGTTCTATCCAAATGAGAAAACAACATACAAAATGTGTATATCTCCACATTTTTAAAGCGATGATTTTTGCATATTTTAACTTATGTAAGTAGCCCTTTCTTACCTTTTTGAACATTCACAAGAAAGCTGTATTGTATTAGCAGATCAAAATAGACTTATGATATGTATTTTTGAGGTGCATTTAACATGCTGGTACAGTAACAGTACATTTAATTATATGTCCACAGATTGCTAAGGAAATATAGTGATGCTAAATCATGCAAAGTTTCTCCATTTAAAAATTGTCTGAGGAATGCTTACAACTAAAATAAAAAGTCTTTTCTAATAATGTCATATACAATAAATCATGTATCCCTTCTAAGAGTTCTTTGCAGGATTTTGCTGTTATTCCAGAATCTTCCTAAAAGGCATTTTCTGATGGGTAGCCTGTGTTGCCATATTATCCACTTTGGCCTTAGGTTTTACAATTGAAATACAAAGGAGAAAAGAAGTCGTAAGTCTTTGTGTCAATGAGGAACACAAAATTATTCAAAAACACTTTACAAAAAGCGGTTAAAGATTTTAGATCTATGTTGTTTCTGAAAGCTAATTTGTTTTATTTACTAATTATTCATGAGGTAGCTCAGAGGAAATTCTCAGTCATGATTCTTACTAAGATACTCAACAAGGTCAAAGGATTAAAGCTGCATGTCAACATCACTGTCTAAAACTGCATTTTCAGAGAGATTGTTCATAAGTCTTTGTTTACAGCCTGCTTTGCCTATTTAAGTCCTATTCCTGCCACAAGGTAATTATGAACACCTAAACTCTCAGTAAAAAGGCAAACTGTGGATTAAATCATGGAGACAAAATATTAATCATTTAATTACTTACACCCCGAAACATTATATCCTAGGAAATTCACATCTGTTTTCTTCTTTTTTTCCCCTAGCTTTCATGAGATATTTTGACATACAACATGTGTAACTTTAAGGTGTACAATGTGATTTGATAAACATACAGACTGTGAAATGACTGCCAGACTAAGGTCAGTTAACACCTCCATACCGCTACATCGCTTCCTTTTGTGTGTGTGATAATAACATTAAGCTTTACACTCTTAACAGCTTTCAGCATATAATCCTGTATTATTAACTGCACTCACCATGTTGTCCATCAGAGCCTCAGAAATTAGTCACCTTTGGGCTGAAAGATGGCATCCTTTGACCAATGTCTCATTTTCCAAACACTCCAGCTCCCACCAACCACATTCTACTCTGTTCCTAGGAGTTCTGTTTGTTTGTTTTTGAGGGAGAGTGAGAGACAGTAAACAGTAGGGCAGGTGCACTGAGTGGGGGAGGGGCAGAAGGAGAGACACAGAATCTTAATCAGGCTCCACACTCAGCACGGAGCCCAAAGCAAGGCTTTATTTCACGACAGTGAGGTCAAGACCTGAGCTGAAAGCAAGAGACAGACACTTAACTGACTCTTGATTGGTGTCATATTTAAAAAATCATTGCCAAGACTCAGGTCAAGAACTTTTCCTTATGTTTTCTTCTAAACAGTTTTACAGTTTCAGGTGTTACATTAAAGTCTTTCATTCATCTTAAGCTAATTTCTATGGGTTGTATAATGCAGGGATCCAGTTGTATTCTTTCACAGGTGATTATTGTTTTCCAAACACCACTTATTGAAAAAACTGTTCTTTTCCCATTAGTATTCTTGGCTCTGTTGTCAAATATAAATTATGTTGGTCTATTTCTGGGCTCTCAAACTGAACCGTTGGACCGTATGTCTGTTTTCTTATGCCACTACCATATGGTTGTTATTATTGTAGCTTTGTAACAAAGATTGAAATCAGGTTAGATAGTGGCTCCAGCTTTGTTCTTTCTCAGAATCGCTGTGTCTATTCAGGGTCTTTTGGGTTTCCAAACAAATTTTAGGATGTCTTTTTTCTATTTCTTTTTTAAAAAATTTTTTTAAATGTTTTTTATTTATTTTTGAGACAGAGAGAGACAGAGTATGAATGGGGGAGGGGCAGAGAGAGAGGGAGACACAGAATCGGAAGCAGGCTCCAGGCTCCGAGCCATCAGCCCAGAGCCCGACGCGGGGCTCGAACTCACGGACCGCGAGATCGTGACCTGAGCCGAAGTCGGACGCTTAACCAACTGAGCCACCCAGGCGCCCCATCTTTTTTCTATTTCTGAGAAAAAGGCTATTGGAATTTTTTATAGGGATTGCACTGAATATATAAATGGCTCTGGGTAGTATGGACATTTTAATAATATTGATTCTTCTAATCTATGAACATGGGATATATTTCCATTTATTTGTAGCTTTTTCAATTTCTTTCGTCAATATGTTATAGTTATCAGTGTACAGGTCTTTTACCTCCTTGCTTAAATTTATTCCTGAGAGTTTTATTATTTTTGATGGTATTATAAATGAGATAGTTTTGTTTTGTTTTGTTTTCTTTTTTTCTTTTCTAAGTACGCTTCATGCCCAGTGCAGAGCCCAACCCAGGGCTTGAACCATGACCCTGAGATCAAGACCTGAGCTGAGATCAAGAGTTGGATGCTTAATAGACTGAGCCACCCAGATGCCTCTCTTTATTTATTTTTAATATAGTTCATTGACAGTGTATAGAAACACAACTGATTTTGCTATGTTGATGTTGTATCCTACAGTGTACTAAATTTGTTTATTCGAAAAGTTTCTTGGTGGAGTCTTTAGGCTTTTCTTGTATAAGATCTTATCACCTGAAAATAAATTTTTTCTTCTACCTTTTTGATTTGAACATCTTTTATTTATTGTTCTTGCCTAATTGCTCTGAGTAGGATTTCCAGTACTATGGTGAATAAAAATGGTGAGAGAGGGCACCTTGTCTTGATCCTGATCTTTGAGTAAATGCTTTCAGCTTTTCACTAGTGACCATGATGTCAGCTGTGGGCTTGCTGTATATGGCTTTTATTGTATTGAAATATATTCCTTGTATACCCAATTTGTTGAGATTTTTATCATGAATAAATACTGAATTTTATTAATTGTTTTCTCAGCATCTACTGAGATAACCATTTGATGTTTTTAATATTTATTTGTTATTTATTTTTGAGAGGGTTGGGAGAGAGAGAGGGTGTATTCATGTGCAGGTGTGTGGGGGAGGGGCATGGAGAGAGGGAGAGAGAATCCCAAGCAAGCTGCACGCTGTCAGCACAGAGCCCAATGTTGGGGCTCAATCCCATGACTGTGAGATCATCACCTGAGGCAAAATCAAGAGTCAGACACTTAACCTACTGTGCCACCCAGGTGCCCTGATATGTTCTAAGTTTTTATTTCTTCATGATTTGATCTTAGTAGGCTGTATGTCTCTAGGAATTTATCCATTTCTCCTAGTTTATCCAATTTGTAGGTTTGTGTACAACTGTTCACAGTAATCCATGATCCTTTGTATTTCTGCGGTGTTAGTTGTAATGTGAACTCATTCATTTATGATTTTATTTACTTAAATCTTCTATTTTCTTAGTCTAGCAAACTGTTTGACAGTTTTGCTTAACTTTTCAAAGAAACAGCCCTTAGTTTCATTGACCCTTTCTGTTTTCGATGTCCATTATTTCTGCTCCGATCTTTGTTATTTCCTTCCTTGTGCAAGCTTCGTGCTTAGTTTGTTCTTTTCTAGTCCCTTAAAGTGCATAGTTAGGTTTTTTTTTTGTGATCTTTTTTTCTTAAAGTAAGCAGTTTTTTGTTGTTTGTTTATGGCTTTTGCTACAGTCTTCCCATTAGCACTACATTTGCTGCATTTGATAAATTTTGGTATATTGTGTACCTGTTTTCACTTATTTTTATTTAAAAAAAATTTTTAATGTTTATTTATATTTGAGACAGAGGGAGACAGAGCATGAGTCAGAGAGGGGCGGAGAGAGAGGGAGACACAGAATCCGAAGCAGGCTCCAGGCTCTGAGCTGTCAGCACAGAGTCTGATGCGGGGCTCAAACCCACGAACAGTGAGATCATGACCTGAGCCGAAGTCGGCGCTCAACCGACTGAGCCACCCAGGCACCCCACTTATTTTTAGATTAAATTTTTTTCTTTTGATTTCTTTTTTAACCTATTGTTCAGGTGTGTCTTTAATTTTCCCACATTTGTGAGCTTTCCGGTTTTCCTTTTGCTATCGATTTCTAGTTTTATACCACCATGGTCAGAAAATAAAAATACTTGGTATGATTTAAATCGTACATTTGCTAAAGTCTGTTCTGTGACCTCACAAATGGCCAATCTTGGAGAATGTTCATTGCACAAATAAGAAGACTGTGTGTTCTATTGCTGTTGGATGGAATGTGCTGTTTTTGTCTGTTAACTCCATTTAATGTAAGGTATAATTCAAGTCCAGTGTTTCTTTATGGATGTTCTGTCTGGATGATCTGTCCGTTGTTGAAAGTGGAATATTGAAGTCCCCTCTATTATTGTACTGTTGTCTATAGTCTCCTTCAGATCTTTTTATGTTTGGTTAACATATTCAGATCCTCTGATACTGGGTGCATATATAATTGCTGTAACTTCTTGTTGAATTTACCCCTTTCTTCATCATATATTGACCCTTTTTGTCCCTATTACAGTTTTTGACTTAAAGTGTATTTTGTTTGATGTAAGTATAGCTACTCACGCTCTCTTTTGGTCTCCATTTGCATGGAATATCCTTTTCCATCCCTTTTCTTTGAGTCTATATATGTCCTTGAAACTAAACTGGGTCTTTCACAAACAGATGGATCTTGTTTTTCAAACCACTCAGTCATTGTCTTTTGATTGGAGAATTGAATCCATTTTCCTTTAAAGTAATTATTGATACATTTGGACTTAATAGTTGCATCTGATTGTTTTCTCGCTCCCTTGTTCCCTTCATCCTCTTTTGCTTTCTTTCTAGTAATTCTTCCATTTGATATGCTTTGATTCTCTTCTCTCTTGTATATCTAGTGAAAGTTTTTACTTTTTAGTTACCATGAGGCTTACATAAAACATCTCACAGTTATATCAGTCTATTTAATGTGATAACAGCTTATCTGGAATTGCATGCAGTAATTCTACACTTTTAGTATGACCCCCCCCCATAATTTGCATTTCATGGCATCACAACTTACCTCTTTTATATTGTGTATCCATAACTGATTATTGTAGCTATAGTTATTATTTTTTTTCTTAACGTTTTATTTATTTTTGAGACAGGGAGAGACAGAGCATGAACAGGGGAGGGTCAGAGACAGGGCGACACAGAATCTGAAACAGGCTCCAGGCTCTGAGCTGTCAGCACAGAGCCCGACGTGGGGCTTGAACTCACGGACTGCGAGATCATGACCTGAGTGGAAGTCGGCCGCCCAACCGACTGAGCCACCCAGGCACCCCAGCTATAGTTATTTTTAATGCTTTTGTCCTTTGACCTTTATACTAGTTAAGTAATTAGCCCACCGCCACACTAGAGTATCAGAATATCCTTGATTATTCATGATCCTTATGGCCTTGCATTAGCGTCTGTGCATATGAGGAAGTAGATACCTCTTGTAGTCTTTACAGACTGGCTTTGGCGGGCAAAGCCCATCCAGAGCTTCTGGTGGAATCTGTGGGCAGGCTTGCCGTTGGGAGTCCTTGGGTGGGCAGATGTGTGCCTGTGTCAGGAGGTGGGCAGGCCTGCTTCTTTGGTACAAGGGGACCAGCCTGATGCCTGGGTCTGTGAACATGAGCTGGAACCTGGGTTCACAGGTACGAGTTACTACTGGTGGGGGCACAGCATCTGAGTGCCCAGGGTCCAGTCCAGTACTGGGATAAGCCAGGCATCTGGATTCATGAGGGCTGGCCTGAGGGCTGGGGCAATGGGGCCAGGCTGGTGCCAAGATGAGTCTGCAGCATAGTCTGTGAGGGATGGCCAGCCAGTTGGCTCTACCCTGGCAGCCTGGTCTGCAGGAGCTGGGTCTGGATTCTAGGTCCATGGAGGCTGGCCTGGCATTGGGGTGCGTTAAAAGTCCGGGTCTGTAAAAGTCAGCCTGATCTTTGCGCGTGCCTACCTTGTGCCTAGGTGTGCAGGGGCTGATGGAGAGTGTGGTGCCACAGGAAACGGAAAACACCGGGGTAAGCTAGGAAACCCGTTTTGTGGAGGCTGCTGGAGGCCCGCCAGGTGTCAGGAGGGCCAGCTGGCACCAGTGTGGTCTGGGAGCCTGATGTATATTTTCCAGGTGTAGAAACACTTCAACAGAAAGCTGATCCACCAGAGTTACAAGATCCATTGTGTTGGAATAAGTTTGCTACTTACGTGAAACAATATGAGCTGATATTTCTGGACCCCCAGAAGAGTGTGACAATATTGAATATTGAACTTTCTGTCTCATCACCTAGGATGTGACTGTCTGGATGCATGAAGCGTGAGAGGCGTGAGAGGAGGCAGGGGAAAGTGTGTGTCTTCACTGTGTGCTGGACACTGTTTATATACTTGAATACATAAATTATGGGAAATTCAGAAATGCTTTTCCTTCGCTTTATTTTCCCATTTCTAAGTGCCAGGGAGAAAGTTGGATCTGAGGAGCCATTATCAAAGAGCAAGTCTTGAGAGTGGGATGGGTGAGGGGCTGAAGCCGAGAGTAACAGAAGAATCTAAAAGAATAACACCCCCCCCCCCCGCCAAACACCCAAGTCCTTCTTCTCTGTGTGTCTCATCTCACGATCAGGGTGCTGCCCCAGGTACAATTCCACCTGGCAGCCTGATGTGCTTAAGGCCATACAGCCAGAAGTCCTTCCAGAAGAAAGCTGAAAACCACAAGCTCCAAATGAATCTATGGTCTCTCCATTGTTTCACAATGAATATCAAGTGTCAGAGGGATAATGTCTCCTGTGTCAATGACTCTTAACATGATATTCTTTCACTTAACAAATAATCCCTTTCCGAATCATAACCCTTGCAGATTGACATCAAAAATGAGTCAGGGCAGTAATACAATCTGACATTTCTTGGGCAGAGAGAAAACTTCTGCTGGTAAATTTGGCAGAAGGCACTGAGGCCGTAGGTTAAAACATGCAAATGTTTGTTTCCAATGAATTCTTTCAAGAAAAGTCAGCTAGGACAATAATTTTAAATGTGGTCAAAAGAGTAAAATCATATTATTGATAAACTAATTTTTTTGGCTTGGAAGTTTTCTTTAGAGTTCTCAAAAGCTGAAAATAACAAAATATTGATGATAACTATTTTACCACCCTTGGCACTTAGAGTTGACATTTTTGACAGCTTGCTATCCACATGTACAACACATGACTAAGGAAGCTTTGTGTCCCATAGAGCTTACCACTCACAAGTTCATTTTTAGACACTCCTCTGTACAGAGGCCTGTAGTTTAGAAGGTCTGCTGCGATTAAAAAAAATTTTTTTTTACATTTATTTATTTCTGAGAGACAGAGAGAGAGACAGAGCACAAGTAGGGGAGGGGCACAGAGAGAGGGAGACACAGAATCCGAAGCAGGCTCCAGGCTCTGAGCTGTCAGCACAGAGCCCGACTCGGGGCTCGAACTCACAAGCTGTGAGATCGTGACCTGAGCTGAAGTCAGACACTCAACCGACTGAGCCACTCAGGCACCCCACAGATCTGCTGCGATTTAAGGGACCTTCTCAAGGGCAGGACTCCATATTTTATTTCTCTGTGTTTGCTCACATCACACATTTTGCCAAGAGTGAGTCCAGAGAAGACGTTATAGTTATAACTGTTTGCCTGGTTGCTTTCTAAGCTACATGGTTTCTTATTTTGCAATCAGCCCTCCTTCCCTAGCATGTCTAATGGTACACACACCACAATTTTCTTTCTTTTTAAAATTTTTTTTTAAAGTTTATTCATTTTTGAGAGAGAGAAACAGAGCACAAGTATGGGTGGGGCAGAGAGAGAGGGAGACACAGAATAGGAAGCAGGCTCCAGGCTCTGAGCTGTCAGCACAGAGCCCAACACGGGGTTCAAACTCGTGAACCGTGAGATCATGACCTAAGCCAAAGATGGACACTTAACCGACTGAGCCACCCAGTCACCCCAAAGATTTTAAGTAATCTCTACACCCAACATGGGGCTCCCACCCACAAGCCCAACATCAAGAGTTGCATGCTCTACTGACTGAGCCACCCAGGTGCCCCGACACACCACAATTTTCTATAAGTGTGCAAAACTACAAACAACTACAAATAATAATACAAGTCAGAATTTCTGTTACATTAAGGGGACTTTGTTATTTCTCTCTTCAAATTAGTTCATTTGAATATGGCAATGGACCTGTTAATCCGTTGTCAGATTTTCCCCCATTCATTTTGGTCCCTCTATCATCAAGAGGTCTTTTATTTTTCATTGTTTTTGATTCAATGACCACAGTCTGAGTCAAGAACCAGAAAATAAGATTATTATCTCCCCAAGATCCCAAATATCTATACACTAAAGGTCATGAACTTGACACTCTAGTAGAGAAAGCTCTGGACTTTCACACAGAATCAAACCTACTTTTCCATACTCTTTTTTTTAATGTTTATTTCTTTATTTTCAGAGACAGAGGGGAAGGGGGAGCAGGAGAAGTGCAGAGAAAGAGGGAGAGAGAGAATCCCATGCAGGCTCTGCACCATCAGCTCAGAGCCCAATCTGGGGCTCAAACCCATGAACAGTGAGACCATGACCTGAGCAGCAATCAAGAATCAGATGCTTAACCGACTGAGTCACCCAGATGCCCTCCATACTCTTATAATAAGATGTATTTTCTTCTTTCTTAATCCAAAATGGATTAAAAATACAAATAAATGTAGAGAATGTATGAGAAAACAGAAGTGCATACAGGAAGTCATAATTTCAATGGGAGAGCAAGGGCAGAGAGAGTAAAAATAATTAAGAGTATATACAAGAACTCCCAAGGCATAATTGTCTGAAGCAAATAATGTTCTTCTTATGTTCTGCACTGAAATAGCTCAAGTACAGCTTCCTGGCACATTCTCCTAATTAATACTTCTGTTAATGACATTAAATCATCTTCATAATATTTAATTTATGCCAACTCTATCAATAATAGAAAAGCATACAATATATTTTAGAAAGATTTACATCCACGGGGCTTATAATAAAAACAAGTCCTAATTAAAATAAAGTGATAGTTTTGTTCAGTCAAATTGTTAAAAAAAATATTAAAAGCATAAGAGCGAGGGTTGGCTAGAAAGTAAGGAAATACAGATAAGTAGATGATTTAGGGGGAGCTACAGACTTCCAAAAAAAAAAAAAAGGAAAGAAAAAAAATGGCAAGATTGTTAAGAAAAGTGTCCTTTGACAGGGGATGTTACTCTGGGGAATATACTGACACAGAGACAATCAGACAAGTAGAAACCACTGCTAAAAGCACCCATGATAGTAAAACATTAAACAATTGTGTTAAGTGGTTAGGATTCAGGTGGACTCTCCAGGTGTGGCCGATACCACAGACAGGTCCCCCATTCCAACCCCCTGTCCAGCTCGGATGTTTCTATCACGGAGGCTGTGAAGCTTGAAGCTGCACTTGTCACATTTGTTTGCAGGTAGGCGTCGGTTGCCTCGTAACCTGCCAAAGAGGATGCAGTCATGACGATGGCACGTGGATAAAAGAGAGGGTCTAATGAGCCAGGAGCTCAGATCAACACGATGTGAGAGGCGTGTGCTTCTTCTAGGGAGCTGAGAAATCTGGAAACCCATGTGCAGCCCAGGTCTCCCAGGTACTGGGGAGTGCGGATTCCACTATAAGTTCCGGGTGCACTTGAGTGTTTCTCTGGCTTCCTTGACCTTGTCTCTGGAGCAACCAAGCCTGATTTTCTGATCCTTCCATGTCCTGATCCTGACACATGTTCATCCTCTCCAGATGAATCAGGCTATTTGGATTCTGTTGTTTGCACTATAAAATCTGACAACTTGAAATCAGCCATCAAAAAGTATATTCATGTTATTGAAGAAATTCTGACCTTATTTTAAGTGGATTTATGTAAAATCTTTCAATAAAATTCTAGTAAATACTCATTATTATCGTTTTCATTGTTACTGGTGTTTTCCAATTGCTTTAAAAAATCCTAAATTGGGGCGCCTGGGTGGCTCAGTCGGTTAAGCGGCTGACTTCGGCTAAGGTCACGATCGCGGTCCGTGAGTTCGAGCCCCGCGTCGGGCTCTGGGCTGATGGCTCAGAGCCTGGAGCCTGTTTCAGATTCTGTGTCTCCCTCTCTCTGACCCTCCCCCGTTCATTCTCTGTCTCTCTCTGTCTCAAAAATAAATAAACATTAAAAAAATTATCCTAAATTGTTCATGCATTGAATTCATTAGAAAACCTGAGCTAAATGCCATTTGGAATACAAAAGAAAGACATTCACTTATCTAGAAAAGTGCATATAGAGACTATCACAAAGATTCCAAGTAAAATAAATAACCCTATAAACCATATAAAATATAGAATGTTGCAATGCAGTGAAATCTGTTTTATTAGAACACATTTAGGCTTACAATCTGCTAAGGTCATACGAAATGCCTTCCTGTCACCTGGCCAGATTGAAGACTTCCAGAAGCTGCCATCTTATGAGTCTGTGGGTAAAAGATACTCCTTGATCCCTCCTTCGGCTCAGCATGATCCCCATCAATTCAAACTGCAATTTGGCACAGGGCACCAATGGCAGCCTGCCACAGAAAATCTCGAAGGGTCAATGACTTCTAGTTAGCTTGGGCAGCTGAGCTCAAGTCCACAGCTCCACGATGCTGCCGTGATGTTGTGGGAAAGCTATGGGCAGGGGGATCACGTTCAGATCAAAAGCAAGTTATACACCAGGGAAGAGCCATCAGGCACTCAGTATTTGTTGGCGCTCAGCTGTGTTCAAAACACGTCGGCTCTCCTTCCTCCACTGCTACCCTATTTTTCTTCCACTTAATGTACAGTAGGAATAAAGCAAGGTAATAATATTTTCAAAAAAAGCCTCCAAAAACCAAAATAGTCGAGCAGGCAGCTTAACATGACATTTAACACTACTTTATGTTTCGCAAGCAAAATGTTTTATTTACACAGCAAGCCGTCTTGCCATCCATCTTCTGTCACCGTTCTTTGTTTACTATTGCTTTGTTTTTCCTTTTTAAAAATGTCAAGCATTTCAGATACACAAAAAAGGGCACCTAATATATTTGCAGAGTTTAAGAATCAATAGTATTATAATAAAATGAATATTTAAGCCCTGACCACCCCCAAGAAGACATAAAAGATTAGTAGCACATCATAAATCTTCTGTGTGCCCTGTGGTAGGATTGTGCAGGTCTTTGTGCTTCGTGTAATAGAATCACATTGCATATATGCTGCGACTTGTCTCTTTCTCGGCAATGTTATCTGTTGAGATTAATCAAGACTGACACATGTACCTTTAGGGGCTCGATGCTCTAGACTAGTCTATCATATAACCAGACTACACCCAGGTTCCCGTTCTCCTATTGGTGGTATTGTTGTGACGAGATTCTGTGTGAGTGTGTGTGTGTGTGTGTGTGTGTGTATATGTGTGTGCGCGCGTGCGCGTGTGTGTGATGAACAAAGTGTGTTAGGAACAAAGTACACTATGGCATATTTCCCTTGGTCAGTAATTAGAGGAATATTTTTAGGCACATTTTTAAGAACAGAAGTGCTGAGTCATAAGTATGGTACATACTTAAATTTACTAAGTAATTTCAAATTCATAACATAAAAACAGAGGGAGGCAAACAAACCATAAGTGACTCTTCAATACAGAAAACAAACTGAAGGTTGCAGGAGGGTGGTGGGTGAGGGATGGGCTAGATGGGGGATGGGCATTAAGGAGGGCACCTGTTGTGATGAGCACTGGGTGTTGTATGTAAGTGATGAATCACTAAATTCTACCCCTGAGACCAATACTATGTGGTATGTTAAAGAACTTAAATTTAAATAAATAAATTTTTAAAAATTGAAAGAAAGAAAGAAAGAAAGCGAGAGGAAAGGAAATATATTTTACCAGTTTATGAAATATATTACCATATTCTTTTGGGTCTTTCAACAAGATTCTTAATTTTTTTTTTCAGGTCATGATCTCATGGTTCCTGGGTCGAGTCCTATGTCATACTCTACACTGTTAGTGCAGAGCCTGCTTAGGATTCTCTCTCGCCCCCTCCTTCTCTCTCTCTGCCTTTCCCCCACTTGTGCTTTCTATCTGTCTCTCAAAATAAATAAACTTTAAAAAGATTCTTATTTTTAATGTAACATCATCATACATTTTTTATTTATGTGGCTGACTTAAGAAAACCTTGGTCATAAGGACAACAGGATATTTTTCTGAAATTTCTTCAGTGTTGTATTTGTGTCTGTCACATCTAAGACATTAATATTTTTGCAACTGTTTGTTGTAATTATTTAATAAATGCTGAAGAACATTTTTCAATTTCTATGTGAAAAATTGATTATATTAGAAAAACTTATGAAAGATTTAATCAACATCCCAATTAATCTGCAAATGCCACCCTGTTTATATTTCTATTTATCCATGGTACATGTGTGGATAAGTTTTTACACCTCTCATTTGGTTTCTTTGATTTCTTTGGTCTCTCCCTGCACTAATAACACATTGATTTATTACAGCTTTAAAAATGAGCATCCATGACTGGTAGAAAAAATATGCCCATCTAATTCTTATTCCTTAGGAATTTCTTGATGAACCTTGATTTCCCCTCACCCCCACCCATCTAATCAATTCAAGAATCAGGTTGTCAAGTTCCAGAGAAAATAGCTCAAGAATTTAGATTGGAATTGCAATTTATTCGTAGATCACCTTCTACACTGATGCTAATTTTCTCCAGACATTGTTATCCCAATTGTAAATGACACTATGAGACACCGAGGGCCTGTCTGATGTGTATGCTTAATGCTGTCTTATAGATGAACCCCTTTAATGACATTGTCAGCTCTCTATTGTTGCTAAAACTCAACTGGCATTAATATATTAAAGGAATTAAAATACAATAATTAAGAACACAGCCTCTAGTACTAGTTTGCTTGGGTTTGAATCGTAGCTGATGGCTCAGTCTTGCCAGGGTTTGGGGAAAGTTACTCATACTTCCTGGGTTTCAGCTTCCTTACTGTACAAAGGAGACAATAAGAACATTTACCTCATAGAATTGCAGCAAAGATTAAGTGATGTCATTGTAAAGCAGGAGGGACAATATCTGGCACAGAAGTGCCAGGTAAGTATTAACTATTCATATCTATCACATAGGATAGTGAGAACTGAGACCAGCTGATCAGTTATGTCAACATTTCTCAGGTAAGAGTGCGTGACAATGACTTAGACGTTGTCAAGAAATCTTTAGCCACCTATTTATTTGTAAATCAATATATAACTTCACGGTCATTTATTTTGCCATTAAATTCCTACAGATCGATTTATTGTAGGTAATAGTCTGCTCATTTGACCAAACAATAGTTTATTGGTTCAAAATATTGACTTCACAATGCCCATCAATCCCAAAATGTCATATGAACTTTTCCCAATCTCAATTAGTTCCTTGCCTTGAACGATCTGTGTAGAGTAATTTCAGTCCAGACTCCAAAGTTTTAAAAATATCCCACTCTTCCTTACCCTTCTGAGACACTGGTAAAATTCTTTCAAGATGATGTTCTCTCTGATTACTATATGTTCTAATAAATTTGAATAGGTATTCATTGCCTAATAAATGAATGCCTATCTAATAAATGGATAGGTATTCATTGCCAACAGATTATCTGGTGATATTTTGAGATTGACACCCTGGAAGCATCACTATGATCCATTTCAGATCACCTCTCTACTATGGCCCAACACCCTTGACTTGGAAACACCATGCTCTACCGGGGGATTCTTGGGGAAGTATCTTCAATTGATTGTGGAGTATAATATTGATACTGAATCTGGACTTTCATTTGTTTTCATCAATTCACCAAATGCTAATTTTATTTGGTCTACTATGACATAAGATCTATTTAGGGTCTCTTGTATAATCTGGTCAGGTTTGAAATTTTAATGCTTGATAGAGATCTGCCTTATTATCAATATTACTTATTGCCTCCTTCTATCCTCATCATTTATATGCATCTATTAAGAGGAAGTTTCTAGGAAAAAGGCCAGAAATTTATACTGATAAACTGGTTCTCAGATCCAGATCCACAGCAGACAAGTTCAGAAATTTCTTTCCCAGGCTGGTATCCTTAGGACAAAATTTGCGTGGGGTCACTTTTCAAAACCTTATGTGAATGTTCCTGAGTCTTATCTTGTTTAGTCTGTGACAATTTGGTTGTATATGAAATTTACTGTGAAAAGTTTCTGTTCATTAATAATCTCAGGTTATTAGATTATGGATTTTTTAAATTATTATTATTCAAGTTAGATAACATACAGCGTAGTCTTGGCTTCAGAGGTAGAACCCAGTGATTCATCACTTACATATGACATCTAGTGCTCATC
Organism: Panthera leo; assembly: GCF_018350215.1. NCBI lineage: Eukaryota > Metazoa > Chordata > Mammalia > Carnivora > Felidae > Panthera > Panthera leo. The sequence goes on along the minus strand of NC_056689.1, from coordinate 3,070,060 downwards.
CCTAAAAGTGCCCTCCTTAATGACCATCACCATTTAACCCACACCCCTCATCCCCCCTTCCAGTAGCACTGTCAACAGTAGCCAAATTATGGGTAGAGCCCAAATGTCTATTGACTGATGAATACATAAGGAAGATGTATACACACACACACACACACACACACACACACACACACACACACACACACAATGGAATACTACTCAGCAACAAAAAAGAATGAAATCTTGCCATTTGCAACAATGTGGGTGGAAATGGAGGGTATTATTCTAAGCAAAATAAGTCAGCCTGAGAAAGATAAGATACCATACAATTTCACTCATATGTGGAATTTGAGAAACTCAACAGATGAACATAGGGGAAGGTAAGGAGAAATGGATTGGGGATTTTAAAAAAGCCAACCATTAACTTGGGGGTCCCAGGAACAATGTGAGAAATCAACACTTTCAACAATTTGTTGCCAGATTCTCATGGTTTTGTCTCATTCCAGATCTAACATTTTGCCTTTGGCCATTGGACTCTTGTTTCTCTCACATATTTACATTATAAATCTAATTCATGTGACTATCTTTCAAAAGGCATAATTTTACTAAAATCAGAGGGGCCACTCTGCAAATTTTTTATAAGAACAAAAATGCGAATTTGGGAAGTGGTCATTGGAAGGAAAGGAGCTAAAACCCCTATCACAACTTGAACTCAAAGTCCTCTTCCCTGATCATCATCTCCCCCATTCTTTGTTCCTCATCATCTCCTTTACCCCCTTTCTTGACCTGCTTCTCTTACCATGTGGCCAGCCTGAGATTCATGAACATCAAATCCCTGTCAGCTTTGGCCAAGCCTCTGACAGGTTAATTTTAGCTTTCATCTACATGTGAACTAAGAATCACTGGGCAAGACTTTTCAAAATCAAGACAGGATTCAGAGAAATTGACAGAGGAATTTAGAATTGTTCTAGCAACGTGTACTGTAAGGCTGCCAGATTTACATAAATGTTTCCTAAGTCAGTAAGAAAATTAGGTGTTAAAAATGCAGTCAGGACAATTCCAGGGTGACTGAGAGACCCTACATTTTATAGAAAACCAGAACTATATAGGAATTCTGCCTATAGTAAAGAAACTATTTTAAAGTGTGTGTACCCCTAAGTTTTTCCTGTGAAAATAAATAAGACTTTCATCCAGTCCTAAAACAGAAAAGGCGAGTCCACTAGAAATGTGAAGCATAGATTCTCTAACATCCTCAGAAAATAGTTGGGAGTAGATCTTGACAGAGGAACCCAGACTCTCTGCCTGCTTTCTGTGAGGAAATGGAAGCCACGGTGAGGGTGTGCAAAACACAGGGGGTTCTGGAGTGGGAACGGCCCCCGGACAGACGGAGCTCCAGTCCCTCGCTGAATGCTGTGAAGAACGCTTGAAACAACAGCAGAATTTGACTCAGAATAAATAGCCTTACAGTTAAAACCACTAGACATGTCCGCCCAATTCATCAAGCACCAGAGGAGGAAGCCTCCTTAATAAAGACACTGGAGATTCTGTGAGCAGAAAGGATATTTAAGACTGACAATTATTCTACACTAACTGTGAAAATAAAGGAAAACAAACAAAAAGGATGTAATCAGAGAAGTCGGTGCTGGCCCGAGTGGCAATTATGTACCTGATTTACCATTGTATCCTTAAAATTGAAAGGACAAATTTCTCCAAATGTTGACAGACAGTCTTGAAGGTTTTCACTGACTCCAGCACAGTCATTTAACCCTCAAGCCCTGATGCACTTGTCCACTGTCTCCCTCAGAGTCGACAGGGGGCTTCGGGATGGACACCTGCAAACCCCACAGATGCTCCCTTTTACCCTCAGACCGTTAACATGACTTCCTCCCTTGGGACCGCATACCTATTCATTCAATGAGTACAGATGTACTATGAAAATGGAATTACCCAATTTTTTTTTTAGGTTTATTTATTTATTTTGAGGGAGAGTGCCTATGAGCAGGACAAGGGGAGGGAGGGAGGGAGGGAAGGAAAGAGACAGACAGACAGACAGAGAATCCCAAACAGGCTCCACGATGCCAGCTCAGAACCAGATATGGGGCTCAAACTCATAAATTGTAAGATCATGACCTGTGTTGAAATCAGGAGTCAGAAGCTTAAGCGCCCGAGCCACCCAGGTGCTCCTGGAATTGCCCATTTACAAGCTTTCCAGAGGCACCCAGGTGGCTCAGTCTGTTTAGCGTCAGACTTCGGCTGAGGTCATGATCTTACAGTTCGTGAGTTCTAGCCCCGCGTCAGGCTCTGTGCTGACAGAGCCTGGAGCCTGCTTCAGATTCTGTGTCTCCCTCTCTCTGTGCCCCTCCCCCGCTCACGCTCTGTCTCTCTCTCTCTCTCCAAAATAAGGAAACGTTAATTTTTTTTAACGTTTATTTATTTTTGAGACAGAGACAGAGCATGAACGGGGGAGGGTCAGAGAGAGGGAGACACAGAATCTGAAACAGGCTCCAGGCTCTGAGCAGTCAGCACAGAGCCCGATGCGGGGCTCGAACTCACAAACGGTGAGATCATGACCTGAGCCGAAGTTGGACGCTTAACCGACTGAGCTACCCAGGCGCCCCCAAAATAAGTAAACATTAAAAAAGTTTTTCAGGAGGACCTTTCTCTGAGTTCCCTTAAGGTTATCTGTTTACAATCAGATTGGACCCCATTTGGACAATGGCTTCCAGTAGCCTTCTCACTAAACAAAACCCAAATTGAGTTTCTCCAGAAGGCTTTGGGTATTTGTGGCAAGACAAGCTACTGACATTGGCAGAATAATTGAAGAGGAACCCACCACATTCTGAATGACCCATCTAATCCCAAAACTTGACCACTAATCCCCAAAACAAAAGGAGGACAAAGGCCAGGGTTATGGATGAACCTAGGGTGTATGATGTTCAGAAATAAGTCAGATAGAGAATGACAAGTAGCATACGATTTCACTCCTATGCAGAATCTCGAAAACAAAATAAATGAACAAACACACAAATAACAACCAAAAACCCCAAACAGACTCTTATATACAGGGAACAATCAGGTGGCTGCCCTCCAGGAGATGGACAGGTGAACAGGTGGAATGAGTGAACGAGATTAGGAAGTGCAAACTTGTGGCTATAAAACACGTAAGTCGTGGGGATGTGAAGTGTGGCACAGGGAATAAGGCCAATAATATTGTAATACCTTTAGGGACAGATAGTAACGAGTCTTATGGTGATCATTTGGGAATGGAAGTCACTTAGTGGCAAGTCACTAAGCTGATGTACTGTTTATGTTAAGTGTTTGTCAAAAAGTAACCTATAAGCAGAGCCTAATAGAGAAACAATTAAAAATACCTTGTGTTGATCCTGCCAACAATCTGCCCGCATCCAAGAAATCTAAGGCACTGGGGTCCCCATTGGTGCAGGACTTTGGGACCATGAATAAAACATTCACTCTTACTTTTCCGTGCTCAACAAACCCTGTATTATTTTGATTGCCCTGCCACCTGAGGTTATGTATTTTATCATTCCAAATCCACATTCTGTTTTCCTATTGGCCCTTTCAGATCAAGAGAGTTAAACACTTGCTACTGAACTTTCACAAGTGCTCCCCTTTCGAGTCGTCACTGTGATGTTGAAAATCCTGCCACTCTCTTCCGTTTAAAAAGAGAAATTCCATAATTCCATGATTGTCTACGTCTGTCCAAACTCGACTCTGTGTTGAACAGTCAGGGATAAAATCACCCAGGTGGCAGAATATATTCCACTAACCTGAGCTTGTCAATTAGCAAATACTGAGAGAGGGTACAGGCATCTCTTTGGGATAGTCCACGATTTTGCAATGCTGTGGAAACAACAGGGCTTTGGACCTCAGCAGAAAATAGAAGTTATCAACGGCTTAAAGAATTTCTTAAGAAGGTAGGTATCATAAAGGTAAAATCTCATTAAAAAGTCCATGTATAATTCTGACTAGTTTTCTTCTGTCCTGAAACCATGCCATGCCTCAGATTTTGTGAGGGGCAATGGAAAATACCAGTAAGCACACAGATCCCATCGTATGAGAATTTCCTAATATTGGGCAGAAGATGCTCACCAAACAGAGCAGTCCTAGAAATAATATCAGCCTCTCAGGTGGGAACATGAAGCATTTTAGAAGAATGTTCTACTTCTATTCTTACAGTTTTTTCTAGAGTCTTTTATGGTACTAAAATAGAGATAAAAGAAATAAAAAATCGGGGCGCCTGGGTGGCTCAGTCGGTTAAGCGTCCCACTTCGGCTCAGGTCATGATCTCGCTGTCCATGAGTTTGAGCACCGTGTCGGGCTCTGTGCTGACAGCTCGGAGCCTGGAGTCTGCTTCGGATTCTGTGTCTCCCTCAAAACCCTTTTTCATGGGAAGATAAGATCATAATTCAACAAGGTACTCTCTGCCTCAGGAAGTTTCCAAAGATTAATTGTTTTAGAGACAGACTTCTGCTCATCTGAATAAGAACTTACTTATCGAACAACGGTTCACTTATCAAACCCCATGACCATATATCCATCACTTCAATATCGTATCATGAAATTCACCAAATCCCAGGGAGTTCCCTGCCTTGAATCACTGAGTCCCATCCTCAAAGACTCCTCTGTGTCTCCCTTCGGACTTTTCTTTCTGAGATATCGGCAGACTTTTGTCAGAGGAGTGTTTACTCCTATAGGAGGAGCTTGCAAAAAATTGAGATTATCTTAGTACGGTATTTGCCTCGGAGTAAACATAGTCACTGCTATTATTATTTCTATGGTTTTCACTGCTAGCATTATGGTATTTCTCCATCATTTACTGTTGTGGGAAAATGTGAAAAAAATCTATACGTATTTCATTCACTAAAACTACAGTGTTTTGTCTCCTTTGTATATTTTTCCAAAAACCCCACATTGTTCTGTTCTTTCTGATTATTTTTTCATGTGCTATTTTACATAGACTTTATTCATCTGCTTATTCAGTCCATTTCTTTTTTCTTTTAAGTTTGGCAACCTATGACACAGATCACATGTGAGATTTAAATTCTACAACAAGGATTGGGGACTGGGTGGCTCAGTGGGTTAAGTGTTGGATTTCGGCTCAGGTCATGATCTTGTATTTTCTGAGTTTTAGCCCACATGGGGCTCTCCACCGTCACTGTGAGTTCACTTTGATACTCTGTCCCTCGCTCTCTGCCCCTCCCCCACTCTCTCTCGAAAATAAACAAACATTAAAACACATAAATTCTATAACAAGGATAGAGCTTAGCACAGGACCTCACACATCGTAAGTGCTTAGTAATGGTCCTCATTATTTGACAATGGCTGCCGTGAGGCCAAAGTATAATGTATTTAAAGCCCCTAGTCTGTTCTCTCTTAAAAACAGCTATTAATCTTGTTATTGAGTTCTGGGGGACCAACGACCTCTGTGTAAATGAAACCATTTGCAGAGGTCAGGTTTTCAAAATATTTCACAGAAATTCAAAGATGCATCTTAAGTAAGAATAGGTCGTAGCTCTTAAAATGCCAAGTGCAAGGCACTGCGTGTGTGTTTGTGGATGTGGTCTAATTAGCACTATGAAGATGAATTACTGAGACCACATTTTCCGCATCCCCTTTAGAGAATGAAATAGAAGACTAATTTTTTGTTTCCTCCAAAAGCCCTCAGGGACAAAACGAATGTCAGTTGGTCTAACAATGAATGTCCTCCAAGACCACCAGTGAGAAATACCACTTTCTATGTACATATTTTAATGATGATCTTTTTCTTGGAAACAAAACAAGCATGCTTTAGACAGAATTTGGTTCTGACTTCAGAGATGATTGGCTTAAATGAGAATTATGTCCCTGCTGCAGTAAGGTAAATTTCACTCAACAATTTAATTTGTCTTAAAAGTAAACAAAAAAAAAAAAAAAAAAAAAGGAGGACGGGGGGCACTGGGTGGCTCAGTCAGGTGAGCATCTGACTTCAGCTCAGGTCATGATCTCACAGTTCGTGGGTTTGAGCCCTATGTCAGGCTCTGTACTGACGGCTCAGAGCCTGGAGCCTGCTTCGGATTCTGTGTCTCCCTCTCTCTCTGCCCTCCACAGCTCGTGCTCTCTCTGTCTCAAAATAAATAAATAAACTTTAAAAAAAGTTTTAAAATATCTGAAGAACACAACTCAAAAGCAAAGCAAAATCAATTTAAAAATTGGCAAATATCCTGAATAAACATTTTTACAAAACAGATACTGATACAGCTAACAGGTATATAAGAAGTTGCTCAATGTCACTAATTATTAGGGAAATGCAAATCAAAATCACAATCTGTTAGAATGGCTACCATAAAGGGGCTCAGCTGGTTAAGTGTCTGACTTCAGCTCAGGTCTTGATCCCACACTTTGTGGGTTCAAGCCTTGCATTGGGCTCTGTGCTGACAGCTCAGAGCCTGGAGCCTGCTTTCAAATTCTGTGTCTCCCTCTCTCTCTGCCCCTCCCCCCTTATGCTCTGTCTCTGTCTCTCTCTCAAAAATAAACATTTTAAAAAAAGGTGTTTACTCTCTCCTTCAATGCTGTTAAAACAATTTAAATTAATTCCATAAGTAAATTTTTCTTACTCTATGCAATGCTGTATGCATGTTACTGTTTATGTCATAATGTCTATTTAAAAACAGAAATCCATGTATGTGACATGATATGTTGTTGCCTTTAAAGCAGAGCATTACTGCACTTGAGCTAGAAGTTGAAATGGGTCTCCTGGAGCTTTAAGAATTTGGGCTAAGTCATCACTAACCCTGTTGTGGAAGTGACTTTCTCTGGGCCTCTGCTCTCCTTCCTTTGCAAATGTCCTAATGTCTGTCATGAAGTATTTGTTGGCACACGGTGACCTGAGGATTAATACACATCAGAAAACAATGTAATTATCATGATAATTCCTCTCTAAATTCTTAAGTATGATTAATGTTTTTTTTTTCCTACTTCTTGGCTTAGATAGGGATTTCAAAAGCGGGTGTTCCTGAGTGTTTTGAATGACACTGTACAAAGTACACAGATATGTAAAGTCACTGCACAATATTGAACTATTTCCCTATTGATGGATAAGTAGGTTGTTTCCAATTTTTCACCAAAACAATGCTGCAAGGAATACTTTTTATATGTTATATTCTGTGATCATGTGCCAGAATCCTAGAATTGAGTTCTTTTTTTTTAATGTTTATTTAATTTTGAGAGAGAAAGAGAGAGCGCATGAAGGAGAGGGGCAGAGAGAGAGAGACACAGAATTCAAAGTAGGCTCCAGGCTCTGAGCTGTGAGAATAGAGCCCTACATGGGGCTCGAACACACAAACAGTGAGATCATGACCTGAGCCAAAGTCTGACGCTTAATCAACTGAGCCACCCAGGCACCCCTTGGTTCTTTACATCCAATACTATACTGGTATGAATTTTCTTAAAATCTTCCAGATTGTCCTCCTAAAAGCATACATGTATTTAATTTTTCACATTTCATGTGTGATCTTATCACCTATATTCTCCTAACAGTTTAAATAAAAAACATCTATTTGTTTTATAATTTTTTACTCTTTCCTACTATAAAGAAAACTTGCTCTGATTGCTGGAAAAAAATATACCCTGCATACTTACTTAAAAATTTACATGTTATGATACCAGTAAAAACATCCCTCTCTCTTTTAACCCCCAAGTAATCCAGGGATGTTGTATTTTTAAAAATTGACTCACATGAGCTTCCACGCAAGACACTGGATGGCTTAGCTCTGTCCCTGCCAACTAATAAGTGTGATGGGAAATGAACCCTTTACCCTCTGCACAGTGATTTCTGACAAGCTACTGCTGGAATTGCTTTCTCCTTCACCAACAGTGCAAGCACAGTAAATGAACTTAAATAGTCAAAAGTAAGAAGATAAACATAAATAACCCACCACCAGCCAAGATTTATGAAAGACGAAATTAAAATGCTTAAAGATGTTAACTATGGGGCATCTGGTGGCTCAGTCATTTAAGCATCCAACTACATTCAGCTCAGGTCATGATCTTGTGGTTCATGAGTTCAAGCCCATGTCGGGCTCTGTGCTGACAGTTCAGAACCTGGAGCCTGCTTTAGATTCTGTGTCTCCCTCTCTCTCTGCCTCTCCTCCACTTGCACTCTATCTTTCAATAAAAATATTAAAAAAAAAAACACTTACAAAAATGTTAACTAAAATTCCAGCATGCCTGTTTTAGCCGCTCACCATGGGGAACTGTCATTTCAGAAACAATGCACACAAATGTAGGACGCTCATGACATCAAGTTACCAGGAAGTTCATTTCACTATTTATAATGTGATTTTATTTTTTTAGTTTAGTTTTAAATGTTTGCTTATTCATTTTGGGAGGAAGCATGTGAGTGGGGGAGGACAGAGAGAGGGAGAGAGAGAATCCCAAGCAGACTCTATGTTGTCAGCACAAAAGCCCGACACGGGGCTGGAACCCACGAACCATGAGATCATGGCCTGAGCCAAAATCAAGAGTTGGAAGCTTAACTGATGGAGCCACCCTGGCGCCCATTAGTGTTTCTGATATGATTTTAATGTCATCATTTGCATTTGGGAAAAAAAAAAAACAAAGGCATTGATTTTCCAAGTGAAGGCTTGTAACTTGAAAACACATATTATAAAATGTTCATTTTAGGGGCACCTAAGTGGCTCAATCATTAAGCGACCAACTTCTGCTCAGGTCATGATCTGATGGTTATGTGTTCGAGCCTAGCATCAGGCTTGCTGCTGTGGGTGCAGAGCCTGCTTCAGATCCTCTGTCTCCCTCTCTCTCTGCCTCTCCTCTGCTTGTGCATGCACACGCACTGGCTCTCTCTCTTCCTCCCTTAAAAAAAAAAGTTAATTGTAGACATGCGATCTAATAATGACCAAGGGTCAAAAGCAAGTAGGGTCAGTGATAAGCAGAATATTAAAACTTTAACAAGTAAACTAAAACATCTGGCGGGAAGGACGACTTTAGCTAAGTGGTCAGGGATGCCCCCCTCCCTCAAAAAACAACAGTATCAACTCACTGATTTTTTAAAACATCTATCCGATGTGATTTCTAATTGCACTGTGTAGGGGTTATATCATCTTATCAAATCTTATACAAGTTGTAAGGATTCGGTGAAATGCATTAGAATGAAATGCAGGAATTCAATGTTGTGTGTCAAGAAATGAGAAAGCAAAATACAGCATTGTGCATAATGAAGGTGATACTTTCACAAAGCGTCTCTCAGGGTGGGCAACAGCATGCCATGAGACCAGCCTATCTCTTACCTATCAAATTCTAGGAAAGATTATTTAAAGGTGAGTATGAGGAGACACACACATGCACACATACGTGTAATATATACAGCTACGTATAACTTAAATCTAAATACCTACATGGAACTCAAAATATGTCTACAAATATATAATCCAGAGACAATATATGTAATGTATGCAAGTATGTATATGTGTGTGTGTGTGTGCGTGTGTGTATACACACCATATGTATGATATATATACTTCCTCTGTACATATGAGAAAGTAACTGAGTGATTTCAGGATAAAAAAAAATACAAGGGCCTTTCCAGTTCTAGTAGGTCAGGTCTACTTACCAGTTGTATGAACTCGTCTATGTGAATTGCCAAAAAGTGATACCTGGGACCCTAAAGCCTGTTGGATGTGGGCTTTTAAGAAACAATACAGAATTATATTTTCTTTCTTTCTTTTTCTTTCTTTCTTTCTTTCTTTCTTTCTTTCTTTCTTCCTTCCTTCCTTCCTTCCTTCCTTCCTTCCATTCTTCCTTCCTTCCTTCCTTCCTTCCTTCCTTCCTTCCTTCCATTCTTCCTTCCTCTCTCCCTTCCTTCCTTCCATTCTTCCTCCCTCCCTTCCTTCCTTCCTTCCTTCCTTCCTTCCTTCCTTCCTTCCTCCATCCCTCCCTCCCTCCCTCCCCCCGTCCATTCCTTCCTTCCTTCCTTCCTTCCTTCCTTCCTTCCTTCCTTCCTTGCTGTATCAGAGAAAAAAGATTAATGACTTAGGTCTCAGTGGACTTAGAAAGTCACTGAAGTCCAGCCTGAGTCTCCATCTGCTGTGAGCTTAAGGCTCTGGTCCCACAGTCCTCTGGCCTAGGCTCCACCAGCATGGCACCACTTTTCTCCTGCTGGGTTTGCAGTTGAACGCAATTACAACACAGGTAACAGCAGCAGCATGGCGGCCGGCCAGGTGGCGCTGATGGCAGCAGATCCAGAAGGAAATTCACTCCAAGTCCTGTGTTACTTTTTCGCCAAAGAAAATAGTTAGGCCAGCCAGCCATTAGGCTGCCTGCTGGGGCCCAAGTGTTCTCCCGAGTTGGCAAAAGAGTAGCAGGTTAATTAAATAGTGTGGACAAAGTCTCAGACAAAAGTTCTCTGGAAATACCTATAGGCAGGTGTCATTCCATTAGTGGAATGCAGCTCAATTAGCAATGCCTTTGAAAAGACAGAGGCATTTTTGCTCCAGCAAGGGAGGGTACCTGCCATACCGGGGCTCCAGTTTGGGGTTTGCTCAGGTGACAGCCAGGAGCCACCTCCTGTTCTGGTTGTGGCTACTGAAGCAACAAAAATCAACACAGCTCCACTGAAACAAAACACTTTAAAACACAACCGTCACCCTGAGAAATTAAAGGTATAGCATCACTTCTTATATGGCCAAGGTGGAAGGAAAGCAAATATTTGGCTGGTTGCTTTATAGGAAAATAAAATAAAATATTACAAATAAAAGCAAAGCAAAACAAATGAAAAACCGCAAGAGCGGCTTCATTGGCTTGTTCTCAAGAACACACAGAATAAATGGCAGAGAGAACAAGTGTGGTATTGCCTAAATTCCAAATTAATTAATGTTGAATCATAACATAAGACAGAGTAATTTTTATAGATTTATTATTTTTCCACAGGCTACTGAATCTGGCAACATTACCATCAAAATCTTAAAGCTTGCTAATTTTGATCTATTCATTCCAAATGATTTTATGTAAGAAAAGATTCCTAATACAGATTAAAATTGAATTACACATTTTTATCTGGAAGAACTAAAACACCCAAGTTAAGGAAAAAGAGTCGGACTCAGAAGTCTGGCTAAATAATAATTAGAGTAAAATTGGCATAATCTTTACATTAACAAAATTGTATTAAAACTGTGCCATGTTGGGGCGCCTGGGTGGCGCAGTCGGTTAAGCGTCCGACTTCAGCCAGGTCACGATCTCACGGTCCGTGAGTTCGAGCCCCGCGTCAGGCTCTGGGCTGATGGCTCAGAGCCTGGAGCCTGTTTCCGATTCTGTGTCTCCCTCTCTCTCTGTCCCTTCCCCGTTCATGCTCTGTCTCTCTCTGTCCCAAAAATAAATAAACGTTGAAAAAAAAAAAATTAAAAAAAAAAAAAAAAAAAAAAAGAAAAAACTGTGCCATGTTAAAAAAGCAGATGACAATCTTTCGAAAGCTATTTCTAGATTTACCTTTAGTGTAACACATAGAGCCTATTTTAAGCAAATTGTTCTCCCTAAAATGATAGCAAACTTTACCCTGTAATAATTAATTTAAAAAAATCGCAACTATAATCCAATTTATCACCTATATTTACCAGTTTCATTTGCATACTGAGGCTGTGACATCCAATGTGAAATTAGGTGGCTATTCCTTTTATTTACTTATTTAGTAAGAAGTCCAGATGTCAATATAACCTAGTAAATGAATATTCAGTACATCTCAGGGTAGGATTGGCAAATATCTCATTAGTTACCTCACAGATAAAATGGGAATATACTTCTATTTCTTTGGGTTGCCATGAAAAATGAGTTAAAACAACATGCGGGAATCCCTCGGCATAGAACCAAGTAGAAAGAAAACACTGTACAATCTTTGTTTATTTCCGTATTATTACACATGCCACTTATTAATATATATTTTCAAAAATGTGGATATTAACGGAAATGCCACATACTTGGAAAAACACTACACAAATTTCAGAGAAAAAATGTCATTCCCTCCCTGTCTTCAGCACTGTCAAAGAAAAAGAATATTCTGAACAAAAATACTAGAGATGTCTATTCCTGTAACACAAGTGGATGCATTAGGCTAGAGAATTTGATGAACCCAAGCCATTGTCAGCATGAAACTCAGTTCACTTACTCTGATTCTAATTGCAGTGTTTGAGTTGATTCTGGCTTCCTATTTCTATGTCCGTACAGGGAGAAAACACATTGGCTAATGGATTCCAATGTCCCAGCCCTCTGTCAGTTATATTTCTTATTGTAAGCAGCAACTGACTTGTCACGCGAGTAGGTCTGGAGTGGGTTTGGCTAGAGTGATACCATGCCGGCCCAGTCACATCTCGGAATGCAGACAAAAATTCCATTTCTAGACCTGTGGATCAGCTCTGCCCCTGCCTTCCTCCCCACCTGGGTGCTTCTGTTCCCCAGGCCTGGCCTAGAAAATGGCTTCAGCCCGTCTTTCTCCTGTTACAGCCCTGAGTCTACAGGTTGAAAACGGTTTAACAGAAACTGAAGGTCAGGAAGGATGCGCCTGAGATTTCCGAATGATTCCGATGATGACCACAGTGGAAGAGAACACTGATGGGAAGGGGCACGATGGTACTTTCTGGAATGATGAAAATGTTTCATTCCTTGTTTGAGGTAGTATTTACACAGGTATATGCAACTGCCAAAACTCATGAAATTGAATACTTAATTTGTTGCATTTTATTTATGTAAATTACACCTCAATAGGCTCATACAGCAGAAATCTCTATAGTATTTCTTGTGCATAAATAACACAGTTTATGAAATTTTGAATAAAGACCATGTAACTTTTGGCATAATTGTTTTTAATAAAAATAGTACTTATGGAAAAATATAATTAAATTTAATTGTACAATACTCACGTCACATTTTTTATCAATGCTTTTAATTCATTTACACCATTATTAAGTGATCATATTTTTATTGTTATAAAAGCAAATGATAATTTATCTTTTCAAAAGGCAAGGCTAAAAAATCCCTACAATGGAGTAGCATAATCTTTTGTATCTATTTTCAAGGACTCTATGCTCTATAATCAAGCATTATAGTGTTGAAACTGATTATTTTACCATCTGCAGAATTTTCTAATTATTCCAAAAATGATTTTTATACTGTATATAATATATATGTAATATATATACTTTTTAAATTTTATTTATATATATATTTATATATAATATATATGATACATATTTTGAGTAATTTATTTTGTTTTTCTAGAGGAGATGATAAGGAGGCCAAAGCGGGTTAGGAATGGAAGTAATCGTATGAAGATGTCGAGGGGCAGTCAGCGGAGGGGTGAGAGCTGTGAAGTCCTATTGTGGAAGGCTCTCCCATGGTGCTCCTTCCTGTAACACAGATGCCTGAATCCTGCATGGTTTCCAGCATCTGAGGAAACTCCTGTGACAGGCTCTCTGCTGTTAAAATCATCTCTGTGACATACATGTATCTGAACACACACATGCACTTCAAAAGCTAAATTATATCTCACAGGGAGATGACCAATTCCTACACTTTGATTCACAAGATGCTGTGTTACATTTAAAAGCATATTTTCAAAACTTAACTCTTCTCTCTCTCCCTCTCTCTCCCCCCCTGGGCTACAGTCATTTTGCTAGTAATTTCAGCACAGTTCAAACTCTCCCATCTTAGTCTGGCTCCTGGTATTTCTTTCGTCTGAAAAGTGTTCCTTCCAGATGCCTGAATGTCTCAGGGCCTCATTCACTTCCTGTCTCTGTTCTAGTGTCACTTTCTTTAAAAAGTCTATTCTGCCACCTTGGCTAAAATAGCCCACCATCCACACTGTCAGGTCTTACCTTCCTCTCTTCTTTCTTTGTAATTTCAAGCTTTTATTTAAATTCTAGTTAGTTAACATACAGTATAATATTAGTATCCGGAACATTCCCATGATTCATCACTTACATATAACACCCAGTGCTCATCCCAGCAAGTGCCCTCCTTAATGCCCATCACCCATCTAGCCCATCCCCCCTCTAGTAACCCTCAGGTTGTTCTCTGTATTTAGGAGTCTTATGTTTGCCTCCCTCTCTGTTTTTATGTTATTTTTCCTTCCCTTCCCCTATGTCCGTCTGTTTTGTTTCTTAAATTCCAGTTAGTTAACATACAGTGTAATATTAGTTTCTGGGGTAGAATTTAATGATCCATCACTTACACAGAACACGCAGCGCTCATCACAACACGTCCTCTACTTAGTACCCACCACCCATCTAGCTCATCCCCCAGCCACCTCCCTCCACCAACCTTCTATTGTTCTCCATAGGTAAGAGTCTATCTCTTGGTTTGCCCCTCTCTCTTTTCTTTTTAATTTTCTCATTTTTTTATTTCTTAAATTCCATATATGCGTGAAATCACATGGCATTTATCTCTTTCCAAGTGACTTATTTTGTTAGCAGGAGAGTCTCTAGCTCTATCCATACCCATACTTGCATATGTCAAGATTTCATTCTTTTTTATAGCTGAGTAATATTCCAGTGTGTGTGTGTGTGTATCTTCTATAACTATTCATCAGTTAGTGGACATTTGGGTTGTTTCCACAGTTTAGTTATTGTTCACAGTGCTGCTATAAACTTCAGTGTGCATGTTCCCCTTCGAATCTGTATTTTGTATCCTTTGGGTAAATACCTAGTAGTGTGATTGCTGTTCATAGGATAGTTCTACTTATAACTTTTTGAGGAACCTCCATACCGTTTTCCACAATGGCCCCACAGATTTGCATTCCCCCCAACATGCAAGAAGAATTCCCCTTTCTCTGCATCCTCTCCAACATCTATGTTGCCTGAGTTGTTAATTTTAGCCAGTCTGACAAGTGTGAGGTAGTATTTCATTGTGGTTTAGATTTATATTTCCCTGATGATGAGTGATGTTGAGCATCTTTTCATGTGTCTGCCATCTGGATGTCTTCTCTAGAAAAGTGTCTATTTGTGTCTTCTGTCCATTTCTTAACTGAATTATTCATTTCTTGGATGTTGACTTTGATAAGGTTTTTTATAGATTTTAGATACAAACTCTTTATCAGATATGTCATTTGCAAATATCTTCTGCCATTGTAAAGGTTGCCTTTTAGTCGTGTTGATCGCTACTTTCCCTGTGCAGAAACTTTTACCTTGAGGAAGTCCAGATAGTTCATTTTTGCTTTTGTTTCCCTTGCCTCTGGTGACGTGTCTAGTAAGAAGTTGTTACAGGCAATGCCAAAGAAGTTATTGTCTGTGTCTTCCTCTAAGATTTTGTCTCACATCTAGGTCTTATCCATTTGAATTTATTTTCGTGTATGGTTTAAGAAAGTGGTCTAGTCTCATTCTTTTGCATGTTGCTGTTCAGTTTCCCCAGCCCCATTTATTGAAGAGAATGTATTTTTCCATTGGATATTCTTTCCTGCTTTGTTGAGTATTAGTTGACCAGATAATTTTGGGTCCATTTCTGGGTTTTATGTTCTGTTTATTGGTCTATGTGTCTGTTTTTATGGCAGTAACATACTGTCTTTATCACAACACCTTTGTAGTATAACTTGAAGTCTAGAATTGTGATGCCTCCAGCTTTTTCTTTTTCAAGATTGTCTTGCCTATTCAGGGCCTTTTTGATTCCATACAAATTTTAGGATTATTTGTTCTAGCTCTGTAAAGAATGTTGGTGGTGGGGCACCTGGGTGGCTCAGTTGGTTGAGCATCCGACTTCAGCTCAGGTCACGATCTCACGGTCTGTGAGTTCAAGCCCCATGTCGGGCTCTGTGCTGACAGCTCGGAGCCTGGAGCCTACTTCGGCTTCTGTACCTCCCTCTCTCTCTGACCCTCCCCCGTTCATGCTCTGTCTCTGTCTCAAAAATAAATAAGCATTAAAAAAACTAAAAAAAAAAGAATGTTGGTGGTATTGGATAGGGGTTACATTAAATGTGTAGATTGCTTTTGATAGTATGCACATTTTAACAATATTTGTTCTTCTAATCCATGAGCGTGGGATGTTCTTTCATTTCTTTGTGTCATCTTCAACTTCTTCCATAAGTCTTTTATACTTTCAGAGCACAGATATTTTACCTCTTTTCTTAGGTTTACTCCTAAGTATCTTATGGTTTTTGGTGCAATTGCAAATGGAATCAATTCCTTCATTTATGTTTTTGTTGCTTCATTATTGGTGAAAAGAAAAGCAACTGATTCCTGTACATTAATTTTGTATCTTGTGACTTTACTGATTTCATATATCAGTTCTAGCAATTTTTTGGTGGAGTCTTTTGGGTTTCTATATAGAGTATCATACCTCAACATCATAAAGACCATATATGAAAGACCTACAGCTAATATCTTCCTCAACGTGGAAAGACCAAGAGTTTTCCCTCTATGATCTTGTACAAGAAGGGATGTCCACTCTTACCACTTTTATTCAGCATAGTACTGGAAGTCCTGGCCTCAGCAATCAGACGACGCAAAGAAATAACAGTCATCTCCAAATTGGCAAGAAAGAAGTCAATACTTCACTCTTCACAGATGACATGTTACCCTCCTCTTTAAATTTAATACTACATATCACTACCTGACATACTAGCATATTCAAAAGGTAGACATTTTAAACCTTAAAGCAATCAGTAAAACAGCTAAAAGTATGTTTTGTTTACTTATTTTTATTATGATAGTGTTAACCAACAGTAAAGTACATTGATTTTAAGTATTATGGTTTACAGTTTGGACAAATGTGCACGCCTGTGGAACTAATTCCGCTGGGAAGATGCAAAGCACATCCGCCATCCCAGGAGGTTCCCTCATGCTCTCTGGTCAATACCTCCCCTCCCAATGGAGGCACGTCTCTAGTCTGATCTATTGCTGTACTTTCTTTTGTCTGTTGTATAAACTCATACAGATGGAATTTAGTTTGATAGTGTGTTATGTTTATATTCCATATATATTCTCTATCAGTACTCGTTTAAAAATTTTACTATTTTCTTTTTTAATTCAAAAGATCTATAACAGCAAATGGGACTTTTTAATCTTATCATTATCATATTAAATTATATAACTGCCATTAGTGTAAGATTAATATCTTAGTAAATTTCATGAACCATTTAAAATAATTTGCCTATTGTAATTTTATATTTTTAATACATAATTTATTTTTTCTTCATGTGTTAGTCAGATTTGAAATCTGGGTTTCAAAGAATAATCTTTAAAACCAGATTGCTAGAATGTAATTTTAAATAGCTTTTTTTAATTTTTGAAACAGTCATGATGTTTACAGAAAACAATTAATTTTAACATGTTTTATCCTGAAACATATATATATTGTTATATTATATATTTATACAATTATAATTATAACAATTATAATATGTATATATAATTGTAAATTACATAGACATATTTATATATAATAATTATATATTTATAGTGTGTGTGTACACACACACACATGCTTAAGTACAGTTGAATAATTTGGTATGTCTCAAAGTTTTTACATTAAAATAATTATATGATGCAGCAAAGGCAGTCCTAGGAGGGAAGTATACTGCAATACAAGCCTGCCTGAAGAAGCAAGAAAGGTGTCAAATATACAACCTAACTTTATGCTTAAAGGAACTAGAAAAAGAATAGCAAATAAATCCTAAAGCCAGCAGAAGAAAAGAAATAATAAAGATTAGAGCAAAAATAAACAATATAGAAAAGAAATCTCAGTAGAACAGATCAAAGAAACTAAGCTGGTTCTATGAAAGAAATAACAAAATTGATAAACTCCTAGCTATATTTATCAGAAAGAAAAGAGAA
Source organism: Panthera leo (assembly GCF_018350215.1). Lineage (NCBI taxonomy): Eukaryota > Metazoa > Chordata > Mammalia > Carnivora > Felidae > Panthera > Panthera leo. The sequence goes on along the minus strand of NC_056689.1, from coordinate 3,052,253 downwards.
AGGAACCAAATAAATAAAATCACAAATGAAATAGGAGAGATCACAACCAATACCACAAAAATGCACACAATTATAAGACAATATGAAAAAAATATGCCAAAAAATGGTCAATCTAAAAGAAATGGACAAATTCCTAGAAACATACAAACTACCAAAACTAAAACAGGAAGAAATATAAAATTTGAACATACTCATAACCAGCAAAGAAATGGAATCAGTAATCAAAAATATCCCAACTAACAAGAGTCTTGGGTCACATAGCTTCCCAGGGGAATTCTAGCAGATATTTAAAAAAGAGTTAATACCTATTCTTCTCAAAGTCTTCCAAAAAACAGATATGGAAAGAAAACTTCCACACTCATTCTATTAAATGAGCATTATCTTGATTCCAAAACTAGACACAGATGAAAACCCCCCTAAAAAGGAGAATTATAGGCCAATATCCCTGATGAACATGGATACAAAAGTTCCCAACAAGATACTAGAAAATCTAATCAAAAAGTACATTAAAAGAATTACTAACCATAATCAAGTGAAATTTAATCCTGGCTTGCAAGGTGGTTCAATATTTTTAAGAGAATAAATGTGATACACCACATTAATGAAAGAAAGGATAAGGGCACCTGGGGGCTCAGTTGGTTAAGCATCCAATTCTTGATTTTGGCTCAGGTCATGATCTCAGTTCATGAGTTCAAGCCCTGCATCAGGCTCTGTGCTCACAGCATGATGCCTGCTTGGGATTCTCTCTCCCCTCTCCCTCTGCCCCTTCCCTGCTCTTTCTCTTGATCTCTCCATCTCTCAAAAATAAATGAATATTAAAAAAAATAAAAAAAAATAAAAAAAATAAAAGGATAAGAACCATATGATCTTCTCAAAAGACACAGAAAAAGCATTTGACAAAATACAGCATCCATTCTTGATAAAAACCCTCAAAAAACATACCTTAACATCATAAAGCCATATATGAAAGACTCACAGTTAACATCATTTCCAGTGGGGAAAAAGTAAGAGCCTCCACCCTGTCAGGAACAAGACAAGGATGTCCACTCTCATCATTACAATTTAACATAGAACTGGAAGTCTTAGCCTCAGCAATCAGACAACAAAAAGAAACAAAAGGCATCCAAATGGGCAAGGAAGAAGTCAAACATTCACACCAAAAAATTGCTAGAACTGACACATGAATTCAGTAAAGCTGTGGGATATAAAATCAATGTGCAGAGATCTGTTGCCTTTCTATATACCAATAATGAAGCAGTGGAAAAGAAATCAGAGAATTTATCCCATTTATAATTTCACCTTAAACAGTAAGATACCTAGGAATAAATCTAACTAAAGAGGTAAAAGATCTGTGCTCTGACAACTATAGAAGACTTATTTAAGTAATGGAAGAGGACACAAAGAAATGGGAAAACATTCCATGATTATGGATTAGAAGAACAAACATTGTTAAAATGTCTATACTACCCAAAGTAATCTATACATTCAATGAAATCCCTATGAAAATACCGCCAGCATTCTTCACAGAACTGGAAAAAACAATACTACAATTTGTATGGAACCACAAAAGACCCTGAATACCCAAAGCAATCCTGAAAAAGAAAAACAAAACAGGAGGCATCAGGATTCCAGATCCGAAGCTATATTACAAAGCTGTAGTGATTAAGACAGTATGTTACTGCCAGAAAAACAGACACAGGGATCAATGGAACACAATAGAATACCCAGAAATGGACCCACAACTATATGGTCAACTAATCTTCAACAAAGCAGGAAAGAATATCCAATGGAAAAAACACAGTGTCTTCAACAAATGGTGCTAGGAAAACTGGACAGAAATTTGCAGAAGAATGAGACTGGACGACTCTTACACCACCCACAAAAATAAATTCAAAAGACCTAAAAGTGAGTCAGGAAACCATCAAAATCCTAAAGGATAACATGGGTGATAACTTCTTTGACATCAGTTGTAGGAACTTCTTTATAGATACATCACTGAAGGTAAGGGAAACGAAAGCAAAAATGAACTATTGGGACTTCATCAAGATAAAAAGTTTCTGCACAGTGAAGAAAACAATCAATGAACTTAAAAATAAGCCTATGGAATGGAAGAACATATCTGCAAATGACATACCTGATAAAATGTTAGGAAATAAAGTTTATAAAGAACTTACAAATTCAATACTAAATCACAAATAATCCAGTGAATAAATGGGAAGAACACATGAATAGACACTTTTCCAAAGAAGACATCCAGATGGCTAACAGATACATGAAAAGATGCTCAACATCACTCATAGTCAGGGAAATACAAATCAAAACCATGCTGAGATACGACCTCACACCTGTCAGAATGGTTAAAACTAACAACTTAGGAAACAACAGGTATTGGTGAGGATGTGGAGAAAGGGGAACACTTATACACTGTTGTTGGGAATGCAAACTTGTGGGGCCACTGTGGACAACGGCATGGAGGTTCCTCAAAACATTAAAAACAGAATTACCCTATTATCCAGAAATTGCTGGATTTCTACCAGGTATTTATCCAAAGGATACAAAAACACAGATTTGAAGGGATACACACACCCAGATGTTTATAGCAGCATTATCAACAATAGCTAAACTATGGATAGAGCCCAAGTATCCATCAAGCGATGAATTAATAAAGATGTGTGATATGCGCACATGCGCGCGCGCACACACACACACACACACACACACACACACACACACACTGGACTATCACTCAACCATCAAAAAGAATAAAATCTTGCCGTTTGCAATGATGTGGATGAAGCTACAGGGTATAATGCTCAGTGAAATAAGTCAGAGAACAACAAATACCATATGATCTCATTCACGTGAAATTTAAGAAACAGATGACCTTGTGGGAAGGGCAGAAAAGAGAGAGGGAAGGAAAGCACAAGAGACTCTTTACAGAGACCAAGCTGAGGGTTGATGGAGGGGAGGTGGGGGACATGGGTTATATAGGTGATAGGCATCTTGTTGTGATGAGCATGGGGTGTTGCATACAAGTGATGTATCACTGAATTCTACTCCTGAAACCAAATGTGTACTGTATGTGAACTAACTAGAATTCAAATAATATTTTAAATATATATTTAAATATTTGAATTCTAGTTAGTTCACATACAGTACACATTTGGTTTAGAATTCAAATAACAATTTAAACATATATATGAGAGAGAGAGAGAGAGAGAGAGAGAGAGAGAGAGAGAGAGAGAGTTAGCATATAGTACACATTTGGTTTCAGGAGTAGAATTCAGTGATTCATCACTTATATACAATACGCTGTGCTCATCACAACAAGATGCCTATCACCTATCTATATAGGTACCTATCACCTATTTATAAATATTTTCATATATATATACAAGTATATATATATGCAAATTCCAAGAAATAAACTAAAAAGTACATTGTGAAGGAAACCTATGCAGCAATATTCAGCAGAAGCCATTTTATTTCCTGTGTTTTTTAATCTCATTTTTATCCACTCTTGCTTGATGGTTGTGGAATTTTTTTTAATTATCAATTTTCATAGGAAAACTTTCTGTCACAAAACTCCCTAAAATTAACATGTCTTGAATATTTGTGAAAGAACAGAGGTGTTTATTTTTCCAAAAAATTACAATCAATAGCACACAAGGATAATTATTTTTTAGTTAATTTACTTTAGTGTTCCATGCCAGAAAGCAGATCTTAGGGAAGTTGGAAGTAGATGACTGTGCCAAAATAAATTCTTAATGGAGTTTTTACAAAAGAAATTACAGATTTGGGTTTGGGGGCTTTCCAGACTAAGTTAGAAGCCAACACTTGGGCAATAGGTCACTTTGCAATAATTTCTACTCACTGGGAACGACTGAGATCCTGGCATCACTGAAATGAGAAATCTTTAAAGAAAGGTAAGGAGAGAGCCATGCTATGACGTAAATTACCACACACAAGATTCTTTTAGAGTTTCTGGCCCAAGACATTAGAGTACATAAAAATCTTGTTATAAAATTTCTTGTAGTTGTTGGCCTCAGGAGTACTAACTCACCACACTAATGGCTGTAGATGCGGGCCCAGTGAGGATAATCTCTCACGAGCAACAGAACCTCTGACCATCCGACAAGGGTTTCTTTACACTTATGTGGGTACCCCGCTCTCCCAGGAGTGGGCAATGGTGTGAGAGGTGGAAATCCATAGTCATCATGGGGCAATATCAAGCAGCAACAAGTAGCACCTTGTGCAACCACATCGGAGGCAAAGAAATAAAAGCGTGCTGCCATATATGTGTTTTCATGTGCTATTTCATGGCTATTTTTTTGAGGACAGCAGAACTGTTGAAAAAGTATGGGGTGCCTGGGTGACTCAGCTGAGCATCAGACTCTTGATTTGGGCTGAGGTCATGATCTAATGGTTCATGAGATTAAGCCCTGTGTCTCGTTCTATGCTGAGAGCGCAGAACCTCCTTGGGATTCTCTCTCTTCCTCTCTCTCTGTCCCTCTCCAGCTCATGCCCATGCAGTTTCATTATTGAAAAAATAATGAAAAAGTGCAGAGTATTCAAATACACAATATTACTTTTTAGTTAAAATATTATTCTGCTCCAGAGTGAGAATATATTATAATTTTACTTCCATGGCTTTCATCAATACTATTTTCAAAATCTGGTCCTTTGCCTACCTCATTTGCTAGGTTTGACAATTTCTCTTGACCAAGATCTTAAATAACTATTAACTTCAATTTACTGATCCTGACTTTATTCAGTATTTTGATAAACTATTAGTTGTAGAATTCTTATATCACTTTAAAAAATTTTGACATACTGCATTGAAATATAATTTATCTTGATTATTGAGTTTCATTGGCATCCCTTTAATTTTTGCCCACAGTGAGGGCCTCACTGATCTAACCCTAATCCCAACCATGGTTTGAAGGTTTGACTGTGGACTGTGGGTGCCTACCCATGGTGCAATAGAGGGTGCTGGAAGAAAATCAAGGAACTCATAGCCTAATGTTCTCCTTATCCGTGTAGATGGTAAAGGCGCCAGGATTATGGGAGAATCTGAGGTAGAGAAAATGACCTTTGAACTAGAACTTCGAATGAGGCAACACTACTTGGAAGTTGGCAGGTTCAGGTAACAAGAGATGAAGACATGGGGCTGAAAAACCAAGGATTTTAGTAAGTGGGTAGAGGAGAAGGATACCAGGTTGACCTCCTGGCTCTGGGATGCGGGCGGTTTTAGGAGATAACCGTCATTTGAAAAGCTGCAAAGAAATGCTTTCCTGAGGGAAAGCATGATTACTGTAAGTACAATGGGTTTTCTGTTAAATATGTCAGTGTCTGATAAATGTCATCATTACAAGTGATGCGAAGGATTAATACGCTAGCTCCATGATACCCTCATTAAAACACAATTATGACACCTGGAAAGGCAACATATTACCCATTAGCACTACAGGCTTAGTGAGCTAGATTGAACTAAAAAAAAATATTGAGGAAATAGCGGAAGATCTGAAAAATTAGCTTTTGCATGACAAGCAGGATTCGTGATGAGCTAGGTGTGACATGGTAGGGGCAGGGTCCGGACAAAGGAGAGGGTACAGCTAAATACCCACTAAATACCCACTTCATGCGTTTCACATTCTCCTAGTTCTGCTTCAAAAGTTGCTGTTCTATCAGCTCAGACAGACATTCTTATACTCTCAACTGAGGTACCGATTTTAAAAATCAAAGATTGAAAATCTCCAGAATGAATGATGGCAGGACTTAGCCAAACAACAACAACAACAACAACAACAACAACAACAACAACAACAACAGGGTGTGAGCTGAAGTACAGTGGTTAAGGACAGAGGGTTTGGAATGACACAGAGCTGGTCTTAAGTGCTTTCTGAAAGTTATTAGTTGGGGATTTTGGACAAGTTACCTCCACTCCTAAAACCTCTCTTTTTGTTCATCAACAATTAAAGCTTAATAATGCCCTTCAGGTTTACTGCAAGAATTAAATGAGACAATGTCATGTCTGCCATATGGGAAGGAGTAATACATTTATTCATTTGTTAACAATTATTTATTAACTATTACGTTAAAATAAAGCAGTTTAAAAAAACAAGCCAAGGGGCACCTGGATGGCTTAGTTCATTGAATGTCCAACTCTTGATTTCAGCTCAGGTCATGATCTCAGGGTTCATGAGTTAGAGCCCCACAAGTGTGGAAGCTGCATGGGATTCTCTTTCTCCCTCTCTCTCTGACTCTTTTCTGCTCTCTCTCTCTCTCAACAAATAAATAAACTTAAAAACAAGCCAAATATTGCTTCTTTAGCATTTATAGTTTAACAGCTATTAATTCCAACTAATAATATTGTTAATAACATCAAATACTGGGAGAATCTCAAAAAGCAGACTCTATTTCATAGTTTAACTTCTAGAAAGAGAGGAATAGCATTAATCCCAATCTCTGTAAAGTAGATGAAATGATTCATTTTGCTATTTTCAGAAATTTCCAAACAAAATAATTTGAAAGGGATGCAAAAAGAGAGAAATATAAAAGGAAAGTCATGCCTTGTGCAAATACTTTACTTTGTCAAGTTCTCTTTAAATGTGACGAGAGGGAGACTCCTGGAGGTCAAGCATTCTGCCTTTGGAAACATACCAAATGTGTTTTGATGATAATGACAATGATCTTAGCCTGCACATCCAAATGGAATCTATTATGCTGCTGATTCAAGTATTATTACAGAGAGTTCTAGTTCCTTTACTACTTAATAAATTAATGAGTTTTACTCCCTGGCCTGCGGGAAGCATTCTCAAAATGCACAGCGAAGAAAAGATGAATTCAAACAGATAAGCAGGGAAGTAAAAGAGAAAAAGAAATACTCGCTTTTTTATTGCAACTCCTGTGTTTCCTGTGTATGGGATTAGATCCAACAAAATTAAAAGAGGCAGGGAGAAACTCAAGCCTGGTGCTAATTTTTATCCTTGAGGAAATCACATATGTTTTTTCAAGTTTTAAGTTTTTATTGAAACCTACTGTGAATCAAAGATTATAATTATAACCTCATGTTCTTCTTGGCTCTATTTATATATCAGTGTTTTGTTTCTTCATGTTTTCTTTAAATTATACTATACCCTGCAACTGCTAGAAATACACACACACACAGCCCTTATTATGTTTATATTTATATATGTATATATCGGTATATAAATATATGCATATATATGTGTATATTTAAACTTACCCCCAATTTTAGGAAGAGTGGATAAATGAGGACCTTGACCCATATACTTGCTAAATCTCCTCCCAAAAGAAATTCTGACCCACATACTCCAAATTGAAGAAATTGCAGCACTAGTGTAGTTTAAAAAATATCCCATCTCTGCTTTTTTTTCTTGATTTTTTTCATGATTTTTACTGAAAGATGTTTAATATGAGTGCTCAAGCTGAATCTACAAGGCTATGTTTCTTCCACCTCTCTTTCATCATCAAACAGAGACACACAGATTTAGAAGGAAAAACCTAAATTTAGGTAACACCGATTTAGGGCTCATAAACATGCAGTATTCAGTCTCTAACAAAGCATGCAATTTGGATGATTTCCGTTGGTCCCTTTTCCCTGACGGTAAATTCTGATTTTTGAGCCATTTGCTAAAAAACAGTTTCTAACTCTCTACGCCTCATGGTGAATTTCTGTAAAGCTGATTACAAAGGCATGTCCAAACACTGTGAACAATTACACATACTTCGTTATAGCATAGGTCAATATCTAGGTCACACATCTATCATGTGACCTTCCCTTTAGAGCATTCTCTGACTCCTGATTCTGGTAATCACACCTTACTCTGGATGCAAGGATGGAAAGAGTGACCTGCTAATGTAGCTTCATGTGACATCATCCTTTGTAGGGGTCTCTAAATTCTATCCCTACCAGTAAATAGGTCCTTACCTATACAGGTAAATAATTTCTTCATTAAAATAATCTCAATTGCTCTGTTTTGTTATTTCATTTCTTTCTAACCAAATTTTTGGCTAACATACTATATCAAATCTCATTATAACTAATTCCTAAATATTGACCAAATTATCAAAAACAAGTATTATAGCTGAAAATAACTGGCTTCAATACTTAGCCATAATTCAAAGTACAAAATATGAAGAAATTGTGTTGTGCTCACGCTTGTGATAATAGGATTTCACCATGTGTCTTAGAGATAGACATCTTTTCCATCTATACCTAAACAGTCCGGATGCTTCTCTTTTTTCCTAACGCCTGGAATGCCTTGGTTGATTGTGTTTACTCTCAAGTGTGTTTAGGTCTACTGATAATTCCTAAGTCGAAAAGAAAAACAAATGAAAAGAAATGCAAAAGTGAACCGAAGACCACATTGTAGTAAGAAACAACGAGAGTTTTAGCGTGGAGCTCAGAGCCTTTCTCAGGAGAACGGCCAGTGTCACAGAAGACTGGCCCTGGAGCCATGACCTATGGTTTTGTATCCCACCTACTCTCTACGACACCAGCTTTCCAGGTGTGCTGGTGAGGGCACAGTGTTGAGTGGTCAGCAAAGTCCCAGCAGGATTTCTGGAGGGCCGGTTTAGTGTCTTAGCCCATGGTCGATTTCCAAGTTATATAAATACATTTTGCCTGTTTTCCTTTTCTGACCTTAACTGAGTTATAACTGACTGATAAAATTATACGTTTACAGCATATAATGTGATGATTTGATATATGTAAACCTTGTTGAAAGGACTCCCATTATCCATCAACATCCATCACCCCACACGGCTACCTTTTAATCTCTTTTCTTTTTTTGGTATAAACACAAATCTATTCTCTTAGCAAATTCAAGTATGCAATGCAGTATTATCAACTACAGCTACCATGTTTTACCTTTGTTCTTGATGTCAAATCCCAAACAACAACAACAACAACAACAACAACAACAACAACAACAAAAACCCAAACATTGACAAGTCTGGTGACAAGGAGCTTACCACCTACATTTTTCATCTAGGAATTTTACAGTTCCAGGTATTAATTATTTAACCTATTTTGAGTTGATTTTTATGTATGGTGTAAGATAGGGGTGATGTTTTATTCTTTGCAGGTGGATGCCCAGTTTTCCCAAAATTATGTGATTATATATGCATGAGTATATTTTTTGGGCTCTCAATTATGTTCTATTCGTTTAAGCGTCTATGTCATGCCAACATCATATTATTTTGATCAATGCAGCTTTCTAATATAGTTTGAAATCAGGACATGTGATTCCTACAACTTTGTTCTTCTTTCTCAAAATTGCTTTGGTTATCTGAGGTCTTTTGTGGTTCAATACAGATTTTAGGATTGTTTTTCTCTGTGTCTGTGAAAAAGTGTCATTGGAATTTTGATAGGGATTGCACTGAATCGGTAGATCTCTTCGAGTGGTGTAGACATTTTAACAATATTTGATGCAACTGTAAGTGGGATTGTTTTCTTAATTGATTTTTATGATAGCAACTGTTTCTTACCTAATTGTTTGGGCTAGGACTTCCAGTATTATGTTGAATAACAGTGGTGAGACTAGACACCCTTGCTTTATTCCTGAGTTAGATGTTAGCTATAGCCCTTATTATGTTAAGCTATATTGTATCTATACTTACTTTGTTGAATTTTTATCATGAAAGAATGTTCAATTTTGTCAAATACTGCTTCTGCATCTACTAAGATGATCATATGATTTTCATCCATTTTGTGAATGTGACATATCATATTCTTTGGTTTGTGTATATTGAACCAGTCTTGCATCTCAGAAATAAATCTCATTGGATCTTGGCCAAATATCCTTTTAATGTACTACTGAATTTTGTTTGCTGATACATTTTTGAGAATTTTTGCACCTATGTTCATCATGTAGCCTGTAGTTTTGTTATGGTGTCCTTGTCTGGCTTTTGTTTCAAGATAATGTTGACCTTCTAAAATGAGTTTGAAAGTGCTCCCTCCTCTTCTATTTCTTGGGAAAGGTTTGAGAAGGATTGGTATTAATTATTCTTTAAATGTTTGGTAGAATTTATCAGTGAACCTATCTTGTCTTGGACCCTTCTTTCTTGGGACGTTTTTGACTACTGATGCAATCTCCTTACTTATTAATGGTCTCTTCAGATTTTCTTTTCCTTGGTAATTCATTCTTAGACTGTATGTTTCTAGGAATTGATCCATTTCTTCTAGGTTACCTAATGTGTTGGTATGTAATTGTTCACAGTAGATTCTCATGATTCTTAGTATTTCTGTGTAATCAGTTGTAATGTCTCCTTTTTTATTTCTGATTTTATTTATTTGCACCTTCTCTCTCTTGTTTTGCTCTTTGTATAGCTAATGGTTTGTCTTTTGCTTATTACTTATAATTTTTTTCTTTTCAGAAATGGTTCAGAACTTTTATTTTTTTTAAGTGTACTTGTTTATTTTGAGAGAGAGAGAGAGAGAGCCAAGAACATTTTTTGTATAAAATTTGTTATAAAATATAATATGTTCTGCTAGTTCTTCTGCATATTATTTATTAGAAATATATTACATAAGTAGTGTCATGAACATAAGTACACTATAATGAAGGATGCATTGCTAGTAGCTATTCGATGCTTAATAATTGTTTGAAACAGAAGTCATTCTATCACCTCTCTTATGAACTAGAACTACTAAAACATATGGCTTGGATACAAAATGGTTCACTGCTTAGAAAAATCAGAATTGGATATTTAGACTCCTCTACTGAAAACCAGAACTTGAAGAAATAAATATTGAGCTAGTATGGAAATACTGGATTGGTGGCATCTTCCGACAAAAGTGAGATTATGTCCTACGAATGATAATAATCACCTAAAGACAACTTGTTGGAAATGAAAAGGAAGATTAATAGACCTCCCACTGCCATGCTTCAGAACAAGGCTTTCTTGGACTATATCTTACATTTGTGTGAGAGATAATCTTTGTTAATGTCATGAAGTTATCAAAGAGAAGAATTACAAAGTGAATTGTAGGTTACAACAGTACTTTTCCTATGATTTTTCAAGTGGAGGGAATTCAACCAGATTCCATCAATCTTAGAAGATGTTAAATATTGCAAAATTGCATCCAGATCCTAAAAATACAGAACTTTAGAAACTGATCAACACATTATGGTCCACATCACTCTCAAAAAATATGGTGTGGTAACACATCATAGTGTTATGTTCTGTTAATGGTTCTGTTAATGATCAAAGTGATTACCCTATCTTATACCTCTCTCCTTACCCAGTTCAGCCTCTCAAATCAAAACCTTGAATTATAACCCTTTGACCTAAGGCATTATGCACATAAAATATTTAGCATAATGAAGAACTTACACTGTAAAGAATTCGTCCATTCTTGCAAGTAATATTTTTGAGCATCTACACTATGTTAAGAATTTAGCAAAACATGCATCAGTATATCTGCTGAGGAGTGTGCAGTCTAGTAGAGTTGATTACATTATTTTCCTCCAGGAAATTCAGACACAAAGATGAAAAAAAAAAAGTCTGGATTGATGCTTGAAAACCTGGGAGACTGAAATGCAGCCAGGACAGAAGGAGACAAAGAAAGGGAACCTGGAGGGTCTGAAGACAAAAAGAAATAATGTTCTCAACTTGTCTTCCTTGGCCCACCCTGTTCCAAGACTTCGTTGCTTTTAAGATTAATGTGAAGGCAAGTTAATATACAAACGTCAACAGTTCTCTTGTCAGAAACTCCGTGCTCAGAGAGTGCCTTCAGGTAACCTCTGATCTTAAAACACTGTGCTGGAGAGAATGCAGAGAAAAATAATAATGTTGAGTTTAACTGATCACATATCATTAATCTACGAAAACTAAGAACCGTCATCTTTATAGAGATGAAGTTCGAGGTCAGCCATTCCTATACTGATCTCTCATCAGGATCCAGTTACAGGTTACAGCCCTTGCAGGAACCAACCTTCAGGTCAGATGACACACATGGGTCCTGGCTCAGTCTTGGCTGGAGGCCCTCTCCGCCAGGCCCCATCCTCACTCAGAGGAGCTCCGCTGGTGGATCCTTTAGCTTCTGGCTTCCAGAACAACTCTTCTTCTATGACTATTCTAGCAGTTTACCCAGAGCCCCAATGAGTCCTCCTCAAGAGCATGGCATTATTAGAGAAATTAAGCCAAATCAAATTAATATAAACTGAAATTATAGAACACTGATTCACTGATTACTTTGTAGATTTATGGACATTTTGCAATATTTTATATGTGATCACGATAGTTCCCAACCTTCATGCATATTAGAATTACCTGTGGAGCCTTTAAAAAGTATTTATTCGTGGGGCACCTGGGTGGCTCAGTTGGTTGAGCGTCCAAGTTCAGCTCAGGTCATGATCTCACAGCTCGTGAGTTCAAGCCCCATGTCGGGCTCTGTGCTGACAGCTCAGAGCCTGGAGCCTGCTTCAGATTCTGTGTCTCCCTCTCTCTCTCTGCTCCTAACTCACTCTCATCCTGTCTCTGTCTCTCTCAAAAATAAATAAACATTAAAAACAATTAAAAATATTTATTTGTATACTTGTTACACTTTCTGAAGTGCTTTCTGAGTCACTGAAGTAAACTCAAGCATGTGTTTCTGGAAAAATCTCTATAAGGCAGTTTTTTTGCCCCACAAACATTGAGAGCCACTGGTCATGGGCATACAAATCACCCCTTATTCTGATTAAAGTGGTGCCATCAACCATTTCTATCAATGTGAGAGCATCATGGTTGGTAAAGAAGCTAATCTCTACAGTATTCTGATATTTGGAAATTGAATTAAACATTCTATATTTTAATTTAAAGGAACTCTTCCAGAAGTATTTACCTTATAGGAAATGGTAAAGAGCCGGTTTCAGCAAATATTTTTTATGAATAGGCCCCTAAGATTTAATAAATAACCCCTATGGTTAAAAATGATGATAGTAAACATGAATAGATATTTTCCCAAAGAGACATCCAGATGGCCAACGGACACATTAAAAGATGCTCAACATCATTCATAATCAGGGAAATACAAACCGAAACCTCACACCTTTCAGAATGGCTTACATGAACAACTCAGGAAGCAAGTGTTGGCGAGGATATGGAGAAAAAAAGAACCCTCATGCACTGTTGGTGGAAATGCACACTGGTGTAGCCACTGTGAAAAACAGTATGGGGATTCCTCAAAAGTTAAAAATAGAACCACCCTATGACCCAATAATTGCACTACTGGATACTTACCCAAAGGATACAAAAATACTATTTAAAGAGATACATGCACCCCGATGCTTACTGAAGCATTATCTACAATAGTCAAACTATGAAAACAGCCCAAGTGTCTATCGACTTATGAATGGATAAAGAAGATGTGGTATGTGTATGTGTGTGTATACATATACTTAGTATATATGTATATGTATGTGTATATGTATACATACATACACATATATATACTTACATATAATGGAATATTACTCAGACATTAAAAATGAAATCCAGCCATATGCAATGACATAGATGGAGCTAGAGAGTATTACGCTAGATGAAATAAGTCAGTTAGAGAAAGACAAATACCATGTGATTTCACTCATATGTGGAATTTAAAAACAAAACAAATAAGTAAAGCGGGGGGGAAGAGAGAGAGGGGCAAACCAAAAAACAGACTCTTAACTACTGAAAACAAACTGATGGTTACCAGAGGGGAGGTGGGGGTGGGGGATGGGTTAAATAAGTGATGGGGATTAAGGAGTACACTTGTTGTGTGAGTACTGGGTATTCTATGGAAGTGTTGAATCATTATATTGTGCACCTGAAACTAATATAACACTGTATGTTAACTAACTGGAATTTAAATATAAACTCAAAGTAAAAAAAAAAAATAATCGTAAACATAGTATGTTTAAGTCAAGAAACTACTTTATTCTGTCTTCAGAACTGGTAAGCTGGTGTCAGCTTTCTGGTCAGAAATAAAAAGATATATAAGATAATTGTGTAGCTCCTTCTGCTGCTGAAGGCTAATGAGGAACAGCTAAACTCTTCTATAAGAACTTAACCTAAATAAACCATTCTTAAAATTCTACTTAACCTTCCCTCTTCTCTACAAAATTAGAATTGCATAAATGATTTGGAAATACTTAGGTGAGAACTTCAATTACTGTCAAAAGTTTAATGGTAATAATTAATCTATTTGCGTAATAAATTCCATTCCAATTTTGGAAAATATCAGTGTGATTCTCTGTTGACCAAAGAGCCTATCAAAGATGAAACAAATCTTTATAATGATTTGAAATTTTAACTATTTTACGTTTTGCTTTCCAACTATGTAACTACAAGCTTTTCAAATAAGTAGCCAACAAACTCAATCCCAAGAAAGAAATACATATGTGTAAAGTAAAACATTTTTAATCTTAAAGAGCTACATTTTATATTTGATGTAGTACTTATGAAAATTCTAGTCATCGGAGCTGCAGACCCAGTATCACCAGAGAGTGTCCTGTGGCCCAGGAAATTAGCAAATTCAAAATCCAAAGTATGGTTTGTACTGAATGCATATCGCTTTTGCACCTTTGTAAAGTTGAAAACTCATAAGTCAAACTTCGTAAGTTGGGGATCACTTGTAGTAAAGAGCTTTTTGTGGCACAAATGTCCTGCTATATAATAGATTTATTTATGCTATATATCTGTCTCCAAAAACATTGCCGTCAAAGTCGATACCCTATCACTCTTATTTTATTACTTATTCATACATTTATTTTATCAATGACACAAATGCTCAACAACACTGGGTGTGAGACACTACACTGATTGAATAGTAGATGGACCTAGAGAGACAATAGCATGGTCCTAAAGAGCGCAAATTCTACTGGAGGGAGATAAGTGAACCAATAATTTAATAGAGTGTGGACAGTTGGGAAACTTAAATTAAACCTAACTCATTAAGAAAAGTGTAGGAAGTGACTGGTTACTCAGGGGGGATTGAGATTGGAAAGCGGGAACTATGAAAGGTTTCATAACACAGGAAACTCAGCTGGGACCTGACCTATGGATCAAATTCACCACTCACCTGGAGACCAACGAACGCCTTCACATATGAGTGGGTAGATGAATGAATGAAGGCATGGATGAAAGACTAAGCAACCTAGATTGAAAACTCTAGTTATAAGGTTTAGAGAAGTTTCCATCTTATCAGATGACCTTTAAGAAACAACAAGACCTTAAGAAATAAAGTGTTAATGTTGAACAACAATGTGCCAAAGGTACAACTATTGGAAGCTGAGGGGTTGCACATGGACTCCCACATAGTTCATCATATTGGAGCTGCCCACTCCTAAGGCTGGCCCTGCTGATACACAGGAGTTTACAGAATAGACTCACTGCTGTTCTGCACTTTTAAGAAGTGTTGACTGCTCTTATAGGCTAATCATTCCATATATTCCTAAATCATACCCCCCCCACATACACACATGCACACGCACACACACATAGGATTGCTGATCTATTTGAAAAATATAGAACAGAAACAATAGAGTCCCTAGTGTCTATTCTAACTCATTTCAGCACAGGCACCCAGGGACTTTTGGCTTATATCAAAGTGACACTTTTCCACTTTTCCCTGTTTTGTTAGTATAAAAATACTAAGCAATATTTAGAGCAAAACGCACTGAGAACTTTATCAGCCGCTCTATACTTACTTACTTACTTGCTTATTTTAATAATACTAAAGGGCAGTCACCCAAGATCTTCCTCATACCTGATGCACAGATGGTGAATCATAAAGAACACTAGAATAGAACGGAAGAGGGGAAAGTGACATTTATAGAGCACTGGTCATGATACAAACAGAACACACTTGAAACACAGATGTTAAATGGTTTTCCTTTATTTTATTTTTAGCTACCAACTCTACACAAAGAGAGTTGTCAAAGAGTAATTTTTGAACTATTTAAGAGGACTGATTGGATCTTTCCCATGTTTGTGTGGGCCTCAGAAGACAAAAGCAATGGTTCTAACAATTAAAGACACGTTACGAAATGTGAGAACTGCACTGGTTTCTCCCAATTCCCACAATTTTGTTCTCACCTGGACTCGTCTCTTGGAGCTTGAATCCATGTGTTGATGTCTGACTCGGGAGAATGAGTATTAAAAAAACTACCTGGAGGGGCACCTGGGTGGCTCAGTCGGTTAAGCGTCCGACTTTGGCTTAGGTCATGATCTCGCAGTTGGTGAGTTCGAGCCCCACATCGGGCTCTGTGCTGACAGCTCAGAGCCTGGAGCCTGCTTCAGATTCTGTGCCTCCCTCCCTCTCTCTGCCCCTCCCCTGCTCATGCTCTATGTCTCTCGATAATAAATAAACATTAAAAAAATTAAAAAAAAAAAACAAACTACCTGGAGAATGCCTCTTAAATACAATGTCTTCATGAGGTCACTAACCTTCATATATTCTTAAAAATCTAGAGTTAAATGCATTTTCAGGAGTAATATAATCCAGTTTATATATTTATTCATTCACTCAACACATATTTATTTGAGTGTCTACTATTCCAGCCCATATGGATAAAATTCTAGGGGAAGATACTGGCTTTTTAAATTTTTTTTTTAACGTTTATTTATTTTTGAGACAGAGAGAGACAGAGCATGAACGCGGGAGGGTCAGAGAGAGAGGGAGACACAGAATTTGAAACAGGCTCCAGGCTCTGAGTGGTCAGCACAGAGCCCGACGCAGGGCTCGAACTCACAGACCGTGAGATCATGATCTGAGCCGAAGTCGGATGCTTAACCAACTGAGCCACCCAGGTGCCCCATACGGAGCTTATACTCTTGTCTTGAGACTGAAACAGTTTGGCATCATCTCTATTGCCATAATTTGACCCTTTCCCCCCATTTTCTCCACTGTTTTGAAATTGAGAGTTAATAAAATAAACAAGTAGCTAAAGCAAACTCCACAAGACCACAATGTCCCTAGGTTGCTCACATAAGTTATCCTAGAGGGAAATAAACCTTTGAAAAGGTGATATCAAAAGGCCCATAGTTTAATACCAAGAAGCATTCTGTCTACAGCTGTCAGATTAAAACAATCACAACTGAAACAATAGAAATTTCTCCAAAAGGCACAGCAAGGTCTATTTGAAACTATAAAGGAATAAAATGTTTTTTTTTAAGAAAAAATATATCCCTTATAAAAACTGGACCCCAGGACAGCATTGTGAAATCTAGTGTCTGTGTTTTAGGATAACTAGTGTTTTGTGATAGCTGGAATTAAATAAGTGGGGTTTATTTAGGGATATTAAAAACATTATGCAATTTAAAATGTTATTTCTATATTCTCTTAAAGAATTGGATCTTCATTCTAGATATAAGGAGATAAGTTTAGTGAACATTTATTCTGTTATTCAAAGATTACTTGATAGTTAGATTTTATCATGGCATTTGAAAAACTGACATATTTGAAATCAGAAATACTTGCTTACATTTAAATTATGCCATTTATGTGGAGTGTAATACAGGGCATTCATGTCTCAGTTTTGTCACCTGTGTAATAAGGATTAAAATACTTTTCTAGGGGTGCCTGGGTGGCTCAGTCAGTTAAGCTGATCATGACTTCGGCTCAGGTCATGATCTCGCAGTCTGTGAGTTTGAGCCCCGCATCAGGCTCTGTGCTGACAGCTCAGAGCCTGGAGCCTGTTTCGGATTCTGTGTCTCCCTCTCTCTCTCACCCTCCCCTGTTCATGCTCTGTCTCCCTCTGTCTCAAAAATAAATAAAATGTTAAAAAAAATAAATAAAAAATAAATAAAACCATTTAAAAATACTTTTCTATATAATACAAGATATACTGTATTGTTCTTGGGATTAACACATACATATGTACACATGTAAAATACTTGATGGACCATAAACCACTAAAAAATACACAATAATATGTGTTTATTGCATAGGGTATTTTCTTGATTACCTAGGATATTTTCCAATAATTTTATTTTTAAATATAAATATTTTAAATTAAGAATTCACTATATCATTAGTGTTTTTTTTATTTTTCTTAATGTTTTAAAATTTATTTATTTATATTTTGAGACAGAGAGAGAGTGCAAATGAGGGAAGGGCAGAGAGAGAGGGGGAGAGGGGGAGGGAGGGAGAGAGAGAATGCCAAGCAGGGTCTGCACTGTCAGCAAAGAGCCCCACACGGGGCTAAAACTCATGAACTGTGAGATCATGACCTGAGCTGAAACCAAGAGTGGATGTTTAACCAACTCAGTTACAACTGAGCCACCTAGGGGCCCCAGTTAGTGTTTTGTTTTGTTTTGTTTTGTTTTGTTTTGTTTTGTTTTTTGTTTTGTTTTGAAGGGTTTTCTTTTGAAACTATAAATGTTCTGTTTTCTACCTTTAAAAAGAAAAGGGGAATGCTTACTACTTAAAGGCGTATCTTTATGATCATATAAAATAACATTATTCACTTGCAGAAAAATTGTCTGATCATCTGATTATTTCACCGAATCTGTGATTGGTAAAGGTGTGGCTTCAGTGACGTCAGGTGGGAAATGATTCAGTAGTAAACTTAGAACCCAACAGGGAACTGAATGTTGTCAGGTCACAATTAGGACATTACTTTTCTTGTCATAATCACATACACTCTTTTAATCATGCTTTTTCTTGTCAGGAAAAAAGTATGAACACAAAACAGTATGTATTTCTATTTGCTGTTTATATAACAAATACCAAATTAAAAAATGTACATCTGATGGCACTTAAGAAAAATAACACTGCTGGTACCTCAGAATCTTTCACCTACTGTTTCTTGCGCTATCCTGAATTTCGTCCTGTTCGTTACTTATGCCACCTAATGCTGTATGCATTTCTAGACAATACGTGGGCTAATTTTGCTTTTTTAAAATGTATATAAATGAAGTCATGCTTTTGATAGATCAAACAGACCAAATACTCCGATATGTAATATTTGATCCATGTGGTACTTAACATGCTTGACCTGATGAACATAACACACAGAATACTGTACCAAGTAACTAAAAAATTCAAATGTTCTCTAAACTTTCTTTCATTTACTTTTTCCTTGCTACTTGGATAATTGCATTTTTCCTCCATTTCATTATACTAATTGGAATGCTGTCTTTATGTTACCTTTTCACAGTCAGGTAAAAATTAAAGATACTTCAGACCTAGAGTGTGGGTTGGGCATGTAGATAATACTAAAATGAGCATGGGGAGAGTTTCATACTCACAAGGGATATTGCAATCGATAACTACTTCATTCTTTGACCTAAAGATAGTAAAGGGAAATGTAGAACTGTGGATGTAATAGTATCCGAACATACAGAAATTTGAACTTGTGGTACGTGAGATCATAAGCCCTCAAAAATTACCTGAAAAAGTTCCTGTGCTAATCAACTACATTACTTGCTTCAATTATCAACCTCATCTACAAGTCTGAAAGGGAAAGAACTTGATTTTATTTTCTGCTATCACAGTGGAGATGTGTGAAAATAGACACTCCCCAAGGTATATTCAACACCTGCACAAGATCTCTTCAAAGGTGAATCTACTTAGCTACAACTACACTTGAAGTGAAAATGGTAGACAAGTATTGCCTAAATGTAAGCACCTATTTATCAATTTAAGACTGAACTAAAAGGTCAATAGGAAGATATTTGATTATAAGGTATTAGTATACCATATGTGATTTCATTTAAGATATAAAAATATATACAACTAACCATAAAGAACTTTGAGAATAGAAAAAAAAGGCTTCTACTTTTAATTGCGAATATGTCAATCACCTCATTTATGACTGCAGAAGAAATGCTTTAGAAAGAGAATCGCTTGTGTTAAAAAGATCACACTTAATTTTTTTTAATGTTTATTTGTTTTTGAGAGAGAGTGAGATAGAGCACAAGCAGAGAAGGGACAGAGAGAGGGAGACACAGAATCTGAAGCAGGCTCCAGGCTCCGAGCTGTCAGCACAGAGCCCGAGGTGGGGCTCAAACCCACAAACCGTGAGATCATTCATGGCCTGAGCCGAAGGCAGAGGCTTAACCGACTGAGCCACCCAACTGCCCTCCAAAAATTGCCAACACTCTTTATGGCATTTTCTCAAAAGTGAGCTATATGAAGTCTTAAAAATTCTACACTATTGATAAAATTACCCACTCTTTTTTCATGGGAAACAGGTTATCTCTAGTAAGGCCCTTTAGTATTTTTTTTTTCTTGTATCATTTAACTGTTTTCTTCTGTGTCAGCAATTTGTATGCATTCTCTTTATTCTTCCTGATTCCGTGTCTCTTTTCCTGTGGTATTCTTCTTACATGGCCTTCTCTGTATTCCTGTCCCCAGTCCAGCCTCTAACTTCTCATGTACTGTCTCCCTGCCTATGTGGGGATTTGGCTGTGCTGGTAGACACCGACACCCTTGGGTGGTGAGTGGAAATGCTTTAAAACCATGGCTGCAAATAAAAGGAACTTGGCCAGATGTCTATTAGCAATGGTAGTCTAGTCATATAAAGGAAAAAAAATGGCTATTTTCAAGCAATAAAACAAACAGAAAAAGACAAGGGAAGAAAGGAATGTCGGAAGCAGTTACAGATACAAGAAGGCACTGAACAAACAGTAGGTTTGCTTCGATTCTGTGAAAATCTAATTAGCAAATATATATTTACAGTGTGAGAATATAAAACATACCAAATTGTACACATACAAATATCCCCAGAACAATATGTGAATACACTGTAATATAAAGCCTGGTTGAAGAGAGCCACGTTTCTGGAACTCTAGATACAGAGGTTCTCAAAGTCTCTTAAAAGCTGGAAATGACCCACAGACGTTGGCCGCCCTACAGGCTTGGTTTAAATAAGCCACCCAGTGCACACCCCAACTGCGGGCTGAACTACTTTAATTGGGACATAAATCCAGTGAGGTTTTCCAGCTCTTGATTTTGGTACTCCCAATATAGCAATTTCCTATGAATTACCATTTTCCAACTCAGAGGGGCAGACATCTCAAGTTTCTCTGGGAGCTGAATACTGTAAAACTCAGCCTTTATTAAAGTTTTGAACGAAAGTTCTAATCAAGCTATACTTCATTAA
Source organism: Panthera leo (assembly GCF_018350215.1). Taxonomy (NCBI): domain Eukaryota; kingdom Metazoa; phylum Chordata; class Mammalia; order Carnivora; family Felidae; genus Panthera; species Panthera leo. Next base: position 3,031,149 of record NC_056689.1, on the reverse strand, counting down.
GTGGCTGACCCCCTACCTTAGGATAAGGGAGGTTTTCTTGCAGTAATTAAAGCTCGCCCTCGGAGCAGATGTTAATAACTAGATAGAGAAAAGAAACTAATGTTTTTTACTTGCCTTCTTTAATAATCTGACAGTTGTAGGTTAACCAATGGCTTCATGCTCCTATTTTCAGCACCATCAGGTTCTCCCAGCAATACGTATTTTTAAAAAGCAATTTTAAAACCTGAGGGAACCAACGCGGTACAATTACTAGTCAGTCCTTTGCCCCCGTTAGCACGGCCACCTTAACAGATAACACGCCAGATAAGAGCTGCAGCCAACTTCCACAGGCTCCCGGGGGCAAGCTCTTGCTTTTTGCTGATTAGCTCCATTCAATTATGTCCTGTTAATTGTTCGTGCGCTAAAGCTCATTCGGTGAAAAAATAATATTGCTTTCCTGTGGGCAGAGCACTTGAGACTTGAAAAATAGCCACTTCATCTCTGCCTCGAAGGCACAAGTGAGTTAATCGGGTGATATGTAGAAAACCCCAGTAGATTTGTGCAAACACAGCCTTGTCCCAAGAGCGGAGAGGAGGATTAATAAAACTGATAGCTAACTCAAGTCGGAAATCAAAGTGCTCCCAGTTTTTCCTTTAAGGCTAATATTCAGGAAAATTAGACCCAGTTTTACAGTATTTATTATGCTCACACAGGTCACATAATTGTCACTTAAAAAGGGTCAGCCTTTGCCATTCCATTACGTGGGGAGGGGATGGAGTAGATTCAATCTGGACATTTTCCCGAAACTAAATTTTGGCAAGGTATGGGAAAGAAAATGAGCCACACAGATTCTATCTATTGATGGCATTGTCCTAACAGTGGAGAAACGGAGTCTCATTCATTTAGAATAGGCTGACTGAGTGCCTACTGTGTTCAGGGCTTCGTGCTGAGTAAGGAGGACGCGCTGGTCCCTGACCTCAAGGGGCTCGGGTCTGCTGGAGCAGAAAGAAAACTCCAAATAACTAACGCGTACTGGATATTTACTCTGCGCCTCTCAAGGGCTTGCTCTACATTCATCGCATGACTTCACCTTTTCAACAGTCTTCTAGACCATAGTTCATCCCATGTCACAGGTATGGAAACTGTGCTCGTAAACGTTGTTTCCTCCTGAAGCCGGTAAGTAGCCAACGCTGTGGTTTGGATCTAAACGGGATCTGGCTGCACGGCCCGGACGGACTCCTAGCTACGAGCAGCACTTAGGTGACACAGCCCCTACAGGCACAAAGCTCTGTTACGCGCTGAGACACGCACTGAATTGTGTCCCCTCAACAGTCCACGTTGAAGCTATAGCTCCCAATGCGGTCATACATGGAGAGGAGGCCCCTATGCCTTTAGGTGTAGATGAAACCATGACACTGGGATCCTCATGATGAGATTAGTGTCCCATGTAAGAAACCTAGAGAGCTTGCTTCCTTTCCCTGTCTCTCCTGGGAAAGCACGGAGAAAGGGCTATGTGAAGACGCAGCCACATGCAACCCAAAACCCCATCATTGGGACTTGCGGTTTCTAGAACTGTGAAAAAATAAATTTGGTTGTTTAAACCACCACTCTATGATGTTTTCTTATAACAGCACGATGACACCAGTTCCCTAACGACAAAGTTCAAATTTCAGTTACCATGGCATTTTAACTGTGAATAATTACATGAAGTACGACACTTGCTCCTGTTCTTTAGCCCAAAATCTCAAGTAAACAAGAGATGTACCTACGATCAGTGACCAATCATGCCATTTCTTACAAAGTCCTCCCACGATTGATCAACGCAGGTCCACTGCTCAGTTCATACACAGATAGGGAAATGTGCAGTTATGCGACCTCCTTGTTCTCCAGTGACAAGTCCAAATGATAGTGTCCAGACAGGGGACGTAGACTCAGTCAGTTAAGCGTCCAACTTGGGCTCAGGTCATGATCTCCCAGTTCGTGGGCCCAAGCCCCGCGTCTGGCTCTGCTCTGACAGTTCAGAACCTGGAGCCTGAGTCATCAGATTCTGTGTCTCCCTCTCTTTCTCTGTCCCTCCCCTGCTTACACTCTCTCCCTCTCTCAAAAATAAACTTAAAAAAAATTAAAATAAGATAATGCCCAGACATAGATGATTGAAATGGCCAGATGGAGGACACAGAGGAAAGTAGAGCGAAGACTCACAAACGAAAGCAAAAACAAAGCAAGTGAAGTCTGAACTGAATGAAAATGTGGCCACAGGAGAAACAGCTGAGTATGGGGACACAGACACTGCCACCGTTCTAGGGACCCAGGGCTTGCAGCCAAAGCCACATACCAAAGACGGACTTACCAATCAGCATAAGAGAAGCAAGTGTCTGTAAAAAAAAAACCCCAGCAAACAAAACCAAAAGCTTTATATTAAAGAAACTCACAGAGATACTTCATAACGTTAAAGCACAAACACAAGTTTCGGAAGCTTAGGATGTTCCAAACTTATAATTATGACAATTTGTCAAGGCACAGACAAGATGCTCTCTAGATAATAGTCTGTAAGATGAGAAGAAAGTAGGCACCATCCAGATTGCTCTTAATATGTTTTTTACAAAAACCTCAATTCTTAATTTGAATGAAATCAAAAGAGAGGACTGGCCAGCAAACATGAAAGCATTGCTGAGAAATGAAAAAAGATAACATGAACAGTAGAGCTGGAAGCAAAGTCTGAGTTGAGAGTCAGAAAAAAAAAAAAAAAAAGCTGATTTTAAATTTTTAATTGTCAATTAAACTACAGTGGGCTCAATAAATATTATTTTTACTATTTTTAAACTCTCCAGATGAATCTATAAATTATAGTAAACTGTTTAAAAATATTTCTACAAAAAATTTTAAAGATCATGGAATAATCATAATTCTTCCCATCGATTGTGATTATATGACATGGTTTTCACTTACATTGTCATTTTTTTGTGGTCCCTTGCACAGCAAGGATTGCCAGGATTCATTTATATTTGATTGTTTACAGTGAAAGACACCCAGTTTAGTATCAGTAGGAAAATGTTATTAAAGAAAGAACAGTATTAAATTAATTTTAAGATAATTTTTTTTACTATACATGTTTCTCCATCATCTTGCTCAAAACATTCATGGGAAAGGCTTCCCCAATGGTCATGTAATCATTGTCAGTAAAAATAATGATTTCGTGTATTGATTAGTCAATGTAAAAATTCCTAAAATGTGCAAGGTAGGGCTGTATTGTTCATGTACACAATTAAAGCCATCTTACCAATGTTCTTATTATAATCATACCTTACTTTTCTAAATGTTTATTTATTTTTGACACAGAGAGAGACAGACTGTGAACAGGGGAGGCTTAGAACAGAGACACAGAATCTGAAGCAGGCTCCAGACTCCAAGCCGTCAGCACAGAGCCCAACGTGGGGTTCGAACTCACAAACCATGAGATCATGAGCTGAGCCAAAGTCGGACACTTAACCAACTGAGCCACTCAGGCACCCCTGTAATTATACTTTAAGATACATATTTCCCATTACCGTGTATACTGAACACAGACATTTTCCATAACACAGAGGTTGAAAGTATGGGGATTTGTAAGGCAACATACAGTTATGTTGGGAAAAATCAGTGTGTGCCATACTCTGGAGAAAAATGGAGAATGGCCGCTCACTGGTGAGAGAAAACACTGATGCTGCCAACCTGGGGATACTTTCAAATACATTTTGAGAGTTTGTGAAAGTAATAGAATCTTTGTTTTAATCCCTGATACATCCCAAGCCCAAGTAATCAATAAATAACTCTTCTAAGGGATGTTTGAAGGAGACCAGGATCTGATACCCCTACTACTGCAAAGACCCTACCTTCTCTCTCTCTTCTCACTTCACAGCAATCCACCGTCCCTCATCCAATTGGAGCTGTGCCATATCTGCTTTTCTCCCAGCACATCAAATTCTGCCGTTCTCTCTCCCTAGAACACCCTTCCCCAAGATATGTAACTGCTTCACAAACGTGGTAACTGCTTCACATCCTTCAAGCCAGTATTACAACACCTTGCCTTCAGTGTTGATAATATCTCCGTTGCTGGTACTTACATCTTACAGGAAATTAAGAAGAGTCCGAAAACAGCAAGGGCTGCTTGGGTTGCTTAATTATTTCTAGATGAAAAGTCATTAAGTGTTACTAAGCATGATGTTAATAACTTCTACAATTTAGGGCAAACAATCTTTTTTAAACTGAACGCCTTGCCTTATGCCATTCCGTACCCACACGACCACCAAATACTATTAGAGTCATCTTATTGACAGAAAATTTCAGGTGAAAAGAATGTACCTGACTTGCCCAAAATCACTTAATAAGAAGTGATAGAGCCCAAAGCTGAAATTCAACTGCCTGACTCCAACTTGGGCTGATTCCATCATGTCTCGGTGTCCATTAGATCTGCTATATTGATCCAAAAATTACCTCCTGCTTAAATTAGGTGTTTTGGATGACTCTGGTAATTTCCTGGGTTCTATCATTTATTATCTATGATAGATAAAGTACTATTTGGAGTACAGGGTTTTGCAAATGTTCAGGACCAACATTATGGAAATGGTTTAAACACTTGTGGCAGCCAAATGTCTTCTTTGAAGAATTGTCTTTCCCAAGAAAGTTAATTAGATATGCTATATGGATAACAGTTAAAGGTACCACAATATTAGTTGCTGTACAACTCTAAGTTATACTTACTAATCTGTTAAAGATCCAAATTTGTTAAAGGCAGACAAAACACAAAAAAAACTTGCTTTTCCTATCCCAAGGGATTGTTGTAAGAGTCTGATGAGTTAATTTGCATGAAAACACTTTGCACTCTGTACAGATGTACATTATCATGTGGCAACCTAGTGTTAAAAAACAAAAAAAACTAGGGGCACCTGGGTGGCTCAGTCGGTTAAGTGTCTGACTTCGGCTCAGGTCATGGTCTCGCAGTCCGTGAGTTCGAGACCTGCGTCAGGCTCTGTGCTGACAGCTCAGAGCCTGGAGCCTGCTTTGGATTCTGTGTCTCCTTCTCTCTCTGCCTCTCCTCCCCTCGTGCTCTCTCTCTCTCTCTCTCTCTCTCTCAAATAAACAAACATTAACTAAAAAAACAAAAACAAAAAACTAAACTAAAAAACAACAGGAACAAAATACAAAAATATTTCTCTTACTACATTTGGGAAAATAGCTAAAAACGCAGAGAGAACAGTATTTATAGGTATACATCATTGGTAAATATTCAATGACATAGAGGGAAATGTATATATATATATTTCCATATACATACCTACATATTGGATTCTTCTCTATTTCAGCCCTAGCAGCCAGCTACAAGGCAGCTGTCTAAAACCTGTAGAATCCAGTAATTATTGTGCAGTCAAAATAATGCCCCCCCACCCCCAAGTGTCCATGCCTTAATCTCCAGAACCAGTGAATATGCTACCTTACATGGAAGTGTTACCTTGTTTTGCGGGTGTGATTAAGTTAAAAGTGTTGAGATAGGGAGAATGTCCTGAATGTCAAGGGGGTGGGCGGTTAATCACATGAGTCTTTGTAGTAAGCCTTTCTTGGCTGTGGTCAAAGAGGAAGGTGTGATTGTAGAAAAAATAGCCAGGAAAATCTGACATGGCTGGTTTTGGAAATGGAGGAAGGGGGCCTGGGGCCAAGGGATGTGGTGGCCCCTAGAAGCTGGAAAAGCCAAGAAAATAGATTCTCCCTTAGAACCTCCAGAATGGAACACAGCCTTGCTAACATGTCATTTTAGCCCCTGAAACGTATCTAACTGTGACTGACAGAACACTAACACAACACATTGGAATTGTTTTGAGCCACTAAATGTGAGGTAATTTACTACAGTAACAATAGATAAGTGATATGGCTAGATAATATTTATTTTTAATGCTTATTTTTGAGAAAGAGAGAGAGAGAGTGACAGAGAGAGAGAGGCAGAGTATGAGTGGGGGAGGAGAAGAGAGAGAGGGAGACCCAGAATCCAAAGCAGGGTCCAGGCTCTGAACTGTCAGGACAGAGCCCGATGCAGGACTTGAACTCTGGAACCACGAGATCATGACCTGAACTGAGGCTGGACACTTAACTGACTCAGCCACCCAGGCACCACTGGAGAATATTTTTTATACAAATTACATCATGCACATGCACCCAATATAGCAAAATCTGATGTACAAATTAAAACCAAAAGTATGACAAAAAATGAAAAACTTAATGTCACTTAAAGCTTTTCTATATTATTTGAGAAAATTTGACTTATTTTAAAATGCCATGGCATTTTATATATTCCCTTCAAAAATATGAATAAACAAATATTTTCTCCAGTCGTCATTCACCTGAAAGCAATATTTATTGACTGATTGATTTAAAAAGTTTATTTATTTATTTTGATAGTGAGAAAGAGAGAGAGAGCAAGGGAGGGGCAGAGGGAGAGGGACAGAGAGAATCCCAAGCAGGCTCTACACTGTCAGCCCAGAGCCAGATGCGGGGCTTGAACTCACAAATCATGAGATCACGACCTGAGCCAAAATCAAGTCTGATGCTTAACCAGCTGAGCCACCCAGGAGCTCCTGAAAGCAACATTTTAAACTTGTCATTCTATCCGCATTAAAAAATGGCATCAGTATGTCTCAGTCAGTCCCAACTACACCCAACATAACCCAGCCTCATAAGAACCCAACTTACACCTGACAGTGGATGCTCCCCAGGATGTGTGGTGACAACGCATGTCCAAACCAGAGAGCTTTGGCCTTATCTCTCCTCTCCTAAGGAGATTCTACCCTCATGGTGGCATTTTACATTTGTGAACACAGTGGGGAAGATACAGTATACACAACAGTGCATAGACATTTTCTTCTATTGATAGGAAGGACGATGAATAGTGTCAAAAGTGATTCAGGTTATCAATGTGGAAGTTTAAATACACAAAAGCATAGAAGGAAATGTCATTGTTCAATGTTGCAGCTCATGTTTCCTTGGGGATGTATTCTTGACATAGCCTCACTCACCTGCAGAAGGTGGGCTCAGGTGTGATGGCTGTGATTCCCATTTCCCGTCCCCAGAGAATGCCCATTGTGGATGGGGAGACAGAGGAAGACAAACTGAGAACTCTAAAAGCAACCCCCAGAGACCCTTCATGCAGGACAAGAATCTTCTTCAATTCTGACATCTACAGGGGTAAGTACAGTTCTCTTGGTCGGCACTACAGGAGCCTAGAGACACTGCCTCATCGGCATCTTGCTTGCTATCAAGAGGACAGAAGGAAATGGAAGACAAAAAGATTTTTCACTTGTGTGCTGCCTTAGACAAGGAAGCGATGGGTCAGGTGCAAGACAATGAGGGAAGGCCAGAGTTTACATTGGAGAGAGGAAAATGAGGAAGGCCCTCAAACAGAATCAGCAACCACGAACCTAACTAGGGAGAAGGGACAGGAAATGAGGCAAGCAGAGAAGCCAGGTGACTTCCTTCTATTCACAGAGCAGAGACCACCAGTAGGTTGTCGAAAGGGTGGTCTGAACTCAAGGCAGAGTCACATGAGAAACCAAGAGAACACCAGAATTTCTAAGGGAAGGATGATATAGGAACAGAGATGTGTGAGGAAATCCTTAAAATGCCCTGCTTTCTGTTACAGTCTGACTGTTCTTAAGCTCTTATTTCACAATTCTTGAGTGTCCTCGTCCTAAGGGCAAATGGCGGTTGGTTGCAGATCTATAAAAAGACAGTGTTAAACAAAAAAGAGAGAGAAATTATACCAATGTGGGTAAGAGAGAGGAGATATGTATTGAGATAGTAATTGAGCCTTCAGCCATTTGGGTTATTTATATTTTTAGATTTAATGCAATTTTTAAAAATGAAAATAATGGGGCACCTGGGTGGCTCAGTCAGTTAAGCATCTGACTTCGGCTCAGGTCATGATCTCACGGTTCATGGGTTAGAGCCCCACATCGGGCTCTGTGCTCACAGCTCAGAGCCTGGAGCCTGTTTCAGATTCTGTGTCTCCCTCTCTCTCTTCCCCTCCCCTCCCCTGCTCACGCTCTGTCTCTGTCTCAAAAATAAACAAACATGAAATATATTAGTTAATTAATTAATTAATTAAAAATGAAAATCATGCTGAAAAATATTTGTGAAAAAAGTTGCTTTAAATGTTTGCATTTAGGAAATTAAGACATTTTTATATACATCAAATAAAAAATATGACACAATAGGGTCGATCTAGTCATGAGATGATTACAGGATTTAATTACAGAATTTTTGTGTACAACATCTAAGTGGGGGCCAGTTTCCTGATTCTCCCTGTCCCCCTGCCCCTACCACATCCACAACAGTGTGTGAAATTATTAAATATGGAAGAGGTAGGAGAGAACAGGGTAAGAGTGGGAAAGCCCACAGGAAGTGCACGACCCTGCTCACGGGGACCCCTCACTTCCTGGCATATGTTCACCTTTTGCACATTTTGCCAACTTGTGCACTTGCAACGTTTATTCCGGTCTCAGGTTCGGAGTAAAAATAACGCTGATCTTTCGCGTTACAATTGCTTTTACATAAAAGCTCTCCATTCAGTCAGGAACTACTATGGACCGGAGGGTAATGGGGATTTTCACATTTATACCATCTTTATATATTAGAGTTAATAGGAGACAACCTCAGTAAGTCAATGGCAACTTGGAAAAGTTTACACTGTCTAGGGCAAAGAACCCTTCTCCCAAAGCCAGTATTCAGGTGACGGGAAGGCCACCACCCAACACCACGTCCACGCTGCCCCATTTTGGTTTCTGTGAAAAGACCTGCCAAATGATCAGAATTTTCGAAGTGAAAACTTTACCTGGAAACGTTTTTCTCTCACCAAAAATGGAAACATGATTGAGGGGCTCTCTCCGTAAAACTTCACTCAAAATGAGAGAAGAGACCACAGATAAAACGATGTCATCTGGTCAGATTAGGAAGCCAGGCACTTAAATTCTCTTAGAAATCCAACCTCTACATGGAATTCAATGAAAGGCTGACTTCTTTATCAGTTCAGTTAAACAGCCATTTTGTTTCTTGAGTTATACATTTCAATCACAACGTGAACAAAAACCCACATTGAATCCCTAGGCAGAGATTTTAAAAGTCAATATTTTGGGGAAATAAAAATGTATTGTAAAGTAATATCATCATACCCAAACGTTGAGGTTTTTACTCAATCCGCAAGACTTACGTGAGCAAAACATTATTCAAACCAAGATACACAATGATGATGATGTATTACAAGCGTGTGAATTGTGCTGCCCTCAGAGGGACAATAAACAATTACTCTCTGTGAAACAAAACATTGACTGTGGAAATTACTAAAACTCCTTCCCCTGCACTCTCCATATAGTCAACATTATTAAAACATTTGGAAAATATAAATTGGCACTCCTGTTTTTGTTCATTTTTTAAGAGTGAAAATTGTGGGTAATGTGTGACCCGAAGGCAGATATTCATTATAACAGTCAAACATCATAAAGTAAACTTCAAATGTTATGTATTCTCCATAAATTACTCTGCAACGACAAGTAGGCTCATAAACTTGCACACGAGCAGAGAAATCTTTCTTATGGAAAAATGGTATGTTTAAGACATTCCACGTGGATGTCTCAGGAAAAGGCGTTTTCAGCATACGGCCCCATTACCTATGCTTCATAAAGAAGGCATCTATCTAATTTAATTTCGCTGAGAACAGATTCTCAGCAGTGCAATTTGTATTTTGAGGACATCACTTAAGAATCATGGCTTGCAATGTATGGCCGTCCAATGAAGAATAATCTGTAAACAAAATCTCCATCTATCAACAAAGGCCATTAAAGGCCATAAAATAACCCATCCTTGACTGATTAATGCTACCACTAAAAGAAATTTCAGGCTATTAACATCTAGAAAATATACTGCTACTGTGCTTGTGTTTATTATATAAATCACATAGTTATACGTGCGGGGATAAAGCAATTTGCTTTCTTAACCACCTCCCCCACCCTGATTACTTTAACATTTTTGTATGAAAGACACTTTGAAGAATACTAAATATTTATAGAAAGTAAATAACTCCATTTGCTCCCTAGGAAAAATGTGTGCAAAGACAGAGCTTTTTATAACGAATTAGATAGCTAAATTTGGCTTAACACTTCTTATGTAGTTCTATTATTTTCATATACTTATGACATTAAAATAATTTCTTTAAATATTGTTTCAGGGGTGCCTGGGTGGCTCAGTCACTTAAGCGTCTGACTTTGGCTCAGGTAATGTTCTCACGGTCCGTGAGTTCAAGGCCTCACTTTGGGCTCTGTGTTGACAGCTCAGAGCCTGGACCCAATGCTTCTGATTCTGTGTCTCCCTCTCTCTCTTCTCCTCCCCACCTTGTGCTCTGTCTCTGTCTCTCCCTTTCAAAGATAAATAAAAACATTAAAAAAATTAAATATTGTTTAAAAAACTTTATCTTCCTTTGCATTTCTTGATAGTTCCATCTGTGATATTGACGTGTATTGGGTAAAATCACTATAGGGAATTATCAGCTATTGCATTTATGTTTATCTCACTCCATTGGTTTTGTTATGACCATAACCTTCACGGCCACAGGTCACTCCTCCTCCTTCTAGGGAATGTGTAAAGCTTGGTCAGAGCACAGCCGTGCAAGGTGAAAGGGCTCTTAGGGCAGATCCTGATTCTCTCAAAGAATCTCTTCAGCATAGCTATGTATTAGCTCTTAGGCCTTAAAAACTACTGGCTTGTTTATCCTAAGATTTTACTTCTTGAACTTGTTTTTAAAACACGTGGCATCTCAAAAATACTTTCTTATGCTGTTTAGTACAAGGCACCATGTGAACATTTTACAGAGATCATCTCCTTCTACCCATATACTAACCCCATGACATAGGTACATTTCAGCCATTTTACAATTTAAAGAAAATTAAGTTCAAGAAGCTAACTTGTGCAAAGTCACAAAGCTAGTATCTGGCACAGCATGATTCAGAACCAGGTCTGTGTTGATCCCAAAGTATATACTGTTAACTACATTAGTCCAGCCCTCAGTTTTAGCCCCTGTGGCCAAGAGCCCTTCCCCTTCTCCCCGGGCTTTCCTTGCCCTGTCTGGTAAAACATTCCCACTAGCCGACTCAATCTTTCCATTACTTTGACCTCTGCCTAGAGTTATGTTGTGCTACACTGGTTCTTCTTGGACTTTTCCCAGAAGAACAATGATCGGGGCACCAAGGTGGTTCAGTCAGTTGAGCATCTGACTTTGACTCAGGTTATGGTCTATGATGACAGGGCAGAACCTGCTTGGGATTCTCTCTCTTCCTCTCTCTCTGCCCCTTCGCCCACAAATAAATAAACATTAAAGAAAATAAAATAACGGTAATGATAAGAAAAAGGGAGTAACTGAAGAAGGAGAGACCCTAAGGCTTGGGACCTGGGGAGGCTTTGGGAAGGAGAGCTGGATTGAAGAGAGCTGGTGAATGACAAAGAAACAGAAAGGTATCTTCTCGGACAAGATGTTGTATTACTTGAGAAGTACATGTAAGGGACATGACTTTTTGTCTGTTTTTCTTTTTGTTCTGTTTCATGTTGTTTCTATATCTTGTCTCTGCTGTTTGCTTCTTTAAATGGCAACTCTGCTCCAGGACAGAACAATACAGGTGCATGACTTCTGGAAATCTTTGTAAACATAATTTTGTCAAAACATCCAAAGGGGATAAGTAATAACTGATATAGACATAGTGACCAATGTGAAGTACAGTGCACAAAAACCAAAAGGAAACAGAGTCACCTGGTTGCTCAGTTGGTTAAGCATCTGACTCTTAATCTTGGCTCAGGTCCTGATCTCACGGTTTGTGGGTTCACGCCCTGCACCAGGCTCTGTGCTGACAGTGTGGAACTTGCTTGGGATTCTCTCTCTCTACCCCTGCTCTGCCCACATGCACTCTTTCTCTCTCCCTCCAAATAAATAAACTTAAAAAAAAAGGAAACAGAGGCCCCTGGGTGGCTCAGTCGGTTAAGCGGCCGACTTCAGCTCAGGTCATGATCTCTCGGTCCGTGAGTTTGAGCCCCACGTTGGGCTCTGTGCTGACAGCTCAGAGCCTGGAGCCTGTTTCAGATTCTGTGTCTCCCTCTCTCTGACCCTCCCTGTTCATGCTCTGTCTCTCCCTCTCTCTCAAAAATAAATAAAAAACGTTTAAAAAAAAAAGGAAACAAACACAACGTCACATTGTTTCTCTCCGCTGAGGCTTTAAAGTTTTGATTTTGAGTATTTGCAATCCCCATTTTGAAAGCTGGTAATTCTCTGTACCATTTTCCGTGTGTGTTTAGGCACTGTGGGGACTCTTTGCAAACATCAGCAAAAACATGATGATATTCTAGATCAGGAATGTTGATGTTTTTATGCTTTTTTCTAACTTCGATACCTACAGTGGAGGAAATGAGGGTGAGGGCAAGAGTAACCAAGCACCTGTCCTCAGAAGCACCTTCTCTGATGCCTTTAGAGTCTGTTAGCATGTGCTTTTAAAGTCGTCTTTACAAGAAAAATTCCCATTAGATATTTAGGCTTATTCCTCCCTCGCGAGCATTGTTTTGCCTAAAGAGTGTAATCAGCAGCTGAGTCTGCAGGCTGGGATCACGGCCTCCAGGAAGGGCACGTCCAAGGGAGAGAGTTCAAGGGTCTATTTGCACAGTAACAGGACGCAGAAGGCAGCCAGGCATCTGGGACACAAGGACCAGTGTCAGGGGGCGACCAAATCAAGCTTTAGTGACTCTGCATGGTAGCAAGCACCTTGGGGGAGTCCCAACCACACCCAACCCAGATGGGCGAATAGCCTAGTAAATGGGCATCTGACCGACATTTCACATCTGACGTGTGACATCAGTCTTCCTAGTTTAGCCATATACCTACTCTTTTTGTACTTAGAACTCTCTCCAGCAAGAAGAAAAAAAATAAGAAGAGGACAAAAGAATAAATTATATGACCGATTGATACCCCCCTTTCTTAGTTATCCCTCTTGTATAGTATTCTACTCTTCAAAGCATTTAAACAACCACAGAAACAAACACAAAAACTAAATTCATGAAAATGGTTCCATCATCATTTATTAAATTTCTTTTCTTACAGTCTTAAGGTCTTTGTCTTCAAAAAAGTCTTAAAATGCTTTGGCTATTTCTATACAGTGGTTCTAGCGGGTTGGGAGAATAGGAAGAATTATATAATTTTCAAAATAGAAGAGGCAAAAAATGAAATAAAATGAACAACGTAATACAATTAGTTATCTTAGACTTAACAAAAAATGCCTATCTTGTGAAGGCCTTCTGTGTGTAATGAAATACGAGACATATTTCCAAAGCCTTATAAAACAGCTTGCTCTTGATGTCAGCTGGGGTCATGGTCTCCTGGTCTTGAGTTCAAGCCACAAATCAGGGTTTGCACTGAGTGTGGAGCCTGCTTGGGATTCTCTCTCTCTGCCCCTCCCCCACATGTATGCGGACTTTCTCTCTCTCTCTCTCTCTCTCTCTCTCTCTCTCTCTCTCAAAATAAACATATATATATATATATAATTTGGTACTACAGACAGTGGCATGAAAATGTACTTAAATTTAGCTATTCACTAGCACAAAACTATCACCAACAGAAGATCTATTTTTCTCTTTGCATTGTTCAACTTTTTTTTTATTTGAGAGAGAGAGAGAGAGAGAGAGAGAGAGAGAGAGAATATGCTGGGAAGAGGGGCAGAGGGAGAGAGCGAGAGACAATTTGTCTGACATAGGGCTTGATCCCTTGACCCTGGGATCATGATCTGAGTCAAAACCCAGAGTCGGATATTCAACTGACTGAGCCACCCAGGCGCCCCTGCATTTTTAAACTTCTAAGAATTGTTCTTCCATCAAGTAAATGATTAATTTTTATTTACTTAGAATAATTTTAGATCACGTTGGGTTGGGAGGACAAATGATACTCTCTTACAGATAGTAAAACTAGCAACCTTTAGAGAAAACCATAATTTTAAAATTTGGAAAACAAAAAGCAAACTCTAATTTATGGTTCTTTTTTTTTTTTCCTAAAAGCTTTCCCTCTGACTTACTTGTATGAGGTAAACACAACTCACTTTGGAAAGACACTGTCTTGTATGACCCAACAGTTGGGCAAAAGCTGTACTGATATGGGATATAAAGTATTAATTTATACAGCAGAAAAGCTAATTTGAATGCATTCGGTTGACTTCCAAGCAAGTTTCTTATTACTATTAGTTTTACTTTGTAATGTCCATCTTAATATTTATGTTTTCAATACTTCTTTTTAACATTAATTTTCTGGCCCTCAGAGGCAAGGGCATGAGTGGACAATCGTATTATACAATAATCAGTGAAACTCCAGCTCTTTATACACCAGAAGGGGGTAGGAGATTTTGTGCGATTCATTGCCGTATCCCTAATACCTACAAGAATGCTGGCCATACAAATAAAATAAATAAGTCAGCAAGGAATATACAGTTATTGATTCTTTAACTAGAATACTTATTCTATGCAATATTACTAGATTTCTTTGTGAAGGATTTAGTTGCCCTTAGCCATTAAAAAAGTCAGCTGAATATTTATTTTCTTGTGCTTAATTGCTTCCTCTAAAACAGCAGCGGGTCCTTACACATCAAATGAATCTATTTACATCTTTTTTAGCTTCTCATAGGTTTCTCAGTTGCATGACAAATACTACCCTTTGAAAAAAAAAGAGTGTATGTTTGCATTTAATTACACTTTAACCATGTAAGAAGCACAGCATACTTTTACATTTTAATTTAACACAGTCACAATATGTGGGAAACTAAAGAAACAGAGATGATTAGATAAAATACTGATTTAGGTCTAAACAAATGTTTATATTTTGTATTGCTTGTTTTAGGTGAACATGGCATTACTATGTACCTAAAGCACACTCAGTTCAAGGAAAAGAAATGTTACCACCTTGTAAAGGCAAAGTTTCAAATATGTGTGGAGTGTGAACAAGGCGAGAAAAAGGCCATTCATTGTTCTGGAGAGAGTCTGTATTTGTGGGATAATGATGAGGTCACTGCACATGTGATTCACTCTGTGGCATAAGTAACAGGGAAGCATGTGACATCACAATTTCAGGATTTCAGCCTCCTTCCCTCCCTCCCTCTCTCTGTCTCTGTCTCTACTTCTTTCTCTCTGTTACATACACACACACACACACACACACACACACACACACACACACACACTCCACACACACAAGGTAACTGAGGCTGGGAGCAATGTGGAATACTTTTGCCAAGAGTCGGTGTGTATCATGGTTTCTGAAATAATCTGAGAAGACATCTAATTAAGCACATTTGTGATAATTTTAATATTTCAGCAGATTAATAGACTATATCTAGGATTAAAAAGAGGAGATCAGCAGGACTTTTACTCTAATCATGTACCCAAAAAGACAGAAGAGGAAATGTATTGACTAATTATTGGAAACTATCCTGCAAAAAAATAATAACCTAATGAGCAATCTAGATTTATTGGTGAGTTTAGGAGCTCCTCAGCCTTGGGTGAACTTCCATGACTGTTGCATAGATTAGCTCTACAATGGGGGAGGTTAAGGCGATCCAAAACCACATTCAACTTCAGAATTATTTCCCACCAACTTTTCACCAGAGTTATCAGCTTATTTACTTTTTTCTCAGTAAAGAGGACTGTTTCTTAATAAAGATAACTACTCTACTGACATATAAAGACAAAGGGGTAAAAGGCCATTATCAAGGGAATTAATAAGCAACACACACACACACACACACACACATATACACATATTATGCTTGTGAGTATGTGATTATAATTAAATACCAGTGTAACAGGAAATGGTTCTTGAAATACCCCAAATGAGACCCTAAAAACACTGAGCCGTCACTAGCCTGGAGGGGCTGTGAGGTCAAAAGAGAGCCTGAGATTTACCATCTGTTGGATGATTCGAGTATTTCTCTGTTGTTACCAAATCTGTGCTATTTTTTTTTTAATTTTTTCTTTTAATGTTTATTTTTGAAGGAGAGAGACACAGAGGGGCAGAGGGAGAGGGAGACACAAAATCCAAAGCAGGCTCCAAGCTCTGAGCTGTCAGTCCAGAGCCCAGGGTGGGCCTCAAACTCATGAACTGTGAGATCACGACCTGAGCTGAAGTCAGAGGCTTAACCAACTGAGCCACCCGAGCCCCTAAAGTTTACTTATTTTTGAGAGAGAGACAGTGTGAGCAGGGGAAGGGCAGAGGGAGAAAGGGAGACACAGAATCCGAAGACTCAGGCTCTAGGCTCTGAGCTGTCAGCGCAGAGCCCGACGTGGGGCTTGAACCCATGAACATTAGATTATGACCCGAACTGAAGTCAGATGCTTAACCGACTGAGCCACCCACACGCCCTACTCTTTGAAGGAATGTAAATGAAATCATAAGAGTTTCGAAAGTCAGAACTGTGTCTTTTTGGAAGTTTTAAACCATTTAGACTTGACTAACTTTCATGATTAACATAATCACAAAATGAAGATTTTATATTACAATTTGGCTTGCCCTATTGGACCCAAATACTAAAGCTTTAAATAGAATAAACGCTGAGGAAGTGTTCTGGCAGTGAAATCAACATCCTGTCAGGGTGCCCTCCTCGTTCCTCAACTGCGCTCTCCGGACTGCCTGCACACCTGTCCACCAGGAGCCCAGGAGGCTCCACCGGGCGTCCAGGTCTCCCTGCACAGCATGGGGCAGGGCAAAGATTCGGGGTCAGAGTCTGCAGTTCCGTTCCGGGTGCTGCCCACTCCCACCCCATCCCGAACCCGTGTCCGCTCCTCAGTGAAGAAGCAATGATCACCGTGAAGAGCTGTAGTGAGGACCGAGGAGAAGTTGTGCAGAGACGTCTTGGTCTAGTGCCGAACGTATCATAGGTACTCAGCAAACAGTGACGGTTTCTGCTACTGCTCACTCGGGCTCAGATTTTAATTTGTGTGTTTGTGATTTTATGGGGTGCTCGGGTATGTATTTATGCTCTCCCACCATGTTTGCTAGGTATTCACCATGCCTCCTGAAGAGTCAGATAAAAGCACACAAGAAGGTGGATGTGACATAAACAGTAAGCACACATCAGGTGAGTGATTAGAGAATATGAGTCAGGTGAGAATAAACATGCACCAGGGAAGTGGTAAGGTGACATGAACTGAGTACACAAAGTAGAAAACGGGAGGTGGATGATTTTGGATGGCGGCCAAAAGATCATTCTTCTGTGCTTGATACATTGCCCCATGTGGAAGGATGCTCGACAGACTTTTTCATATGTGTTCCTTGAAGTAAAGAGAAATTCATGCAGATTATGGGATGGGGCAAGAAGTAGGAGGAGTAAAACATTTAAAAGATAAGCCGACAGGTTGGGAAATAAGGCCACAAAAATTATAAAACAATTGGGCTTATACAATGTATAGTGTTAGTAGAAAGTTTAAGAAACAGTGGTATTGGGGCACCTGGGTGGCTCGGTTGAGCCACCAACTTTGGCTCAGGTCATGATCTCGCAGTTTGTGAGTTCGAGCCCTGCGTTGGGCTCTGTGCCGGCAGCTTGGAGCCTGGAGCCTGCTTTGGGTTCTGTGTCTTCCTCTCTCTCTGCCTCTCCCCTGCTTGTTCTCTGTCTGTCTCTCTCTCTCTCTCTCAAAAATAAAAAAAAAAAATTAAAAATAATAATAAACAAACAGTGGTATTAATCCATGAAACACATATATGCATCTCTTGTAAGCCATATACTAATGGTTAGCCTGGTGCTTGGTACACACAGGCGGGTAAGGCACGGTGTCCATCTGCACAAAAACCATCACAGACCAGCATGCGGGTGCAACAGAAAATACAGAAACCAAAACTTGGAAACTCAGGGGCCAGCATGTAACAAGATGAGGGAAGCATTTCAGGTCTATAAAATAAACACATAAAATATTGTTACTTTCATAAAAAAAATGATCTCCCTCACATATCCTTGAAATATGCAGCCTTTTCTGTCCAATTTTATGGTCTATGATTTTTTTATAGAAATGTGAATGCAGAAAGAAACTTCTCAAAAATAATAATAAAAAAAATATTTCCAGTGAGAAATGGCCACGGATATGTGGTCTGAGTGACAGGGAAATTACAAGGAGTAGCGACAGCAACACCGGTAAACCAGAGCTATCACACCGTGCTTAAAGCAGGTGGCTTCCACTCAGAAATTACTGCCATACAATCATGCAGGCTCAGCATTACCAAAGTATCTCAGAGTTTTAAAGAGAGGACATAAATCCAGAATCTGTGTATGTGTGTGAGTGTGTACCTGTGTGCACACAGAGGCTTTAATGGTTGGTTCAATTTAAACACAAAACCTGAATAGGCAAAAAATTTAAAAACATAAAAAAAAAAATCCCAAAACTATGTCTGTGGGTGAAATCAACTTTCAGGCTTCCAGTACTTGACCCTGAATTAAAGAAATTATAGTACAAAAGACAATCACGAGGGGTGCCTGGCTGGCTCAGTGGGTGACGCCTTAAGCATCAACTTCGGCTCAGGTCATTATCTTGTTGTTCTTGGGTTCTAGCCCCACTTTGGGGTCTGTGCTGACAGCTCAGAGCCTGGAGCCTGCTTTGGATTCTGTGTCTCCCTCGTTTTCTCTCTCTCTCTCTCTCTCTGCCCCTCCCCAGTTCACACTCTTATCTCTCTGTCTCTCAAAAATAAATAAACATTAAAAAAAAGAGAGCTAGGGCACCTGGGTGGCTCAGCCAGTTAAGTGTCTGACTTCAGCTCAGGTCATGATCTCGCGGCTTGTGGGTTTGAGCCCCACATCAGGTTCTGTGCTGTCAGCTCAGAGCCTGGAGCCTGCTTCAGAGTCTGTGTCTCTCTCTCTTTCTGCCCCTCCCCTGCTAGCACTCTGTCTCTCTCTCTCAAAAATAAACATAAAATTTTTTTTTAAAAAAGAGAGAGAGAATTATGAAAAAAAAAGATCTCTGGAAACTGCAGAGAAAGCACAGAAAGCACAGAAAGAAAACAGGAAGAGCAACATTCCTTAATTTTCTCTGCAACCAGGTCAATAACAAAGAAAACATTGCTGAATAGATGACAGACCTTCAAAGGAGTGAAATCACAGATGCTCCTTCTTGGGGAGGCTTTAAAATTTAACATGTTTAATGTGTTTGGGATTGTTTGAATAAAGTTGGTCCAAGTGTGTCCTGATTTTTCCAAGTGGGTGTATAGATTTCTGGTATTGGGAGTCACCTGCATTTGTTAAAATACATGTTCAGTGATACCACTGCAGACTTATAAAACCAAATACTTTTGACCTGACACAGAAACCTGGAGTTTAAAATAGGTACCAAATAATTTTAAGAAAAGTCACTGTTTGGAATTATACCACTCGATTCACAGCTTCTCAAACACTGACAGCTCAGAGCCTGGCGCCTGCTTCAGATTCTGTGTCTCCCTCTCTCTCTCCCTTTCTGCCCCTCCTCAGTTCACACTCTATCTCTCTGTCTCTCAAAAATAGAATGGCCACAGACTGGCCACCAAGGGCACTTGCTTAATTAGAGATTCTGAGCCCCATGCAGACTTACAAGAATCTACAGGAATGGGACCCAAGAGATCTGTATTTGTTTCAAGTTTAATTGCATGAGCTCAAGGTGTGTTCAGATTCACGAAGTCTACCTTCTATTGCATTACAGTCTTCAGGCTTACATCTAATGTCTATTGGATGTCTGTTTTTATTAATAAAATTGGTAATTTCAAACTATTTCATTTCTTTGTGAAATAGAATTTCTAGACCCGTAGTTAAAAACCAGCATAATGGGAAAGCCTAGTTGGTAATCATCATGCAAATTCAATTTCATTGCAACTTTTAAAACGTGGGCATTTGTTTAAATCCATTAATGGGCTGAGACTATTAAGATTATTTCTAGTGCTGTGATTGCCACTGAAAAACTCATGGATTAAATTTTAGATCCTCAAGATGACATATTTAGCAATTTCTTAATTATGTGGCCTGCCATTGAATAAGAGTAAATTTGTGTTTTAGAAATAATCTTACTTAGAAAGAAATTATATTAATATAAGATGAAGAGAATCTACACTTCATTATACATGTGGAAAATGAGGTCCATATACCTAAAAAACTTTGTGACATGGCACCTGGACTTAATCTAAGTGAGGAAATGAGAGATTATAAATCTATATCACTTATAAGCAATGAAGTATACAATGTAACTTGCCATTCCTATTCATAATGAAACAGAAATAATATAAAAAGCAAGCAGAGAGTAGAATAGCAGGGAAAATCATGGCATTTTCTTATAGAACTAGAACAAATAATCCTACAATTTGAATGGAACCACAAAATACCCCAAAGAACCAAAGCAATCTTGAGAAAGAAGAACAAAACTGGAGGTATCACAAACCCAGATTTCAAGATGTACTACAAAGTTGTAGTAATCAAAATATGTGACTCTGGCACAAAAAAAAAGACATAAAAATCAGTGGAACAGAACAGAGAGTCCAGAACTAAATCCTCACTTTTATGGTCAATTAATCTATGACAAAGGTGGTAAGAATATGCAATGGGAAATAGACTTACTGAATGGGAGAGGATATTTGCAAATGATATAACCAAGCGGGGTTAATACCCAAAATATATAAAGAACACAACTCAATATCAAAAATACAAATAATCTGATTAAAAATAGGCAGAAGGCATGAAAAGACATTTCTCCAAGGAAGATATCCAGATGACCAACAGACACGAAAAAATACTCAACATCACTCATTTTCACGGCAGTGCAAAGCAAAAGTATAATGAGATGCCACCTCACACCTATCAGAATGGCTAAATCAACAACACAAGAAACAAGTGTTGATGAGGATGTGGAGAAAAATGAAGCCCTGTGTACTGATGGTGGGAAAGCAAACTGATGCAGCCACTGTGGAAAACAGTATGGAGTTCCTCAAAAAAATTCAAAAATATAGTATAATCCCACTACTGGGTAGTTACCCAAAGAAAATGATAACACTAATTTAAAATACACATGTACCCCTATTTTATTGCAGTGTTATTTACAATAGTTAAAATATTGGAATTGTCCAAGTGTCCTTTGGTAGATTAATAGGTAAGAAGATATGGTACACATATATATGATGGAATATTACTAAGCCATAAAAAAGAATGAAATCTTGCCATTTGTGACAACATGGATGGATCTAGAGGCGATTTTGTTAAATCAAAGAAGTCATACAAAGAAGACATACAAGTATCATGTCTTCACATATATGTCTTCACAATGAAAACAAATGAACAAACAAAACAGAAACAGACTCATGAATACAGAGAACAAACTGGTGGTTGCTAAAGGCAAGTGGGTAGGGGTTGGGTGAAATAGGTGAAGGAGATTAAGTGGTAGAAGCTTCTAGTTATGAAGTAAATAAGACATGGGGATAAAAAGTACGGCATAGGGAATATAGTTAATAATATCATAATGATGCTGTACGATGACAGAGGGTACCTACACTTGTCATGTTGTACACCTGAAACTAATAGAACATTGTACATCAGCTATACTTTAATAATAAAAACATAAATAAAAATAAGATAGAAATAAAGTAAAAATACAATTTAAAAAAATACCAAGAGAAAGAAGAGGATGAGGAAGAGCTAGAGGAAAGGCTAGCGGTCATCGCAATAAGCATCTAAAATGTGAGCTTCCAGCCCAAATCTCATTTTTAATTTTCAGGAGAGACTGAACAGTTAAGAAGTTCATCTACATTATGAGCAATTTCCCAGTAAAAATATGTTCTAAATCCCTATCATTGTAGCATGCTATGAAAAGAGGTAACATATATTTTGATATCTAGTTTTGCTATTGGCTAGTTATATGAACACAATACATGAGTATTTGAGGTTGAGATGTATTTATCAATATAACAGCATGGGCCTCTGTCTGGGTCCATGAACATAAACATTCTTCCTAAAGTGATATCCAGGCTATAACAATATCTCCATTAAGTTCAGCATCTTCCTATGCTGAATGCGCAGTTCCGATGTTCCAATACGCACGGCCGGCCAGCCTGATGCTAGGACGTATATTGTGAGGGAGACACGGGGAAATATTTCAAATAAACTCATTCTAAATAACAATGAAGAATTAAGCAATGTTTATGAAGTCGTTTTTATCAACAAGATTGTTGGGAGCACCAAATAAGAAAATGCAAGTGGGGTGCTGCCATAATGTCTGGCAAACAGTAAGAACTCAACAAATGCAGCACTATGATTAGGATGATCACCGTTTAGTGGCATTTCATTGGCCACCCCTGTATGTGAGCACGTATGTATCCCAATAACAATACATGCCATCCACTTGCACATGTGTATGCATGCATTCAGATGTGGGCTGTGTGGAATCATGACTTGCTACATGGGACCGATTTCTACAGTTAAAATAAGTGTACGATGCTAAGCGAAGTCAGTCAGAGAAAGACAAATACCATATGTTTTCACTCATATGTGGAAGGTAGGAAACAAAACAGGTGAACATATGGGAAGGGGAAGAAAAAAGAAAGCAGGAAGCAATCCATAAGAGACTCTGAAAGATGGACAACCGAGGGTGATGGAGGGAGGTGGATGGGGAATAGGCTAGATGTGGGATGGGCATTAAGGAGGGCACTTGTTGGGATGAGCACTGGATGTTCCATGCAGGTGGTGAATCACTGAATTCTACTTCTGAAACAAATGTTACCGTATATGTTAACTAACTGGAATTTAAATTAAAAATTGGGGAAAAGGGGTTATGTGGAAATATTATAAAAGCATGTGTTTTATTTTTTACTTTTAAATTTTTTATTTTATTTATTATTGAGAGAGAGAAAGTAAGAGAGTGAGCAGGGGAAGGGCGGAGAGAGGGGACAGAGAGTCACAACCAGGCTCTATGCTGACAGCCGAGAGCCTGATGCAGGGTTTGAACCCATGAACCGTGAGATCATGACCTGAGCTGAAGTTGGGTGCTTAACTGACTGAGCCACCAGGTACCCCAAAAACATGTGTTTAAAAAAATTCAAAAGACCTAGATCTTTGATGTCAAGGTAACCTCACTATAAAGAATTGTACATGAAGATACACGGAGGTTGCTTTACATGGGGCTATCAATAATGTTATTCTATGTGAAAAAACAAACCATAACTGTAAATTAAAGGGTACTCCAGGAAGATAACAAAGTATCAGGTGGAAATGTTCCTTAAAAAGAAACATTTTTAAGGGCACCTAGGTGACTCAGTCAGTTAAGCACCCAACTTTGGCTCAGGTCATGATCTCATGGTTCATGGGTTTGAGCCCCTCATTGGGCTCTGTGCTGATAGCTGGGAGCCTGGAGTCTGCTTCAGATTCTGTGTCTCCTTCTCTCTCTGCCCCTCCCCCTCCCTCCCTCCTTCTCTCTCTCTTTCTCTCTTTCTCTTTCTCAAAAATAGAAACACTAAAAAATTTTAAAAAGAAACATTTCATGTGAAATTTTTAAGGAGAGACTTAAACATTTTTGGTTCATGCTGTTAATTATTACTATTTTTAATGAAATATTCCCTTTAAATGGAGAAAAGAAAGCGGAGCACAAATCTCCAATAATAGATAAGCCTGGATATTTTTCACGTTTCATTTTATAGTTTTAATTCAGTTATGAAAAAGAAAATGCTCCAGTGACAACAATTAAAAACAAAACCTTCTCCTGGAGAAACTAATGAGGATCCTAAGACAGGCCCTGCCTCCCCAGAATCTACAGATTTCAAAAGATATCTAATAAGAAGTCCTCAACTCTCTTGCACAGCAGACTGTTAATTAACATCCATTAATAAGAAACAAAATCTTTTAAATAACTTAAGGAAAGGAAGGTTGATGATTCATTGATTGGGATCACAGAGGAAATGAGAGAGAAACCAATGGTTTCTCAGTGGCATTGAGATAAGTGTTGAAGGTTGAGGAATTTAACATAATTACTGCACATAGTAAAATTGCTAATTGCTGAGAAGCACACTTTCTGCCGTAGTTTGTGTGCATGAAAGTACACTATCGTGTGTACTCATGGCTCGCTCATGTTTAAGTAAGTGCTGGGAGTGGAGAACAGATCGCTGCAGGGGTGCTGAGCAGAGGTCCCACCAATGGGACCCTAAACAAACACAAGACCTAAGTACATTAGCATGCCTCCTTTGCAAAACTGACTTCAAAGCAAGTATCTAGCTTGTGCCATTACATCACAACCCCTTGTCAAGCAGATTACCACCTTTAATTTTCAAGACTGTCACAGTTACGCTCTCCTTCTTGGATCCCTTGCTGTGTGGACCAAGTTTATGATATTCCTCTGCTTCACACGTGTCCCCCTCTCCAGTTCTAAATGTGTACCTTTCTAAAGCTGTGACCGGGCTTCTAGGAGCGAGGTTTGCTGATTGTGTGACTGAGGACACTGCAGACTACAGCCTCCTGGATGAATCCAGTCCATTCCCTGGTTTGTGCATGGACAATAAAATAAGAACGGTTTTTACATTTTTTTAAGTTGATGTATTTATTTTTGAGAGAGAGAGAACACACACATAGGGGAGGGGCAGAGGGAGAGAGAGAGAGAGAGAGAGAGAGAGAGAGAGAGAGAGAGAGAGAATCCCAAGCAGGCTCCATACTGTCAGTGCAGAGCCTGAAGTGGAGCTCCAACCCACAAACCATGAGATCATGACCTGAGCTGAAATCAAGAGTGGGATGCTTAACCCACTGAGCCACCCAGGCACCACCGTTTTTATATTTTTAAATCGCTGGGGAGAATATCAAAGGAAGCATCATATTTCTTGGCATGTGAAAATTACACGAAATTCTACTTTCGCTGTTCACAGCCTTGTCTATCCGTTTACATCTGTTGATAGTTTCCGGGCTACAAGTGCAGAGTGAAGAAACTTCAAGGAGGCCATCTGGCCCACAAAGCCTGAATTATTTACTCTCTGGTCTTTACAGACTCCTGCTCCAGGAAATCATTCTCCACATGCATAGATTTGGAAATAACTGTGGAGAGAATCATACTGTGAACCTATGATATAATTATAGGGTATGGAAAGTTATCCTGAAAAAGTGTGATAAAAAATCCATCTTATTACTTCATAATCACATGTCATATGGGAAAGATCCAATACAATGAATTTATTCTAGTAGGTAGATATTAGATGATAAAATGATACTGTTATTTCTAGTCTGATAAATGAAACTGAGCCCAAATAAAGTTTCGGGGAAAATTGGCATGTAAAACAAATTATATAGGTTGCATTGTAAAATTGATTCTTTTTATGCTTCTGTAAAGGTCAAGGATACTAACTATGCCAGATCACCTTCAGTAAAAAGTCTGTATCAGCACATGGAAATCTTTGAATGCCAGTATAGTCTGCTTTCTTGGGAAAGCTGAAAACCACATTTTACAATAGATGCCCATGAAAAATTGAGTCAGAAATTGTTCTTATTAGTATATAACTACAACAGTCATAACAGAATAGCTTTTAAAATTGTAAAACTGTATTATCTGTATCTCTATATGTTTCCTACATACCTTGTAGGGTTGCTTATATTTTGAGTAGAATTGTTTCCAAAGGAAAAAGAGGCAGTCCATATTAATGCCATTGCCATACTAACAGAAATACTATCCATATGATGTTTCTATTATTTTCCTCTACTAAAAACCTGTTCATTAAACATTCCACCATGCTCTCCTTAAAAAAAAATCTAGTATTAATTTTATTGTAAAAGAATAAAAATGTCTAATCTCTGAATATTCAAAAAAGAGAAAATTCACCCTTTCTTTGAAAAAAATCAAAATAGTAGATTTAAACATGTTCCCTAAGGTTTACTGTGAATGTAAAGAAAATTATTATTTATTTTAAATGATACAGTTGTACTTCACTTTATAAACTCTGTGAACACAAATCTGATTCACTCATAAAAGCTGACTGCAATTATTTATGTAACAAAAGCAACACTTATCTTAAAATACATTAATGCATTACTTCAAGTACATGAACATCTATTGGTTAGTGACCTTCCAAACCTTAGGCTAACAGCAATAATTATTATTAGTAATAAAATGCATCCCCTAGTGCATATTAAATGGTTCAATGTATTAAATATGCTGGTATCTACACACCTCTCCAAGATTATTTTGTAAGAAAAGTTTACTTTGGGGGCACCTGGGTGGCTCAGTCGGTTAAGCGGCCGACTTCGGCTCAGGTCATGATCTCGCGGTCCGTGAGTTCGAGCCCCGCGTCAGGCTCTGTGCTGACAGCTCGGAGCCTGGAGCCTGTTTCGGATTCTGTGTCTCCTTCTCTCTGACCCTCCCCCATTCATGCTCTGTCTCTCTCTGTCTCAAAAATAAATAAACGTTAAAAAAATTTAAAAAAAGAAAAGTTTACTTTGTAGGAGAAAATCAAGAAGATACGTGCAAACAGTACATTTTTCTGAATTCTCTCATCCACCTAAAGCCAGACACTGGAAGGTATTCAACACCTTCTATTTCCTCTGCACGTGAATACTCAGGCCCCATCCATTTTTCTTAAAGAATATGTATATTTTTTTTCTTTCAAGAGTCAGGTCTTTCAACATTGTTTTCGCTTTCACCCTCTCTCTTCTGCACTCAGATCCCAAGCTGCTCTGAGCAATCTCACACGCCTTTGGCTGGAAGGACCCATCTTACGGGACAGGGGAGTCAACCCTTCAGGGAGATGAAGACCCACACAGAAAATTTAATGCATGCTAAATGTAGCGGGGGTGGGGGGGTCGGTGGAGAAAGAGAAGGAAGGGATGTCCCTCAGGGTGTTGGACTTGATGTGGGGGCAGCCATGGGGCAGGGAACTGGAAAAGGGGTTGGTGGTAGCGTCCCCTGCTGCCCAGGGAGGGAAAAGCAGGTTCTGTTTTCACATTGCCTGAAGGCCATCAGGGTGTAAGGTGCTATGGGCAGTGAGCGTGGGCACATGTGCATGTGTGTGTGTGTGCGCACACACATGCATGTGTGTGTGCATGTGTGAGGGGTGGTCAGAGGCACTTAGTGCCCCCTGTCCCCAGCTTTTCTGCCTCTGAAGGGTAGTCTGTGGCTCCAGGGGAACTAAGTCCCAGAGAGGTCTTACTGATGCCCCTGACTTAGAAAGATACCATCATCGTTGACAAGACGCTAACCGTCATGTCCCACAGGTCCTGAGCAACAAGGACCTGTGACTGGTTTGGTGTCACTTATCCTAATGCATTGAACTTATGTTCTGTAAGACGGCTTCTGACCTTTGCACCTGACTCCAAATCCTACTGTCCAGTTGCAGTGTGACCTGAGTTCCTTTCCTCCTTCCCCGCTGCGGGGCCATGAGTGGAGCTCATGGCTGTTTTCTCTATAATACTTTTAGAGTCTGGAAGCTTCTCTCCATCCCTGTCTCCACCCGTGCCTCCCAGAACCTCTTTCCTGGGGTTTCCCTCCAATGGTTTCCTTATTGGCAGTCTCCCAAGGCCTGACCCACCTGGCTCACCCCTCTCAGATGCATTTTCTTCACGCATCACACCTCTTTTCAGGTTAGTGCTTCCACTGAAGGCCTACTTGATTCCCATTATCTCAGAATAAAGTCCAATCTTACCAGCCAAATTATTCACAGTTTGGTCCAATTATTTTACTTTCTCTGCCTGCCTTTCCATTAGTCTATTCTAGGCAAACCGGTCTCTTCTTATGTTGACTTCTTCCCAACATGGGTGTTTCAGACCCCACACATCTGACCCCCACATGGCTGTTTCAGACCCATGCCTCTGCCCCTGACATGGATGTTGCAGACCCACATAGCTGACCCTGACATGGCTGTTTCAGACCCACACAGCTGCCCCCAACATGGCTGTTTCAGATCCCACACATCTGACCCCGACATGAATGTTTCAGACCCACACAGCTGCCCCCAACATGGCTGTTTCAGATCCACACATCTGAGTGAAACACCAGCCACTGCAGTGAAAAGTAAGTCCTGGCTATATGTTGACCCTTGACCCTGCACAGGTTTTGAGACTGGAAACCCCATACATGCCCATTGTGCCTCATTTATACAAGTTATCTCATGTATAACTTTAGGGAAATATTTGCATTTGTATATTTTAACTGTCTTTTACACCATCTTGGAAAAAAATACCTTGCCCTTATACTGATGTTTTACAAGGAATACAAATCACATGAGATAAGCAGAGGGAAAATTATGACCCTTGAACTAAAATAATGTAGAAAATGTTTATAAATGCAAAAGAGAATCTTAAAAACAGGAAGTCTGTTACAAGCTAAAAGATCCTTATTTTCCATGAAGAAAAGCGATACTTAAAAATTCATAATTAGGACATTTAATTCAAATATAAATATTTTACTTTGCTGAACTTTACTCGTAAAATTCAAATGGATTCCAAATTGTCATTGAATGGCTATCGAAGGAGACAATATTTTAAAGCCGAAATAGAATTTTAAAATCATCTAGAATTTGTTACATCTGATGTGGTAAAAATGATATTCGCAGGGAATATTATTATGTGACTGTGAGTCTAATTTTAGTTTTTTTTTTGTTTTTTTGGTTTTGTTTACCACCCATAGTTATGAAAGGAGACACAAATGAAAAATCAAAGATTAAAAGCCAAAAGAGTGTAAGGGACAGGAAAAAAGGAAGGAAATAGAGAGGAGGGAAGGCAAGTGAGTAGAACAAGCAGAGAACAGTGCTTGTTGTGGTTTGTGGAAGAAAACCCAAGGGCTTTGGAATAAGATGCACCTTCATTTGCACATTGACTGTCTCAACTAAGGAGCTTGTATCACTCAGTCTGCATAAGCCTCGGGTGTTTATAAAGTGTTAATTAGAATGATGGTTACTAGATATGAAGAGTCTAGTAAAAACCCCAGACAATAGTAATTTGTGTTCATTCATACATCTTATTATTGTAATTTTACTGAGTACATAATCTGGCAGAATACAGAAGATACATAAGTACCTATGAATGAGCTGACATATCAATGGATAATTAGGAGGATTCAAAGCACATATCTGGCAATTCAAGTATTGTTAAAATGTAAAGTTTGTGAAGAGTCCATGGTTCCTCAATGATTGTTGTAATATTTTCAACAACTAACCTTGTAAAGTGTTCATCTGATGATACCAATTTTATTCTCATTTACTGTTGCCTTTCCTACATTTGAAAAATTATAAAGGCATATTACCCAGGGGTGTGTGTATGTGTGTGTGTGTGTGTGTTTCCTTTCAAAAAATTTGAAATCTATTCAGAATCATAAATTAAAATTATTACCTGCCACGTTCATGCATCCTACTTGCCAAGTTATTTGGCTTTCCTTAATGTAACTGGAAGACATGTATTTTCACAGATTAATGGAATTTAGGCACATCCTTTGGAGGGGGTTGTGAATGGAAAGGCAGAGATGAAAGAGTTTTGCTTGGAAGGCAGTGCACGTTTCTAGTGCACGTTTCTAGTGCACGTGGAGAACAATGACATCGGTGGTCTGTAGGTAAACAAATGTCCTCCTTTTTAACCTACTTGGTCCCTTCCTGGCAATGTTTCACATTGAATAGGTGATAGTTCCACTCAGAATTTCACAAACAAACCACTTGGCAAGAGTAAACAACTCCAGAGGCCACAGATGTGGGAGTCCGCCCTTTGCTTCTGATGGGGATAAAGAGCATGGGTTGCTCTACAGGAAATCAGATGCATCTCTAAGGCCATGGTGCTTCCTGACAGGAAGCTGGTGGCCAGTATGTTGGAACAGAGCAAAGAGAACCTTTCATTGGCAAGACCAAGATGGCTCATTTTTTTGCCACCTCCCCAGCGTACTGCTGGTTAGATACATTAATTTCTCCTTTAGAGGCCCAGTACTTTACAAAATTGCTTTGATGACGGCACACTGAGGGGTTTTATTATCCGTAATTTTTCATGGAAGTCAGCCTGTGTATTTGAGTATTTTTCCCTCTCATGCTGACAATGGTCACACAAAAGGAGAAGGGATGAAGAGTTAGATGGAAACATAGAAAGTCTAGAATGCTATAAACATCAACTATCATTTGTAGGGAAAAGAAACTTCCAAAATATGGCAAAGGAATCAACCAACATAAGAGGTTGAAACACAGTATGTGAAGGGAAATCCTTAATCTTTTGTTTTATTGTATTTCAGTGACACATTAGCAATACATTTTTATGAGAACATTTGCTATGCTGTTTTCCTCACAGATAATGCTTCAGGCAATTGAAATCAACTTTGATTAATTATTATTGTTTGTTATCTGTACTCAATGTTTGGAATGTCATAAAGCATGTCTAAAAAATAAAACTAGGGATTTGATATCTGTGCAGTTTCCTCTCAAAGGAATGAGCGAAAATATAAACTCAGAGTTTAAATGATTTGTGTTTCTTGTTTACATACGGTAAGAGGAATAGTTTTGTAAATGGGGAAAAATGACATTGCTTCTGGAATTAAGAAAAATATTCAGGCATTAAGATATTTTTAAACACACACATATTTTCATCTAGCCATTAATGTATTCAACACATCTTTATTGGTATACATGTGGATGTGTAATTTATTCATCTAGCAATGTGAAGAGACTCAGGCTGAATTTTTTATAGGAGTAAAAATGGACTTAGTGGCCATGTTGCCCAGACCAAACATTGAAAGCCTCAAGAAAAAGAAACAGTCGAAACAGTCATGTCCAAGAGCACACAGCAGTAAACAGAATGGAATCCATGTTGAAGGGTCAGCTATAGAGGACAGGTACATAAAGCAAGTAATTTCATGACACCAACCACAGAGATATTAACTCAAAAGGATGCAAGAAGTCTTTACTAGAGGGTTGACAGCCAAGCCAACAGGCTAAGTAAGTAATCCTTAAAAGGAAACTAGGTTGCAGAGTGAGCTTCATATAAAATAGCCACATATAAAGATAAATGTGACCCAGCTCTTGCCTTCAAGATTTGGATGGTCCAGCTGGAAAAAAGGATGAGTTGTCCAGTGTGATAAACGTCATGTTAGTTGCAAAGCACACTCGATGGATGGAGCAGAGAATGAGTAACTCTCCAAGGGATGGAGAGAAAGGAAAACTTCTAGGGAAAGTCACCCGAGCTGGCTCTTCACAGATGAATAAGATGCTGGACAAACTCTAGGAAAGACATCAAGGCGTAAAATGCATGTTCTGTTTGAGTAACTCTTGTGTGGCCTGTATGATAATCAGGTAAAAGCTGAGTAGGTAAGTTTGAACAGGGAACACTTTATAGGCCAGGCTAATAGATTTGACCATTTTTAAATTACCTTTTTAGTGTTTATTTTTCAGAAAGAGTACTCTAAGAAAGCCGTGCAAGTTTGATGAGACAGTGAGGCCATCCAGGAGACCGCTCTACTTCTCAGAATAACAGAGCATGGGCATCTTAACTGATAAAAGAGCGAGGCATGAAGGAAGGCACTGATGCAATAAATAACTAACAGAACCACCAGAACTGATAAAGAGGGTGGGTATCCATATATGAGAAAGATGGCAAAAGCAAATCCAAGGTACTTCTCAAAATCTGGCTTAAGCAATTAAGTAGAGAGTGAATAAATAGAGGAATGTGGTGGCAGTGATGATTATTTAACTTGAGAAGTTAGACTAGATACTCAGCAGACAAGCAAATGGTCAAAAATAGGCTGAAAATAATCTGACATCCACTCAAAACACAAAATCTTTCAGTGGACTTTTGGTTGTATTCCTTCAATTTGCATTATAGTTCTTCAATTTTCTATCATATATTATAATTTATTTTGACTTCAAGAGGGTGAAACTCACTAGGGTGAATAAATAGGGTCATCTCACCTGTTCTGGGAAAACAACTACAAATACAATGCACTATAGTACTTTACCTATTATGTGCGTGTGCATCGAATCACAGAAAAATTATATGGTCAATAGCTACTTAAACTATATTCAGTGCAGCTGAATTTTAACATCCTAAAATAATTACAAAGGCACATCCATTATATAATGGGGGAAATTCAAGCCATGAGCGATATAAAATTACATCCATTTTTGCTAGTCACTTGCCAGTGGCTGTCACACGATTGTTACTGGTTTTCTCGCATCTATCACAGCATTAGGTACGAGCTGCGGACAACTGATCTCAGGGAAATGGCTATTTCTGATCTCAGGGCACTAGGAAAAGGGCACTAGTCACACCAACCCTTAAAAGCAGGGCTTTAAGTGATAAATAGAAAACAGCAAGTGGAAGTTCCTTTTGAGGATTCATATATGTTTTCTGCTTACACACATACAGATCCATTTGACATGAACTCTCTGATTAATCTTACTTCTCATCTCCCCTAAAGGTGCAGGTTAAAAATATATCATTATTTAAAAAAATAAATCATTAATTGTAATTTCTTCCTCAGTTATTCTCTAATTGGATGTGTGTTATTTTATTATTAGTTTGGTTTAACATTACTGGGGGAAAATGTCAACTCATTTTTTTTTTTAATTTTCAGTGAGAAATAAACAATGCCGTATCTCGGGCTCTTAACACCAAGCCTCTGTTCTCTACAACCCTAAACTGCATGTGGATGTCCTCGTGAGTTAAAATGTGAATCACCTTAAAAACCCGTCTTAATCAGGCCGAAGCTGAGATATTTTGGTTTTTAATAAAATGTTAGTGAATATTTCTTTGTGTTACCTTTAATTAAATATTTCTAAAAGCTCCATAGAAATAATTTAAAAGGATATAAAGGAAGAAATGCAACAACCCTACATTGAAGGGAAGAGATCCAAAATGTGGTTTGAGGATGAAGGGCACCAGCATCCTTCTTCTTGAATTTTCTATCCTGAGGGAAATTATAAGAATGCATACTTCCCCAAAGACTGGATCAAAAGGAGAGTAGACACAGGTTTATGAAATCACTTACCTTAGGTTTCCAAATCAAAAAATATGCCATAGACTGTAAAATCAGACCTAGGTTCTGCCTCAAAAGGACTGGGAGTTGTATTCCTCCCAGTTTTGGCGGGGGGAGTTTTGCATAGTTTATAGGGCAATAGGGGGAGGTACTGAGTAGGCTTTGGGGATATAAAATGGAAGCAGGGAACGGAAGGTATATTCTCACTTGCTCAAATTAAATTAGAACTCAGTGAGAATCTCTGGTTACTAGAGAAAAACCTGAGTTTTGGTCACGGGAGTTACGTGATATTTTGTTTAAACAGAGTAACCTGAACAAGGGAGTATGGGTCAACCCGAAGGTCAGAGAGCCGTGGAAGAAGTGGACAGAGGTCCCCTAAGTACCTTCTCCTGAATGCCTTTGTGTTTAGCAGTATTGTTTTGTGAGAGGCAAAGAATACTGCATTTTAGATAGAACTTGAACTCTTCCCTCTAAAATTCTGACTCTTTTCGGAAGTTGATCTAATCATTCAGTAATGAGATTTCCAGGATACTGAAGCTTCGTGGATTTGTTCTGTAAAAAAATAGGGAGCGGTGTTGCCCAAGAGCAAAGAAGGTTGGGTGTTTGCCACATGGTTTGTCTGGCTGGAGCAGAGGAGGGAGGTGGTGTACCGGGTGGGTCACGTGTGCATCCAAGGAGGAGGCTGGACAGAGCACAGAGCAACCTGTAGTGGAAGCCGCCTGGACCCTGTGAGAAGGGGGCAGCTGCGGAAGGGAACAATGAGGTGGCACAGCACACAAGTAAGGACCCCGTGAGGGCAGCAGGGCTCCCTGTGATCTCCACAGGGTCTATATACCAGTTATGTCTCTAACCTGATGGATACGCTCACTGTGGAGAGATGTCCCCACGACAAACATGCAGGTCATAAAAACGGACTCTAAGTCCTAAACAGAGTGTAGGCACACAGAGAGATTTTATGGAAACTGACAAATGAGGCAGGTAGAACTCCCCCTGAGGCCACGCATCCCCTGATATCCAAGACACCCACACGCCAGCCATGCCTGTGTCTCCTCGTCTGAGCTGTTCCTCAGACACGTTCTATACTTTCAGTTCCCTGTGTCCACAGCCAAATGTCTATGCTCAATTCACGAGGCTCCTCACGCCCCTATACTTGTATCGTATACTCGCGGTATTCATATCAAGGACAAACACAGTACTGCATTTCAAAGGAAAGGAACTTTTCATATTGGACACTACAAGATATTTACACAGTTTTGTATTCTTAAGAATGCTCTTTATATGGTCTGGAAATATAGCCAATAAAAACATTTAAAAATTATTAAAATTTCAAAATATTTCATTGATTATAGCTATGGAAAATGAAGAATATTCTACTTATTTTAATTCTTGAAGGTTGTATAAATCTCTGGACTTACTGCATTTTATCCAAAATTACACATTTTTATGTGAAAATGTGCAGCATTATTAATTTGTTAATCTAAGTGCCAGTTGTGTTCTTGGTGTATGAATCAGGGCTCTGTAAATCTTCCTTAAAAAGGATGAAGATAAGGGAAAGCAAGTAAACTGCAGGAAAAGAGACTAAGAAGAAAATTTATATATTTCTTTTAACTTTGGTAATTAAAACAGTTAATTTTAAAGATGCCTGTGCATATATACTGTCTTCCAACTGCTTTGGCTGTGGGTCCGCCAAAACAAACATTTGAACTTCAGTGAACTTTAAAAGACACATAATTAGGCTTCTTTACAATTCTAAAACTACAGTTTATTATACTCTATACTTTTAAAATGCCATACAATACTGGCCATGACTACTTTGGATAACAAGCCCAAATGGAGATTCTTTTTGTTTTTAAGTAGATTCCTAAGTGTAAGCAGCATCTTTAGTCAGATAAAGATTTCTAATCATGAGCTCACCATTGAACTCTCATGGCCAGATGTTATCATTCACCAGAATTTTATGTCTATATTTTTCTTTCCTAAAACAATATTCACATATATAAGTCTGCCTACGTAGCATACCATTGAGTATTGTTTCTTTTTGAAATTTGTAAGAATAATCTCATTGTATAAAGAAAGAAATCATCTGAAACTTGTTTTCCTGACTCATGGTCAGGCAAAGCTGGTGTAAAAACAGTCATTAAGAAATTGATGTAAAACACATAGTTATTTAGTTGATCTTTGCTCTAACAATTCAAGTAAAAAAACACCTCCAGGCAAAAAAATGGTGGTGACAGAATTTGTATTTAATGCCTCCTGTTCTATCAGTCAGGTGAGTGTGCCTCTCCATGTACTGATAAATTCCCTACACTTTTGCTTATTAAACTTGACCCATTCATTGTGGTATTCTGTTCGAGCTCTGGTACATAAGTGGAATACATAATGCTATTACTTGCGAATCACATATAATACATTAAGCATTATTGCTGGGTGTGCTGCATTATTTTATTTCATTTAGTAAAAATTTGACCAGTTAGGATGGGCAAAGATATGCTGTGGTAACGAACAAACAGAAATAAAACAACAAAGAGCGTATACGCTTTCTCTCATTCTCCATGTGCAAATGGTTCTGTGATCAAAGTTGCTCAGAAGACCAGATGAGCCAAAGCGAATGATGGCACACTCAGCATATGGAAGGAAATGTGGCGAATTGTAGCTGGATCTCAAACTTTTGTTTCAGAGTTGATTTGTGTAATTTCACTGCTGTAATCACAGATATCATGGCTGCACATCACCAAAGAAAACAAAAAGAAGAGCAGAACACGTGCAGAAGTACCATCCTGTAACATGCCTATTCGGAGAACCAGAAATGTTTGCTACTTGGTCTAAGGGCTAACCTGTCTCACAAAACCATTACGAGAGACTCAGGATCAGCATTTGTGAAGGAAGGAAACTAAAGCTTAGAGAGATGAAATACAGTTAACCAGTATAAAATCATGAGTCCAGGGGCACCTGGGTGGCTCAGTAGGGTAGGTGTCAGACTTTAGCTCAGGTCATGATCTCACAGTTTGTGAGTTCAAGCCCCACATGGCCTCTGTGCTGACAGCTCAGAGCCTGGAGCCTGCTTTTCAGATTCTGTGTCTCCTTCTCTGTCTGCACCTCCCCCCACTCATGCTCTGTCTCTGTCTCTCAAAGAATGAATAAATGTTACAAAACATTAAGAAAAATAAATAAAATCTAAACATTTAAAAAAGCATTCATCCAGTAATTCTCAGAATTAAATACTAATGTTTCCAAAGCCTTTTCTTCCATTGTTAGCATTTTAATTACATATTAAATATACTTTACTAGACTAATCATAAGCAATTTATTATACCCTCTAATCATTACCAGATGAACAGGGCTCTTCTTAAAAAGTACATACTGATATGACGTAATGACCCTTGCCTACTTGCCCAAGCAATAATACCAATACCACGCACCTGCACCTCTGTGGTGCCCTACCCCCTCCTCTCTGCTCCAGGATGCAATCTCTCTTGCAGATGCCAGACAAGGGCCAACCCTGTAAGCAGACCTTGCTATGGACCGTGGTGTCTGTTCTCTGCATACTATGCAAGTAAATTGCGTTGAATTTGGAGGTATCACATCTTCCCTCTGATCTGAAATTTATAAACGTCATGCATTGACAAACCATGAAGCTATCTTAAGCAAATATATTTTCAAGAAGCCACACGTGTGAAAAATTCAATGTGCTTTAAGACTTTAGATCAAGTCTCTGAAATGTGTAGAACAGAAAGAAGTGACATGAGCACAAGGGATGGGAGGACCATGGAAAGGGCACCAGGTCACAGCCTGGTAGCACTTTTCCTCTTTCTAGAATTAATAACTGGAATGGCAGAAAGATACAAAGAGGCCCAAGTCTATGCAATATGATAGTTTAAAAGCTTTAATTTTATAACTATGAATAAGAAACGAAGTCTGCAAGTATAGTCCTATTGCTTCCTAATCCTAGGAACGGGGCTGAGATTTGGTTGTTTTACCTGAAATCATGTAAAGGAAAACTGTGGCAATACTGACATACGGTGGTAAAACAGAAGTAAACAGATTTCAGTAAGCTGTGATTCTTCCAGGTATACGAACGTCCTTCACACCTTCATGTCATAGCATCTGCTACTGCCTCTGTTTGAGTTCAGTTCTCTTCCCTCTATCACAAATCTCTGCCTCTGCTTACCCTAGTCCTGTTCAAGGCACAACTTACAACTGTTCTTTAAGAAAAACAATTTAACAAGGCTAACTCCAGAATGGTTTTGTTAGCAATTTTGTTTTCCCATAAAATTCTGTGAATGCCACTTTGACAGCTTTATGAGGTTTCTTGTCTGCGTCCCTAACTATGCTATAAAATCTTTAAGGGATGTGTTACTTTTCTACGGCTGATGTAACAAACCACCACTGACTATGTAGCTCAGAACAACAGTTCCGTGAGACACAAGTCTCACTGGCATAAGATAAAGGTGTGGACAGGGATGTGTTCTTCTCCTGGGGTCTACAGCAGAATCCATTTTCTTGCCTTTCCTAGCTTCCAGAAGCTGTCCACTTCTCTTGGCTCATGGTCTTTTCTCCATCTTTAAAGGTAATAACAGCCAGATAATCTCTTCTCCTAGCACATCACTGTCACTTCCTCCACACTCACGTTCCTCTCCCACTCAGAATTAAATGGCTTCAGTTTTTCACTTTTAAGAAGCCTGATGATCACATCGGGTCCTCTGGACAATCCATGATAATCTCTTTATTTGAAAGTCAGGTGATTAGCTAACTTAGTTTTATCTGAAATCTTATTTGCCCTTAGCCATGTAATGTAATATATTCCTAGGTTCTGTGAATTAGGATGTGGAATCTTTGGAAAGCTATTGTTTTGTTTATCCCAAGGGGATAATGAATTGTCTGGTGTGTGTCATGAATTCAATAACTATGGTACTGAAACAATCAAGTTTCAGGACATAGTTAGCTCATCTATTCAGTACCATGGACAGAAGAGGATATATTTTATTTTATTGAACATTTGAAGCATGAGGACCTTCTACATGGACAATGTCCAGGTCAATTTGACTAGATTATTTTAAGAATCTCCTACCAAAGGGTTACATTAAATTAAGCTCTTCATGTAACAGATGAGGAAACTATGTCCCAGATAGGGGAAGTGATGTTCTCAAGGTCATCCAGCTTGTTAGTGGAATAGCTGAAGTTTCTGTCTTCTCAAATCTTAGCCCTGTCATTTTTGGATATCCCTTTGGCAATATGGTCTTATATAAGTGGACTCGTGTATGAATCCTCTGCTCTCAAAGTCACTTGAAGGCATCACCTCAATGCTGTGATTGGAAGCACAGTGGGTCACCAATGTCTATGTTAAGATTTTGTCTCGGTGTTCCCAAATTTGCAAACTCTTCAAGGATCAAAGCGATACCTTATGCACAGAAATTCTTAATATTCTGACGTCATTCTAGTTCTTCACAGAAGTGGGGAGACTACTTCATTCCCCCACTTGTGTCACATTTTGTACCTCTCAGAACACAGTAGAGCTCCATAAACTCTGGGGACTCGGGATCTTTTATGAAAAAAAGAATTCTTTTCAGCTTTTATGACCATATGTTTAAGACAGGCATTTATGACACTTAGGATGGGGTACTAAATTCAGGGAGAAACTATGTATTTTACTCTATTTTGATTGCAATCTAATGAGTATGTTTTGAAAAGAAGGATATGGTCTACGAAATAATTGACAGACTTACAAATACGATTGTTTTTTTCAAAATTCAAATGTGTACTATGGGGAAAGAAATCTGTCCCAGGAATCTCTGCACATTGTTAATATATCTAGAGTATATTTAGTTACATTCAGTAAGGGCATTTAATGATAATTAACATCCTAAAGTACTCAGGTAAAAATTTACCCAGACAAAACAACAGAGAAAAAGAGAAAAATGAGATGGCTAATGGGATTCGGAGGGTGCCTCGCTTCCCTTCTTCACACTTGTATCCCTACACCAAAAACCCTGTCCTTTACCCCTCCTGTCTCCTGAGGAGGACAAAAACTGTTAGGGAGTATTACATTTAATCTTTCAAAATAGTAATTTTTGATGTTTTCATATTGAATTACAATGGGTATGGAAAATAATTCATGACCATTTTACTTACAGTCTTTAAAAAATTTACATATATATGTATTTTTTAATTAATTACAAATTCAATTTTTGTATTACATAAAGGGGCTACAACAAAATTTAAAATTCTCTTCTTTTTTTGAATTTTTTATTTATTTTTAAAATTTTTTTAGCTATGTTATTTTATTTTTTTAATTTTTAATATATGAAATTTATTGTCAAATTGGTTTCCATACAACACCCAGTGCTCATCCCAAAAGATGCCCTCTTCAATACCCATCACCCATAAAATTATTGTCAATTTCCATAGTTTATAATATGATTTATTCAGACAAACATAACTTCAAAAACTGAGTCCATGAGAAAATATACATATTTTCTTTGATGTTATTCTTAAAATCTTATTTGGTCAACTGGTTAAAAGGTGTTTCTTGAAGCGGGCTCTAAATTTACTCATTTTATAATATTAAAAGGGAAAAAAAAGTCCTACAAACTCTAAATTTTTAGAGAAAAATCCTGCATTCCAGAATGTTAGATTGATGTTCCTTTATTTCTTTATCATTTTGGCTTTATATGATTATTTTAACAAATTAAACACAAAATATCAATGTCTTTTTCTTTCTTGAGAGAAAAATTATGTTTATTACTCTTTGTAGGAATATCCAATATACAATTGTTACCTTACCAATTGTATATTAGACATTCTTATAAAGAAGAACAATTCATTGAATTGTACACAAGGATCCAGAGAGGAATCAAAATTAAATATATATTTCTTTCAACAAAAAACAAAGAATAATTGTAAGAATTGATAATTTCCTACCCCATTGGTGATTTTTTAAGAAAAATCAGAGCAAAGCATTGAGGATTACTTATTATTACTTTTGCAAAATTTTAACACCATTCTAAATTAACTACTTGCTCTTTCAAACTCAATGTACCCCCAACTAAACTCATGATCGCTCCTCTATCTGTGGTCATTTTAGGGCTTCCATCTCAGTGAATGGACCAGCTCTGGGAATACTTCCATATATCTTTGCCTCCCCTCACTCCCCTCACTCTTGGCTTTTAATAAATCACACATCACATGTGTATGTGTATGTGTGTGCATTGTGTGTGTTTGTATTAATCTCTCCACCAGTCTCTAGATCCAGTTTCCTTCTCGACCCAACCCTCCTCCTCCATACCATCTCCTGGTTAGACTATGTCACAGGTGTGTATCTTGCCTGTGTGAGTCCTGCATCAATCTTTACGGGAATCCATTCTTTCACTGTATCTAGTGATCTGTCTTAGAACAAATGGGATTTTATTGTCACATATTTTCTTGCACTCCTGCTGTTAAAACTCCAATGGCTTCACTTACAATTAAAACTAAAATTATTACCACTTTGACTATCAACAACCTTGGTCCCTGCATATCTCCTCAGTTTCATTAGCATCTGATTTACACAGGCCTTCATTCAGACTCTTAGCCACACCATGCTTACTTCTGATCATGGGGCCTTACTCTCTCCATTGGGATGGGGATATTATTCTCTCCATCTGGAATAAACTCTTTGTCCCAGTGCTCTCCACAGAACCTGGCACAGAGTAGCAATCCTATAAAACTGTATTGAGTGAATAAATAATTAAATGAAAGAATAGTGAAAGTAATTAGCACAAGATATATATTACATATTCACTAACAGATATTTAAAGAATTCTTAAAAAAATATTCACTAACAGAGATGAAGTGATTCATAGAAAAATTCATTTCTCTGAAGCAATAACGATTATGTCCTAAACCAGAATAATCATAATGGCTCAGTTTAGAGGTAGCAGTTCATTTCACTTCACATGTTCTTATTTCTGTATATTTTAAAGAAAATCCATTGAAACTAAGGAAAAAGGAAAAAGTGCATATTTGCCAATAAATACCCGAAACATATTTTCTATAAAAAGTATCAGTCTTTACTAAAGTGACTTTGACCCATGTTTATTCCTTGTAAGTATCTGTTTATCTTCCAAAGTGAAGGAGGAAGACTGATGATAAAGTTTGATAAACCTATTCTAACATAAGTTTTTTTTTAATTTACTTTAAGAGCATCTCTTCAAATAACTTTATATCATACTTTTTAAAATGATTTCCAAACCTCAAACCTGAAAGAAATTTCAAAAAATACTTAAGAAATGTATTTCAGAAGTACCAGTAATTTCCTTTTTTCTAGTTTTATACAATGAAATTCTACAATCCAATCCAATTCATCAGTATAATTGGCTAATGTATTGAAATAAAAGTGTTGCCAAACTTGTCATACATACAGCATATTGAGAAGAGCCTATTTTGAGAATTTCCGAAGTTAGAATACAATTTTCTCTTTGGGCATACTTTCAAAATTCACTTGCTCCTACATATCCTTCATTAAAGGAAGTGAAATATTCATTCATTCATTCATTCATTCATTCATTCATTCATATGTACAGGCTTTCTGTTCCCTCTTAGAGCAATATGTCTTTGTAATTTGGTATAGATTCAAAAAATGCATTTAAAAATGGGTGTAGGGGTCTTCTTCCAGACTGCTTTTTGCTGTGTTATCTGTCAGAGCTGCTGACAGCAAGATGTCTTTAGGAAAGGCTGAAATTAAGCATCCTGCCCCCCAACATCAAAGCCATGACCATTATGCCAGATGGCCAGTTCAGACATCAGCCCCCTTGACTACAAAGGAAAATATACTGTACCCTTCTACGCTCTTGACCTAACCTTTGTGTGCCCGATGGAGATCACTGCTCTCAGTGACAGGGCAGGAGAATTTAAAAAAAAAATAATGTTTATTCCTTTTATTGAGAGGTAGAGAGAGACAGAGTATGAGCAGGGGAGGGGCAGAGAGAGAGGGAGACACAGAATCCAAAGCAGGCTCCAGGCTCTGAGCTGTAAGGACAGAGCCTGACATGGGGCCCGAACTCATGAACTGTGAGATCATGACCTGAGCTGAAGTTGGATGCTTAACCAACTGAGCCACCCAGGTGATCCAGGGCAGGAGAATTTTAAAAAGTCAACTGCCAAGTTCTCCTGCAGACTCCCATTT
This sequence comes from Panthera leo, assembly GCF_018350215.1. Taxonomy (NCBI): domain Eukaryota; kingdom Metazoa; phylum Chordata; class Mammalia; order Carnivora; family Felidae; genus Panthera; species Panthera leo. The sequence goes on along the minus strand of NC_056689.1, from coordinate 2,989,028 downwards.
CTGTCACCTGGCATGGATAAACACACCCGAGAAACAAAGAGCACTGGGACCCATCATTGTTCCCCTGGTATCAGACCCCAAGTGAACCATCACTCAGGAGAATGGAGTCTGAAAGGCTGATGAGGGCATCTCATGCAGGGGCCTCTATCACTGATGATGGAACTGCCTTTGGGCAGATGACTGTGAATGACCTGCCTGTTGGCTGCTCTGTGGATGAGACTCTCAGACTAGTTCAGGCCTTCCAGCTTACTGCCAGGCACAGGAAGTGTGCCCAGCTGGCTGGAAGCCTGGCCATGACTCCATCAAGCCTGATATCCAGAAGAGCAAGGAATAATTCTCTAAGCAGAAGTGAGCACAGAGCCATTTTAGGGCCTGGCTGCGGTAGGCAGCCATGAAAACAAAATCTGTTTTGTACAATTGTCATACTTAAAACACAAAACTTTAGGTGCAGATGTGGAATGGGACAGGACAGGCCCTTCCCGCAGGGACTGGGGACACCAGCCTTTCTTCCTCTGGACAGAATGGCCTGAGCTGTGTTGTGGGGCAAGCCAACTGCTGTGTCCAGGAGCGGGCTTCCCTTGCCATCTTTTGTTGTTTCTATTAAACTTGAACTGAGCCAAAAAAAGTTAAATATGGCCATATGAATCCCATAAGCATAAAACTCTGAATGAGATTCAATTGTATCCAACGCTTACTGAATATGTTTTTTTATAGTGTAAGTCACTGTTTTGTTTTTTTTTTTAACAATCTATTCGTTACTTATTTGCTCTACCAAAAGATGTCAGCAATCTTAAATTGCAGCATTTCCTACTGGAGGGCATTGTCCAAGGTCAACAAGGAATATTGCCATTTGACACTTCCCTATGTTGGGGGACATGGTTGAATCTCTTCTGTTTTTAAAGTGCTTCTTTAGAAGTTTCTAGTTATTCTTATTAGCAGTCCCATCACTGGTCAGTTGTTCCTTCCAGTAATCTCTAGTGAAGGGATGGGGCTGGTGGAAAATCCAGAATTAAAGAGTTTCTTGGCAAGGCTGTTTGCATAATACTGTCTTTTAACATCAGCATGAGCACTGAACTTGGAAAACTCTTCAAGAAGTTGCAGTACATGGAAGCTGATTTTCATATGATTTTTAATAGGTACGTTAGTCTGTGTATTTTTTGTTTATGCTATGGAATGGAGCGGCTGGTATCGTACAACACACAGAAATACATCACGCCTGTCTTCAGATGTCACATTTGTGGATGTCTTGTCCCAAAGCCACATTAAATGGTTTGAAAAAAAGGGCCTGCTCGTGTCAGGTCTGATGGAGGCAGGGAGCGCCCGTGACCGATGCAGGCCGCCTGCACTGGCTCTGGTCCAGTGGCCTCAGGTCACTGGGCAGCTGTCCTTCTAGGTTCTGTTTTTTCCTGAGAATATATCTCACTTTCCATATTTAAATGAACTCCCATGGAACTGATAATTTAACAGGTGCTATTTGGCAACGGTCCTAGTTTGGATTTAAATCTTACAAATTTAGAGATTAAATTGAAAATGTTTTCAAACTTCATTATCTTGGGGGAAGGAAATCAGACGGCATCTCCTCTGAAGTGCTCATCTGATAACAGAAGGAAGCTTTAGAGGTTTTGAAGTGTACGTGTACTCTGGGAATTTTTTTTCTAAAATGCTATCCTAATTCCTTTCTGTAACAAATGAGATTAAAAGTCCAGTTAAGACTGCTTTTTTTTAATGTTGACCAAACGGTTAAAAGCTTGGAGTGACTGGAGCCAGGAAAATGCTTGTTGTACTTTCTAGGATTTAAATGATCTAAAGAGAGGAAGGTGACAAGAGTAGACCAGGTGCTGTGTACGAGAGAGAGAGAGAAACAGAGAGACAAGACAAAGAAACAGGAAAAAGAAGAAATAAGGAAGCGAGAGAGGGTTGCATGAACTATGAGGAAAAAATGAGAAGAAAGTGATAAGAGAAGCATCTGCCTGAGTGAAGAAAGGGTAGTAGGAAGGAACTAAAGGAAAGTCCTGCATGTAAAAGGAACTAATCAAAACTGACAAAGAGGTGAAGGAGGTAAAGAACATGAAAGAAAAATGTGGAAAGGGTACAGACAACCAAGTGGTTACCGAGTTTCTACTCTACACCAGACGCCTTAACAGTGCAGCTCAGAAATGCCAGGCTCGATGAGCAGAAAATCATGCAGAGAATTATGGTTCCCAGAAAAAAAGGATGCAGAAGGCAACTGATTGCTCTAAGAAAGGTACGGTCCATTTAAGATGTAGCAGGTGAGTGTGTGTGTGTGTAAATGTTTTCAGGCCAAGGGAACCTAAATAAATACTGAGTAATGATGAGGAAACATTGAGTTGACCTTACTTTTAATTTGAAAATAGTAATAATTATTATAATATACTAAAACGCATGTATTAATCATTGCCGATATGCTAGGAAGCATAGAAAGCAGTTTTCGTGCACATCAGCTAATCCTAACAGCAATCTAATCAGAGCTGCTATTACCCTTGTTTAACGAATGGAGATCTGAGTCTTAGTGAGATTATATAACTCATCAAAATTCATCCATTGATTGTGCCAGGATTTGAAGAAGGTCTATGTGACTCCAAAGCTCATGCTTCAACTACTGTGCCACCGATAATCTTCCATATCCACACACCACCAATGGGTATCATCTGTTAATCCTCCCATGTTCCCCTTGGCTTTGCACACATGAATGCTTAATATAGCAGGTTTGGATCTAATGCATCCCGTCACTCAGTTTCCAAGTAACTTAAACTATCTCATCCTAAAATCTTTCTAGGGCTAGCTACAGCTAGCACAGACTTGGAACACACTTGTAAGAATGCCATCCTTTTATTTTTAAGTTTATTATTTTGAGACAGAGAGACAGAAAGACAGAGACAGACAGAGACAGTTAGAGATAGAGAGCATGAGCTGGGGAGAGGCAGAGAGAGAGGACATAAAGAATCCCAAGCAGGCTCTGTGAGGTCAGTGTAGAACCTGATACGGGGCTCAAACTCACAAATGGTGAGATCATGACCTGGGCCGAAACCAAGAGGCAGACACTTAACTGACTGAGCCACCCAGGCACCCTGTCATCCTTTTAACTCCAGCCTTCACAATGTACAGTATATTGATTAATATGTGTAATCTGTTTGTCCCTTGCACGGATGTTTCATACGAACTAGGCTGTAGCATTCACGAGGTCAAAAATGTACCTTATTGATATTTGTATCCCCAGAACTTAGCAAGAAGCTGGCACATGATAGATGTTATACATATATGTTGACTAAATGGACAACAGGGGTTGATCATGGCTCCATCATTCTCCAAGGATCCAAGAAGGATCAGGGTCCACACTGTTTAACTTCCATGAGTCCTCTAACCCTCTGTACTAAAACCATGAAATATAGTAGTTACGACTGTGGCAGCATAAGCCAGGCTGCCTGAAGGACGATCGTGGCACTCTGAACCAAGACAGCTTGGTATCTTTAAAGCCTCAATTTTCACATCTGGGAAACAGGACTAATAAGAGAATTTATCCCATGGGACTTTAGTGAAGGTTAAATAAATTAAACAAGAGAATATATACTCAGCTGAACACTCCTGTTTGCTTCCTGCTGTCCTAGAAATCTGGCTCTTCCCAGAGATTGTTTTCCCATAGCATGCCCTCCTATTCAGAAAGATGTATACATACACACACATTATGCGGATTATGGGTAAATAAATATGCAGTGTGAGCAGAGGAGAGTGCGTAGCATGTGTTGGGTGGCTGGCACACAGAAACCACACAGCTACAATTATCAGAAAACTGCTGTGCACGTAACAGGCGCTGCACATGCTGGTTACACCTGAAGAGATGAATGAATGAAGGGAAATAAAGGACACAGTGCACTGCTGACGTTTCCTTGAAGGGCTGCGTTCCTTTCCCTGTAGAGACATTACCGGAAGTGCATCCCACAGACCCACTGGACCAGCTACGGCCACACCTGGGACGGAGCCACACACTCTGGACGAGGGGGCTGGCACTCCCTCTTCACACAAGGTCTCAGGCTCAGTCTGAACAGCTCTCATCAGTATTCCGACTGTTCACTAGAGACACTTAATAAACTCAGAGTAGTTGGACAGTCCTCGCTGAACAGTCTAATTGAGTGGCCCTGAGGGGCGGTGTCGAGGCTTCCACGAGGAGGAAAGATTAGTGGTGAGAACGGGGCTACTGATCTAGGAATAAACACCACTGTGTGAGCCGCCAACCTCATGAACAAATGCCCAGAACGGCAGCTGATGATCAGATAAAAAAAGGCAGGAAGCACACCTGAGGAAAGATGGGTTCGGTCTGATGTTTCCACAGACTTTTCTAAATGGCACGCCACGATGGGATAAACGCCAGCGGAATCTCTAAAACACGACGTATCTGTGTGTAGTTATAGCTCACCTAAGTCATTTTCCCAACACGATGCAAAAGAGTAGCTCCGTGCAGCATCTCGGTACACGGGTGTTCAGTGATTGTGTCCCCATGTCAATGCTGAGCCCCGCCATAGACATCAAACCCTCACCAAGTGCATTTCTCAACTGTGGTTTGAACTCAGTCAGTATTCTCAAACCTAACCGGCGTGCCCTATTTTGTCAAAAGAGGTACTTCATCTCTCAATTTTTTTTAATTCAATGCTTACTTATTTCAATAACCACTAATTGGGTCATTCCATCAAGGGCTGAGGAAAACAAATGAGACAGTCTCTGTCTTCAGCAATTTATAATCTAAACATAAAACAAACATCATATGATGTGTTAGAATATAAAGGGGGAAGACAGACATTTTCCAGCTTGACTGAGCTATAATTTACAACAACTGTACATATTTAAGGTATAGAGTGCTATGCCTTGATACTTAAGCATTGCAAAATGATAACTATAGTCAACCAAATTAACACAATTTCATCCTGCATAGTTGTCTTACTTATGTATTTATGTATTTACTTTGCTGTGTATGTATGTATGTGTGCATGCTTGTGTGTACTTTGCTGTGGTGAGACCACCCAATATCTACTCTTTCAGCAAATTTTAAGAACACAGTGCAGTATTATTAACTATCATCGCCCCAGAACTTATTCTTCTATAACTGGAAGTTTCTACCCTTTGACTAACTTCTCCACATTTAATTTTGATTAAGTGTCATTAGTAGCAACACCAAATAACAATGAATGGGTTACTACCAAGGAACAAAGATAATTTGAATAAAGTCAGGAGAGGAAGACTAGATTTTGATGCCCAGCAGGTGGTTTTTGCACGTGGAGCTCAGATAACAGGTCTGGTTTTGGCTTTGTCACCTTCCAGGTATGGCACCTGGGGAGACCAACTCCGCCTCTCTGTGCCTCTATGGTTTTCTGGTCTAGGAAGGAGGTGAAATTGTGGTGAAATGGTATGTGGTGATTAACATCATCTCCAGGACTTCATGGAGCTCCTGTGAAAATGAAATAATAATATGTCTATGGAGGGCTTGGTTAGTAGATGGTAAATAAATGTTAGTGGCTATTATTAAGAGATGCTGTTTACAGATAGAGTAACAGTATGACTCCTGATTTAGAAGAACTTGCTGATCATGTAGGAATGATGCATATATGATATGTAGGGACACTTGTTTATAGTTTATGAGAAGGCATTAGATACAATCAATTACAAAAACTGAGCACTGCAAACACTCGAGAAATTGCTTCCAGGGATGTCTCTCTCTTCTCTGTCTCTGTCTCTATTTGTCTCTCTCTCTCCGTGTGTCTCTCTCTCACACACACAACACACACATTGAAACAAAGACAAAGGGATGTGGTTTGCTGGGGTTCCATGAAGGGGATGAACTTATAAATGAGGCTTGGACAGCTCATGATCACAAACGAGCACGTGCTATTTTGTTGCCTTCAGATACTTTAACACCTAACATTTCCTGAATGAGGCCAGAGAACAGCACGCACAATCCTTGGTGTTTTGTGGAGATACGTGTATACATCTGATACCAGAACTCCAACTCAGTGTTCTACACGGTTTTTCTGGAAGTCCATATGTTCCTTAAGTTCCTTCACTTGAAAACTCAGGTTTTGTCCTGCAAACAGTTTCTTACTGTAACTACTCCAAATCTTTTAGATTTTCCATTTGTGTTCTCCCAAAACACTGCACACAATTCTATTATGATATACTTCACAGTGTATTGAGTATCTCTGTCATTGTTAGATGAAGAGACTGTCTCAGTTTTGATGCCCTATTGTCTTTCCTAGAGTTGATATGCAATAAAATGTTAGCTAAGGGGTGCCTGGGTGGCTCAGTTGGGTAAGAGACCGACTTCGGCTCAGGTCATGATCTCACAATTTGTGGGTTTGAGCCCCACGGCGGGCTCTGTGCTGACAGCTCAGAGCCTGGAGCCTACTTCGGATTCTGTGTCTCCCTCTCTCTCTACCCCTCCACTGCTCATGCTCTGTGTCTCTCTGTCTCTCAATAATAAATAAATGTTAAAGAAGAAAATTTAAATAAAATGTTAACTAAATAAATGAATCTGAATGTGTGGACTGCAGGAAAAGTGACGGTGTGCATAGATGGTATGCAGTGAGAGGAACACACCATGGGAGGGAAATTGGGGCAGAAAATGACCAACCTGTCAAAAAATATCAAAATTTGTTTCTTAAAAAATATAGCTCCTTATGGAAATAAACAAGAGTGGGGCAATTTCAATTTCAAAAAGGAAGAGGTAGAATATTCATCAGGAAGATGGAGAAGTCTCATATATAGAAAATCAGAAAAAGTCAGAATCCTTGAGAAAAACCAAGCTGCAAGAAAGGTAGATCAATAGTGCCGCTTGCTGAAATGCTAGAAAATGATAGGATCTGTCCAAGAAAGTAGTCATTGGAGGCTTTAGAGGGTACAGTTTTAGTAGAGTTGTGAGAAAAAGCTAATTGAGGAGCTTAAGGGAATTGGGGCGGAAGTGGTGGTAACAGGCATAGAGACACCACAGGAAAAGACCCAACGAACAGAACCATTCTGTCACGAGCTGTGTGAGTCGCCGATGATTGGGAGCCCGGCAAGACTATGATGACATTTTTGCTCAATCTCAGTTTCCATTGGGGATATATAAAATGAGTTCTGCCTTTTCACACCATTAGGAGATGAGTATTCTATTTCTCAGTGGGTTGAACATTTTCAGGTGGTTAGAACCACAGAGGGAAGCATGCACCTGGCCAGGTACCGTGAATTTTGTCAGCATCGTCTGAACACTGAATTAGACCCTTCACTTCTTTTCCCATCTAGACTGGACAAACGGGGTGTCTGAAGTATCCATACTTAGTTAATCCAAGTTATATTGGAAATAACGTGTGTGTGTGTGTGTGTGTGTGTGTGTGTGTGTGAGAGAGAGAGAGAGAGTGAGAGGGAGTGAGAGAGAGTGAGAGAGAGAGAGTGAGAGAGAGAGAGTGAGAGAGAGAGAGAGAGTGAGAGAGAGAGAGAGACAGAGATAGAGAGAGACACACAGAGATAGAGAGAGAGAGAGAGAGAGAGAGAGAGAGCGCATGCACGTAGGCAAGCAAAAAGAGAATCTTCTAAGTACAACAATTGGTCTTCTGTTTGTCAGAGGTTTTCTTCCTGGCTCTTCAGCTCTCTGGCCATCCAGAATACGTACACAGATGGACTTTAAGTGAGCCGATTACTAGAATACACAAAAGCCACAGAAGTAATCCTTCTAGACACAAGGTCAGAGCTCAGAGAAGGCACTGAGTTTGTATTTCTGAACCTGTTGACTAGAAAACTGTTGCTGAAACAAACAACCTAAAAAGGTGTGTATTTCCAAATGTTTAAAACTAGTTCCATGGGGGACGTGTTTAACAAGGACCCACAAGATCACTCATCTTCAGAAAAGAGGAGACAAGAAATGCAGTGTGGGTACAACATCAAGAAAGGACACAGCTAAGCTTTCATCTCATAATGTAAATAGTCTCTGTAAGAGGAAGAAATTAAAGGGGAGACCGGAAAGAGATGTTCACAACATGTTCAGGCAAAAACTTGCATCACAATATATGCTTTAATGGTTTCATTTTTGTCTAAAGTGACATCTGTGTGCTATGTGTGTAGGTGTATGCGTATGAGTATATGTGCATGGGTGTACAAATATATTTGCTCAATTTCTCTCTATGAACGACATCATATTTAGGGGCACCTGGGTGGCTCAATTGGTTGAGCGCTGACTTTGGCTCAGGTCATGACCTCACGGTTCATGGGTTCCAGCCCCACATTGGGCTCTGTGCTGACGACTCAGAGCCTGGAGCCTGCTTCGGATTCTGTGTCTCCTTCTCTCTCTGACCCTCCCCCACTCATGCTTTGTTTCTCTCTGTCTCTCAAAAATAAATTAACATTACAAAAAAAATCTAAAAAAAGAAATCATATTTAAGTGAAGGATGATGTTTCAGACCACCCAGTTCACTGAAAATTACTTAGAGTCTTCAGTAATCACCTTGAGTTTAATTTGATTATAACTGAAAGAGACAAGGGAAACTGTTGCCTTGTACCACTTCCAGAAAGATAAGGTTGTTAAGAAGAGATAATGGGCATTCCACTTAGCAACAGCAAACTCAAAGGACACAGGAGTTTGGAAACGTTTCCAGCATGATCCTGGGGAGATGATGAGAGTCCCATGAATAGAAAGCAGAGGAACACATGAGGTAGACAGAGTGCTATAGCATTGCCCTACATGACAGTCTAGAAAAGTCTGGGAATACGAACCATTAAAACCATGTTACTCCTGTCGCAGAGCCATGAAATTTATTTAACCACCTCTCCTCAAGGCACCCCAAGTGGGGATACATCCTGCTTGGAAACCCAAGGGTTTCAGCTCAGCTCACTGGATAGTTAGAATCTCCTTATAATTCCATTATCAGCAATGTCATTGGTGGCCCATTCTCTTCTCAGGTTAATTAGCATAAGCCAGGGTCACACTGCTTCATGACCTCTGGACGCACCGATAAAAAAGAAGTTTCCAGGCTTTAGCATCAGACGTCAGACAGTTACAGTCTTCGTTGAGTGACGGTCTACCCTTCGCTGACCTTGCATGGATTACCTAACAGCAAGCATGAAAATGAAGCTGGAAATGTTCCTCAAACTTCACCTACAGTTTCAGGGGAATCAGTCAGCTCTCCGGGGAGATAATGCAATCAGTAACACTTTTCAGGAGAAAGTGTCATTTAACAAAGTCTTCAAGGTATCTGGTAAATTTGGGGGGACATAAAAAAACACACATACAACCACAGGGACACAAAGTACTTTATAAACAAATATGTACGTTTATGAAAATAGAAGTATAATTATTTCTAAGTGATGAGAAGTAACCATGGCAATAAAGGTAAACAGTTTATTGGCCATGAGCCATATACCAGGTGCTATGCTACACTTCAAAACTGAGTTGCAAGAGTTATTGCCATTTATAAGGGAACGGGTCCAGCTCGTGACGGGCTTTTAAACAGAGCCCCTTCATGTAGTTGTTCTGCTTGTGCTACACAGTGGTCCCCCTCACTCACACACACGTGTGAATCGGTGTAAGAGCTCAAAGTCAGCACAGAGGATGCTTGGCCTCCAGGCCGAATGCTTGCACAGCCAGGGGGAATGAACCTTTTCTTTAATAAAGTCCAGCCAGCTTTCACAGTGGGATCACACTTAGAGAATCTCCCTCTCCTCTCCTCCCCTCCCCTCCCCTCTCCTCCCCTCCCCTCCCCTATCTCCTCTCCTCTCCTCTCCCACAGACACACACACACACACACACACACACACACACACACACTTCTAAAACTCCTCTAACACTTTGGTTCAAACTTAGCCATGATGTTACAGTATATAGTTTTTTTTTAATTGTTTTCCTATCTGATTATGGCAATAGTACACACTTAATATGGACAATTTGAAAATACAGAGGAAATAATAAAAAAAACATATTCACTACCCATATGTCATTTTCCCATTCTGGCTCTCTCTCTTTCCCTTTCATGATTCCTTCATGAACTCGAAAGAAATCAAAACAAAACAAACCAAGCCTGTGCACAAGTTGCCTTATTGATGTCCCTGTGTGTTAGAACGGGGGACATCGTTCGTGTATCTGTTTCCCCACAATGCACACCGCTTACCAGATGGCCCTGCTTCCTCTGCTCCTCGGTGGTTCCTCCACCCCAGCACCCCCAAAGTCAGTGGGGATCAGGGCACATGTTCCCAGTCAAATAAATTGGTCACTACTGGTAATGAATTACAATACAGCTAAAATAGCAATCCCAACGCTGTCTTAAGGGTAGAAAGAGACCATCAACTAAAAATGGATCATGTTCTTTTATTTTCTATCAGTTAGCTAAAATCTTACATTTAAAATTTAATATAATACAATCAATCCCACTTATGTTATTAATGCTTGCTTAGATGTAGTCATCAACCAAATGAAATATCCCTTATGGAACAGGCCATCTACAAATTTTATTACTGACCTTAAAAACTTCTCTCAGCCATTTGAAAGGAGAATATGAAAAGTCTCAAAACTTTGCCAAAGTTTTCAACTAAAAACTTTGTTTAAAGTATTTTAAATAATAATTAGATAATATATTTTCCTTAAAAGCAGTTCCACACATCTGGCTAATCCTAGAATACTTTATTTCAGGATAATTCCCTTATGGCTAAGTAAGGAAATGTACAGAAAAGCATCGGAGACTGTTCTTCAATACAAGCCAGAAGAGTTCTATTATTTCATACAAGAAAAATCTAGACATTTATCCTAATAGACTGTTATCCTAATAGCTTCAAAGTAGTTTACATTTTTTTTTCTCCTTTATTTTTCTCTATCTGAAGCTCCAAGCCATGTATGCAGTCAGTCGCCAACTCTCACAATGGGCTAATCCAACCAGCAGATCATCAGCTGTGGCAAAGAGTTCTTTCCAGTTTTAATTTCTCACAGGCTGTCAGCATGTTTATGACCTCACCATCTTCTTCCTTCCATCTGATCCTACATACCCCCATCCCCCAGCATTTGGATTTAAAAAAAAATCGCTTCAAGAGATTCTCATGGCATATTCCAGTTTAGGGTTATTTCGTGCGATAGTCATACACTGCCGAGTTCTGATTCATTCCTTCACAGCATGGGCTCACGATTTCATATAGATTTAAAAAAAAAAAAAACAGCCACTATAAGAACCATTTTCAGTCACACATAACTGAACAACTGGATAAAAGTGATTGCCAAGAGACCCTAATTGCGGAAGTTCAGAGAGAAGTAAAGACCTGGGTGGGGGGTTGCTCAGGTACCCCTGGATGTGGTAGGACCACGGGGGCTCCCTGGAGGAGGCCAGTTTGGAAGGGATGCTAGAATGCACATAAGGTGAAGAGGTCTCCACAAAACACTACAGAGCATATGTCTCTGCCAAGGTCAAACCCCTGCAGCCTTGCTGACAATGAGTCAGTTACCTCAAGGAGGAGGGCTGAGCAGGTCTCTAGGGCTGCAGGGGGCCACCCCTCCACAGCCCGGCAGCACCCTGGCCCTGCCACGTGGCAGGTGTGAAGCTCCCTGCTCCAGACGGGAGACCACCTGGGCCAGCAGTTACCTGGTAATCTTATTTTGGAGGCTATGTGAGCACATTTAGAAAGAGCAAGAGCTATAATGAGCTTATTAAGGAAACCGATCTACGGCATTATGGGCTAAACATGGAGTCATTTCCTCTGATAACCTAAATTAACATTGCTTAAAAGTACAGGGCTTGCAAATGTCTAATGTCAGCAATGATGGTGAACCCTCCCCTGCTCAGTGTGAAGGCCAAATATGAATAAAAATAGAAAGCCTTATGGTGCCAAGAACTATCAATACACTCATTTGTCACTTATTCCCCAGGGCAAATTTAAAATACTTCCTTTTAATAGAAAGTCATGCTCTTCCAAGGTTCATTCATGTCTGTCTATCTATCTATCGATCTATCTATCTATCTATTGCTTCAAAGTAGCTGTTACATTATTTATTTATCTCAACATTTAAATTTTCTTTGAAATGGAGATTTACCATCGCAATAAATGGCAACAACAGAAACACTGGGTTCAGGCACACTTAAAGTAAATGGTGACCAATTAGCAAAACTTTTCAAGGAATCAGGCTATTGATTTACAAAAATAATTGTTCTTGAAAATTATTCTCCAAGTCTGAAAAGAGTCATATTTTTCTAACCATGAATGACTAAGAATGCCGTAATACATGTACAATTTGAATACTGTTTGAGATAAAGTCAAATCAGTTCATCTATCTTCAATCATTCAGTTTAGCCAAGCAAAGCATAAAAATACTAATAATGCCATTCTTTGCCGCTACTCAGTGTGGCCACATAACAGAGCGGCAGGGGGGAAGAGGCGGCTGGTGCCTGTGGACCCTGATTGCTAAACAATATCAAGTAAAAACAATGAAAAGGAAAAAGAAAACCAAACTCAGCTTCCTAGAGTGGAGGAATTTGTCCGTTTCTTCCATCTATTAAAGTATTATACATATCCTAATTTTCATTATGAGGTATCCAAACACAGATCTCCCCACTATTAAAATATCTGAGACACGTACATTTCAGGTTCTGCACATGGAACTTGTTAAATGGTCCCCTGAGGGACCTTGATGACCAACATCTCTTTCTAAAGTGACTGGCTGAGTATTAGGAAGGAACTCACAAACTCTAACGTCAAGTCTTTTACACTGTTTTCCTCTTTCCAAATTAAATAGCGGTGGATGAAATAATGCCATACCCAATGAAAGTGCTAACAGTAAAATCACTTAGAGCACCTACTTTTGACTCCTTCAAAGAGATCTTTCCTCACAGGAAATTTTGGTACACTTTACAGTCTTAAATTTTATCGGAGACCATTAATTGTGTCAATTCAAGGGTTAGTAAATAGCATCTAATGTTGTTGTTTTCCACAGCAATTACACATTTGCTCAGGGATAATTAGTAAGTGTTCAAACGGAGGCCTCGCTCTGGATTTTCCACCACACTGCAATCCTTGTTAAGAAACGAAGTACATCGGATGCCACTTTTGCAGAACTATTTTAATTAAGGTAAATTATTGCAAACAGCTACTAACCTCTAACAACGAACTACACATTAGCATTATTCATTTCTGTGCTGTGCTTCCTTTACCACTTAATTACAGAAACCCTGGCTAACTCTCAAAGTCAGACTAAGAGCAGACTTACCATCATCATACTGGCCGAAGCAGACTGCAGACAGCGTTCCCAGGATGATCCCCGAAGCTAAGCATTTCCAGAGGTAAAACCGTTGTAACATCTTCTGTCAAATTCTGCTCAAGGCTGGTCTGAAATCACAGGAAGGGGAAGGAAACAGGTGACACGTTCATTAGACTATTATAGGATTTATACACACGACTGTGACAGTACAGAAAAGCCTCAATGACTTCATAGGTAATCACCTGCGCCACACCATCCACTAAAAAATAACACACTCGCTCAATGCCCAGCAACTCTTTACCCACATGAATTTACACACAAGTGATCTCTAAGGAAAGAAATATTTTGTTACTCTGTAAGCAAGGAAGTTAAGAAGTTAACATACTGATGACATCGCCTTTTTAAAAATGGAGACCCTATGAGTGAATCAACTATGAAGTTATTACATTTATCGTAGCCATAGCATAGGTCAGTGATAGCGTGTACGTTGTTTCATGATGATTTCAGCTGGCAGACTAGTTGTTAGTATCCTACGTGAACATTTCAATGGGCATTTGTCTTATATAATTAAATAGAAAAACACATTATTACAATTCTAATTGCTTCCTGGCAGAGCAATAAGGGACTGACTGTGCCAAGTAAGACAAGGGAACACCATCCATTTCTACCACATCTGTCTTCCAAAGCACTTGGATGAATTTCATTTCAATCCCTTTGCTTTTCTTTGCAATCTCCAGGAAGTAAAGACACCAGGTGAAATATTAGTGGCCAGTGAGCGCACCAAAAAAAAAAAAAAAAAAACTTATTGAAAGAATGATGTGCTAAGCTTCCGTGTAAATTGAAAAAAATCATTGATGCGGGCTTGTTCAACGTGACTCTGGGTATAGATCAGGGAAGAACAGGGATAGGAACCCTGTCTCTCTGATTCAAAGGCGTTACATTCAGATGCCTATGGGGGACAAGAAGACCAAAGCAGAGAGTGAATTAGGCTAAAGGGACACCAGGGACGGTGAGGCTGTGATAAACTGGGAGTCTCAGGGTTTGCCTGCAGAGGTCAGCTGGTACAGTGTTGCCAGGCCTTCCGAGTTTCCAGAATATTGTAGAAATCCAAATTTCCATGAGGGATTGCCCAGTCGTCTAGATAATTGCTCAACCTTCATAACTAGGTGCTTCTGGCCCGCTACCCTGTACCCCAAGGGCCTTCAGTCAACCAGACCTGTCCAGGATTCTCTCCCCTAGATGACTAGCGGTAAAGTTCATCAGAATGTGCCAAGGAAATACTTTAATTCTGCCTTTACATGCAGTTTATTTCATCTATGTTTCTGTTTTATTTGTGTGTGTTATAGTTTATTTGCATAATAGCATATATAGATATACATAATTTACTTTAAACTTGTATCAAAAGTTCAAGCCCGTTTTTTTTCTTTTACTCATAGGATGCGTAGTGCTTAAATTTCAAAGGTCAGTGCACTGGAACATGCACATTTTAGAAAGGAAGTTGTTCTGTTTCCTTACCTAAAACAGACAGACAAAAAGAGGCACTTTCTTATTACCTGGCTCTCACACATTTTTCCCCCTTACTGGCAACAGACTCAGCCTCTACTTCTGTAAATGCCAGGCCTAGGAGAGCCTGATATTAGATATCACAACAGTTCATGCTTACGACTGGCCAATGCTAGCACACGAAAGAGCACTGGGTTCTTCGTAAATGCAAGTTCTTAAACTCACCGATTACATGATTTTGAGCAAATGAGAAAGCATCTCTATCTTACTCGCCTCATCATTAACATGAAGACAAAATGATATCTACTTTGTATGTTTGTTTTGAGGATTAAGTGAATGGCTATAGGATGTTTTTAAAGTGTTTATTTGTTCATTTTTGAAAGAGACAGCAAGCAGGGCGAGGGCAGACAGAGAGACGTGGGGACAGAGGATCCGAAACAGGCTCCAGGCTCCGAGCTGTCAGCACAGAGCCTGACGCGGGGCTCTAACCCATGAACTGTGAGATCATGATCTGAGCTGAAGTCAGACCCTCAATCGACTGAGCCACCCAGGCGCCCCGTGAACGGCTCAGTGCCTCTAACAGAGTGAGCTTAATCTGAGTAATTTTGACTCAGCCTCTATGGAGTCTTCCAAGTGCTTAAACATATTGTCTCAATCTGTCTTTAGCACAGCATCTAGGGTAGGTGTTAGATTATCTCCAGTCTTGGAGGAAAGGTCACATTCACTGGCTTAAGGTTACAGACTGGTGAGTGGCGGAAGAGGTAGGACAGGTGGTGAGTCTGAAAGGTCTGTCCATGCATTACAGAAAAGGACTAGACAATTCTAAGCAGAACACATGGCCTGGAAGGTTTCACGGGATCTGAAGGCCTGTTCCCAAACCTGGATGTGGCCCCACTAAGATTTATTCAAATACTAGCTCTAATTTTTTTTTTTTCCCTAAGAAATGTGGTAACATTAAGAAACAGAAAATGGTACATAAAATTACTATATATATATATATATATATATGCATATACAGACAGAAAATAAAGAATACTGATCCAAAAACAAAAAGCAAAAAGCAAAACACAAACAACAAAACTTAAAGAAAAAGCAATACTATCTTGCAAAATGACAAAGAGCAAAGCTGTGTTCCTTCAAGAATCTTTAATCAATCAACTTGACTACCCTCTTACTGGCTTAGTTTTTTATGTGCTCACTAATATGCCATTCTCCTTTGCTTCTGAATTGTTTTAATATTTATTCATTTTTGAGAGAGAGAGAGCCAGAGAGAGACAGAACACAAGTGGGGGAGGAGCAGAGGGAGAAGGAGACACAGAATCCCAAGAAGGCTCCAGGCTCTGAGCTGTCAGCACAGAGCCCGACACGGGGCTCCAACCTACCAACCATGAGATCACGACCTGAGCTGAAGTCGGAGGCTTGACTAACTCAGCCACCCAGGTGCCCCTTATTTTTTCTTTTGCTTCTGACTCAAACTATTTGGTTTCATTTAACAACCTTCAAAATGAAAACCGCCAGATGGCTCATAATTGTAAAATTATTAAAGTCACTGCATTATGATATCTCTAGAAGTAGAATGTCTGGATCTGCAATCCTGCATATTGTTATTAGAGAACTGTACATATACTTTTGAAAATGTCACAGGGAAACCTTGTATAAAAATTCATTTACAATGGGCAGAGTACTTACTTCCTGCAGTAATAAGAATACTTGGGAGAGTATGTTGTTTCGAATAATGAAAAAGATAGGAACTTCTCTGATTTGTTTTTACTACTCAGTTTATATCTTCATCATTTCCAAGACAGTTTTAATCATTCCAATGGGCTCAACACTGATTGCAACCTGAAAGAATGGTATGACTCATCATGTCATCCTGATACCCTAAAACAGAGTGCACGTATTGACTTAATAAGAAAATCCTGGTTTCTAAAGGAAGCTATCATGAGAAGATACCTCCTAGAAAGAGGCTATGTTTCTACACACAAGAGAGTAAGGACCCCATGGCTAATAACCTTAGTGTGCCGGTCAGCCAGCAGGCTCTTCTGTCATCAAGGACGTTGGAACAGATCAAACATTTTCATCAAAATAACACTTTCATTGCTAGTTGTACAGGCTGTAGAATTGCAGGTGAAATTCTTATAGGAGATGGAACCCCAAATCTTGTTAAATGACAGGTGAGTGAAACACATCCCAAACAAGACCTCCAATGTGGTGTCGGACTTCTGTGATAAGTCCGATATCAAACTCTGCCATGTTCTCTGGGTACAAATCTTTCCTCCAAATCTCCTTGGCCAGTAATGTTGTTCTCTAGCAATCTAGAACATGCCCCATTCTAAAAAGGAATGGAGCTGACCTATAAATAAATTCACTGTACTTGTCTTTCAAGAGATACATTGGTTGGTAAGGTCCACACTTGGGGACACCTAATAAAGACATGTGTTCCCTATAGTGATTTGGAAATAGCATGCTATTGTCAGACATACTGGGGAAAATGGAAGCTTTCCAATTAGGTTATAATTTTACATGTAAGTGGCCGAGTTTCATGAAATTTACGGTATGTTTCCCAAAGGCTTAAGAATATTTTACCACAATTATTCAACATATAATATATCCATTTTGACTTTCAGATCATTCAGATTCACAGCCACTTAAACCTCATATTTATTTCTCTGGCACCCAATGTTCTCAGAAATTCATTTATTCAACAAAATTTATGCAGGATCTATGAGGTATCACTCACTCTTAAAGGCAGCTAGAAAATAGCAATAAAGAAAGTCCACTCATATCTCTACTCTCATTTATCTTACATTCTAGGAACGTGAAGCTAGACCAAACAATAAACACAAACATGTTATACAACTTGCTAAAAGGTAATAAGAGACACGAAAATACCAGCTTGCAGTTCCGAAATTTTATGCGGTCACTAGACACTTAATTCTCCTTCAGAAAATGAAGTAACATTGTACGAAGCAACCGATATGCTTCCTGATACTAGAACAGAAGGAGAACTTTACAAGGACAGCACAGCTCTTCCCATAGCCCCAACCGAAAGCATCCTCCACCGTATCTAGTGTCCTGAGGACAGACTGCTGTTCGTCCCTTGGAAGAAGAATAAAGGTCTTTCACCGCCTTCCGCTTTCAAGTATAAATCCAGACACTGTAAACGCACAAAGCTCTGCCCTTTGGGTTTTATCCCTGCTCCCTGTGTCCAGGTTGGTCGTGGTGCCACACGGCAAGAGCAGCCAAGCTTGACGTCACAGCAGTCTTCCTGCTGGTAAATTTTTGAAAACATCAACTATATACTTCTTTTTAAGTCTCTGTCCCTGACTGCTATCTGAAAAAAGAAAAAAAGAAAAAAAAGAGAAAAGAAAAAAAAAAAACACACCAGAAGTTTTCCTTGATATATCGAAGTTTGGAGCGTCCTGCCAATACTCCCATGAAGAATCCCACATTGATGCTGCGTCAGGAAGCTGGGGTCTCTCTCGGTGCAGTGGGGGCTGTCTGCATGCACCCGTCCTTCACAGTCTGCTCACTGAGGCTATGGAACTTCTATCCCTGACATTTAGATGGCACTATAAAAATAGCCTGTCATGGGTCCACATTCCTTGCAAGAAACATATCCTCTCCACTTCAGGAAAAAGAGCAAATTTCCTTTCAAAGCAACCTCAACTATCAAATTGAAAACACAAGGTTTTCCAAAGTCACTACATCTCCCCACACCAAATAGGAATTTCCTTAGCTGACTGGTTGGAAACCTTCCTTCTATCTCACTATGGCGGGAAACACCAAGAATGTTTGCATCGCTACAGAGAACACTTATCACCCCTAAGCATGACGTGATGAATCATCCTTCATTTCTCTTTTTTCTTTGTAACATAAACTTCAAAAAACATAAACTTTTAAAGATTCTTTCATATTTCCTTCTTTTTAGATCATGTTGTATGTTTTCCCTTATTACAAATTATGTATACATTTATATTAAATACCTGTAATGTATTTATGTTTATAGATAACTTTATATTAAATATCTCCTTATATTTTATTTATAAAATATACCTATATAATACAGAAAATACAATTACATATTTTGCATGTAGATTATAAAATATATTACATTTTATGTATTTATATATAATAAATATATTTATGTAAATTTACATTATAGTTTAAACATAATATCTATAGAAAGGGATACACTTATGTTTTATTTAAATTTATACTACAGGGGGCTCCTGGGTGGCTCAGTCGGTTAAGTGTCTGACTTCGGCTCAAGTCACGATTTCACGGTTCGTGAGTTGGAGCCCCGCGTCTGTGCTGACAGCTTCGAGCCTGGAGCCTGCTTCGAATTCTGTGTCTCCCTCTCTCTCCGCTCCTCCCCCGCTTATGCTCTGTCTCTCTCACCTTCAAAAATAAATAAAACCATTAAATTTATACTACATATAGCTAGCTACCTAAACATTGATATTATCTTTCATTTATTATTATTACTTTTTTTAGTCAAAGGTTGAATTGTTTCAAGGAAAGAAATAGCCAGCCTGTAGCCAATTCTACGTAAAGGTAGGAAAACAACTTTGTTTTCACTGGGCATTATAATCTAAGCCAGCCCTTCAGCCTGGCCCAGACAGACCAGGCTTACCTGACCTTTGCTAGACTCTATAGCTTGTTGATACCCCACCATGTCTGAGTGCACCTTGGCTCTCTATTTGCAAATGTACATTTATTTAGTATCGAGGTTCCTCAAAAAGCTAAAAATAAAGCTGCCCTACTATCCAGCAATTGCACTACTAGGTATTTATCCAAAGGACATAAAAATACTAATTTGAAGGGATACATGTACCCCAATGCTTACAGCAGCACTATTAACAATAGCCAAACTATGGAGAGAGCTCAAGTGTGCATCAACTAACTGAAGACTGGCTAAAGAAGATATGGTATATTACTCAGCCATCAAAAAGGATCAAGTCTTGCCATTTGCAACAATGTGATTGGAGCTAGAGTGTATTACGCTAAGAGAAGTCAGTCTGAGAAAAACAAATGCCGTAAGATTTCACTCATATGTGGAATTTAAGAAACAAAACAAACGATCAAAGGCGAAAAGAGAAAGAGAAAGAAAGAGAGAGAGAGAGAAAGAGAGAGAGCACAAACCAAGAAACAGACTCTTAACTATAGAGAACAAATTGATGGTCACCGGGGGTGGGGGGTAGGGGGGTATGGGGATTAAGGAGTGCACTTGTCATGATTAGCACAGGGCAATGTATGGAAGTGTTGAGTATATTGTCCACCTGAAACAATATTATACTATATGTTAACCAACCGGAATTATATAAAAACTAAAAAAAAAATGTTTATTTTTTATATGTGTATTTGTTTCTCTGTGAGTGTGTATGTGTGTACATGCGTACATGCGTTGTCACTATGGTGGAATAAAATAAAGTTGATAAAAATAATTTCAAAATGGGGAAGAAAATAAATCCATGAGAGCTAATCTTGTCATCGCTGCAATTGTTTATAGACAATGTGTTGCATCTCAGTTTTAAACATTTTAAATATGTACTCAATAGTTGTAAGCATTAAGTGAGACTGGTTTAACTCAAACTACCTTACCTGAAACTACATGATGTATATAAGGAGAGTCCAAATTTAGAAATTTTTCTTCTACAAATTTTGCTGGAATTGTGGAAATTTCAATCAGTACCTTAACATGTCTGTAGGGGTCTATCCTTTTTTAAATGTTAGTTTCAATCATAAAGATCTATATTTAAAAAAATGACATTGGTTGTTTTTTGGGGTAATATTCCTTATCAAGAAAACAAATTACTTCTATCTTTATCCTGTTCTGTTGATCTATATGTCTATTTCTATGTCAGTACCATAATGTTTTGATTACTATATCACTGAAGTATGTCTTAAAATCTGGGATTGTGATACCTCTCCCTTTGTTCTTTTTTCTCAAGATTATTTTAGCTATTCAGGGTCTTTTGTGATTCCAATCTTACACCATAACAAAAATAAACTCAAAATGGATGAAAGACTTAAATGTGAGACATGAAATAATAAAACTCCTAAAAGAAAACATAGTCGGTCGTAGCTTGGACATCACCCTTAGGAACATTTTTCTAGATATGTGTCCTGAGGCAAGGGAAACAAAAGCAAAAATAAACTATTGGGACTACATTGAAGAAAAACAAAACTTTTGTACAGTGAAGGAAACAATCAACAAAACTAAAAGGCAACCTAATGAGTGGGAGAAGATAGTTGGAAATGATATATCTGATAAAGGGTTAATATCCAAAATGTTAAAAAAAAAAACTCACAAAAAACAACACCAAATACACACACACACACACACACACACACACACACACACACACATACATACATATATATATATATAATTTAAAAACTGGGCAGAATACATGAACAGACGTTTCTCCAAAGAAGACATCCAGTTGGCCAACAGACACATGAAACAGTGTTCAATATCAGTAATCATCAAGGAAATGCATATCAGAGCCACAAAGGAATATCGCTTCACACTACTCAGAGGGCTAAAATGAAAAAGTCGACAAGTAACAACTGTAGATGAGGATGTGTAGAAAAGGCGACCCTCATGCACTGATGGTGGCAATGTAAATTTGTGCAACCACTGCAGAAAATAATATGGAGATTCCTTAAAAACTAGAAAAATAGAACCACAATACGTCCGTGACTGGATATTTACCCAAAGAAAACAAAACCACTAATTCAAAACGATACGTGCAACCCTATGCCTACTGCAGCATTATTTACAATAAACAATATATGGAACTGCTCAAGTGCCCACCGATAGATGAACAGACGAAAAAGGTATGTATATATACAACAAAGTATTACAAAGCTATATAAAACAATGAGAGCTTGCCATTTGTGACAACATGAATGCACATAGAGTATGTTATGCTAAGTGAAATAAAGAACGATAAATGTCCTTATGATTTCACTTATATATGAAATCTAAAAAACAAAGCAGACTCTTAAATACAGTGAACAAACTGTTCGTTGCCAGACGGGAGGTGGGTAGATAGATGGGCAAAATAGATAAAAATTTTAAGAAGTAGAAACTTCCAGTAATAAAATAAATAAGTCAAGGAGGTTGAAAGTACAGTATGGGGAATACAGTCAATAATATTGAAATAATGAATGGTGACAGACGAGGACTACACTTATCGTGGTGAGCATTGACTGAGTCATGTATAGAACTGTTCGATCAATACAAAGTACACCCGAAACTAATATAACATTGTGTGTGAATTATGCTTCAATAAAAAATAGAAACAAATTACTGACAAATATAGTTAGTCTATTTAATTTCCACTTAAAAATTGTATCCACCTATGGGCGCCTGGGTGGGTCAGTCAGTTTAGTGTCCGACTTCTGCTCATGTCATGATCTCACGGTTTGTGGGCCAAGCCCCGCATGGGGCTCTGTGCTGACAGCTTGGAACCTGGAGCCTGCTTCAGATTCTGTGTCTCCCTCGCCCTGTGCCCCACCCTCGCACGTGCTCTCCCTCTCTCTCTCTCTCGCTCTCTCTCTCTCCCTCTCTCTCAAAAATAAACAAACATTAAAAGCAAATTAAAAAAAATCCACCTAGAAAAGCCAATACTCAATTTAATCAGTGGTATGTGCAAAGCATATGTTAATACTCTAGCCATATTCGGTAACGTAAGTAAAAATTTTAAAAGAGAGCGGACTTCAATACTTATATTCACTATTGCTATTATACTGGGTATTACTAGTGTTTACACATGCATTTACTCAATACAAATTTACTATATATTTAGAGCGATGTCAGAAACACTGCCTCTACTGCAGAAATAAACGACATTAGCTTCCTATGATGCCTTTGCTATTTATTGAGCCAGCACCTTATTGCATATGTTTTTGCTTCGTAGTCATTTCAAAGCACTTCAGTAAAATGATTCCAAATTATGGAAATATTAAATTTAATTCCCAATGTAAAGTGATTTCCATTTAATCTATGTTTTATCAACTATCATCTAAATACTAGTCTTGGATATAAGGATATTCTTATCCCACAATTTCTGAGAAAAATAACAGGAAAAACACTCACATTGAAAGGAGCCAGCAAGCGTTCTGAAATGGGACAAGCCCAAGCTTTAATTCATCTATAGGGTGTTTAACTTAACAAATATAACCAAGTACACTTAAAACCAAGTTTTAAAGCTCAGGTAAGTGCCTGCATGATTTTAAAAGAAAATTTAAAGAGGAGTTCTGGGTAATGTCATTCACTGCCACAGGAAACAGATTATGGCTGGTATTTTTGTTTGATGCAGGTTAAACACCCCAAAATCAAGCTAATATAAATTATCATCTTCTTAGGGGTAAACAAAACCAAAGTATAAAGTCAGCCAAGAGAGATTAAAACTGAAAGTGTGAAAATGTCGGTGACTTTTTGAGGTACTATGAGAAAAAGTCCAGGCTTTGAGATGAGAGAGACTCATGATACCTTCCTAGCACTACCCTTTCTTTGCCCTATGACTGATAAATAAATGAAAACTGTGAGACTCAGTTTAAAATTGGGACAATAGGGGATGCCTGGGTGGCTCAAACAGTTAAGCAGTTAAGTGCCTGAGTCTTGATTCTGGCTCAGGACATGATCTCACGGTTCGGAAGATCAAGCCCCACATCAGGCTCCATGCTGGATGCTGAGGCTGCTTTAGAGTCTCTCTCCCCCTCTGCCCTTCTCCCGCTCACGCTCTCTCTTTCTCTCTCTCTCTCTCTCTCTGAAAAAAAAAATTAAAAATATTAAGTGAGGATGATAAAATCCATTTTATTTTTCCATAAGAAAACAGATGAAAATGTGATCAATATAAAAAGAAGAAGAATATTAAAGAGCATTTAGCTTAAACATTTACTGTGTGTTTATTGGGTGCTGATTCTGGGCAGTGAATTTTCTAAGATGCAGAGACCACAGGAGTATGATATTAAATAAATGAATTAATAAATGCATGAGAAAAGGTCTGTGTGCAGTTTTCAGTCTAACAGCGTGTGAACCCTGAGTCTCACACCCTGAGTGCCCCACTATGAATCAGGCACTTGTGAGATTCTCCCCGCCCCCCACCACAGAGGGCACAGGAGATCTGTGACTTGTTTGTAACTAATGGTATTTAGTTAATAGTAAAGGTAGTAAGTTGTCAAACCCCGGATTCATTCCTATTACAGAAAGAAGACCCAGTTTGGGTGCCTGGGTAGCTCAGTCGGTTAAGCATCTAACTCTTGGTTTTGGCTCAGGTCATGATCTCACAGTTTGTGAGTTTGAGCCTTACGTCAGGCTCTGAGCTGACAGCACGGAGCCTGCTTGACATATTCTCTCTCTCTCTCTCTCTCTGTGCCCTCCCCCACTGCTTACTTGTTCTCTCTCTCTCTCTCTCTCTCTCTCTCAAAATAAATAAATAAAATCTTAAAAAAAAAAAAACAAGAAAAAAAAGAAGACCCAGTCTTCAAGAGATACTTTCCATTTGAGATTGAAGATACAAATATTCATGTTGTAAATACTCATGTCCCTGTGGAGAGGGACACACACCTGGAACCATGGGTGTCCTCTTGTGTCTAAGGGTGGCCTGCAGACCACAGCTCTCAGTCACACAAGTACAAAGGAGTGAATTCTGTCAACAATCTAAGTCAGCTTTGTAGGGGTACTTCCCTAAGCGACCCTAGAGAGGAGAATGAGGATCAGCAGGCATAGGACTTGAGGGCAGGAATGGAGATGATGCCCCAAAACAGAGCTGGGCCACAGAGTCCGGTGGCCGCAGGGTGAGTGAGACCACACCACGGGGAACACTGTCTGAAACCACCACCACTCAGCGTTTCTCCAAGTGTTGCCTTGGGTCGGGTATTCATGGAAATCTCACATACAAAAGGGTTTTCCTGTGCTTCAGAACCACTTCCTGAGATGATAACGCTAAAGAATAAGAGGCCAAAAATAGTGAATTCTAACTACTTTTATCTATTTTCTTGGGTCTTGAAGTAAGTTCTTGTAAGAAGTTTGTTTAAAGGGGCACCTGGGTGGCTCAGTTGGTTAAGCGTCTGACTCTAGGTTTCGGCTCAGGTCACGATCTCACAGTTGGTACAACAGAGCCCCACACTGGGCTCTGCACTGACAGTAAGGAGCCTGCTTGAGGTTCTGTTTCTCCTTCTCTCTTTCTGCCCCTCCCCAGCCCACACTCACTTTCTCTCTCTCCCTCTCTATCAAAAATGAACTTAAAAAATTAAAAGTAAATAAAAATGAAAAAAGTTTGTTAAAAATTTTCTTTTAGCGTTTACTTTTTGAGAGAGAGAGACAGAGAGAGAGAGAGCACAAGTGGGAGAGGGGCAGAGAGAAAGGGACACACAGAATCCAAAGCAGGCTCCAGGCTCTGAGCTGTAAGCACAGAGCTCAATGTGGGGCTGGAACCAATGAACCACACGAGATCATGATCTGAGCTGAAGTCAGACGCTTAACCGACTGCGTCACCCAGGCGCTCCAAAGGGGCACCTGAGTGGCTCAGTCCATTACGCTTCGGACTCTTGATTTCGGCTCAGGTCATGATCAGGCTCCTCGCTGAACATGGAGACTGCTTGTGGTTCTCTCTCTCCTTTCTCTCCCTCTGCCCCTCCCTTTCCGACTTGCATTCTCTCTCTCTCTCTCAAAAAAAGATGAACTAACCAGAATGATATAACTATATTTTCAAATAGTATTCCCTTAACTTTCAATCTTTTCAGGGTAAAAATCCTTTTAGAGTAAAATATATATTTAATTGTATTTTGAGTACCATAATAACAATTATCATGAGCATACAAATTTATAGGAATAGAAGAAAGGGAGAACGAACAAATATGTTTATCGGTGCTAGAGTTGCACAGTGTTGCTATATGCCATAATTAAAAAGCTATACAAATAATACATGCAAATTAATACTGTGTTCTGGGCTATGGAAACTTGACTGAGCACCCAATTTGTTTTTAAGAAACAAAGAGCTAATATTTTATTTAGATAAGTAAAATTGAAAATTGGATTAATAAATGTAACTTTGTACTAAAATCAGAAATTACAAAATTAAAATAATTCCCTATATATAGAAAACTGCATTCTATATTATAAATTATAGGTTGAAAACAAATGGAATTTAAACACAAACTGATGAGATCGTAATTATTTTAGATATGATCAATTACAGACAAACTTCATTTTTCCTGATAAATCCCTTTCTTCTTCCTGTTTCCTTAATTGAAAAAAAAAAACTGTCCTAGAATCTATTCATATTATTTTATTGACTTTTTGCCATCGCTAAGATTTGGTAGGAAATAATGGTTTTAAATAAGAAACTTTTACATAAGTGACAGATTGAGAATGAAAGATTCGTAACACTTTTAATTTTAAAAAATACTTGCAAGTGTTAAATGAAATGTCAAATTGTAGTCTTTAAATTTTTCATTCGTCCTTCTAAGCCTGCATGTATTAACACCAGGGGTGATCGATCAATAAAGCACATAATTTTTCATTACATATAGTTGGTGAAAATAGAAAACATCCTTTAGGACATTTACTTGACTATTCAGATATATATATAATAGATCCTAGAGTGAGAAGAGTGAGAAGAGAGTGTACTGTGTAGTTTCAATATATACTTTATAAAATTTATCAGTAACTTTTATTTAACTTGATTAGATTAGAAAATTTGTGACTCAACTAATTTTCTAAGTGAGATATAAGTAAACACACACAAAATTAAATTCATCTTCCAACGACCCTCTTTATATCATAAGGGACTTAGAGAATCAGGACCTTTTCTAGGCCTTATTTATAGTTCACATTATGTACATGCTGACCAGGGATCATAAAGTTGCTTATTATTGTCAGTGAAGGTACAAAAGCTACAAACTGTACATAGTTCTCTGTACTGTCTTTGTATAATATCTTAGGTAAGGTCCTCGGCAAACTGAATTAGAACAACCTCATGTATCGTAACTTTAAACTGGAAAATTCTGTTAAGAACTAAATCTGTATGTTTGATGTGATAAAAATGCGGCCAATGGTAAACATTTTGAGTATGATAGTACTATCACTAAAATTGTTAGACACACTTTCCTAATTTGACAAATGGTAGATTGTTCTGTTTAATTTCACTTTGTGCTTTTCTTCTTTATACTAATAAATTACCAGTGAAATTTATCCCTAAAGTATCTGCAGGAATACCATCTTGGGGGCACTTGGTCAGCTCAGTCAACTAAGCTCAGGTCATGATCTCATGGTTCTTGAGATCGAGCCCCACATTAGGCTCCAGGTGGATAGCACAGAGCCTGCTTGGGATTCTCTATCGCCCTCTCTCTATGCCACTCCTCTGCTTGCATTCTCTTTATCAAAATAAATTTAAAAACTAAAAAAAAAGTCATCTTAAAATAGTAAAATTCAAATAACGTCTAACAGGGAAAGACACATAAATAAGTGTTTTTTAAAGAAATATTTTATGCTTTATTTCGATGCAATTATTTTAAGCCTTTTATCTTATAAATCCATATGATTATGGAAGTGTTCAATCTACTCGACTGCCAAAAGTGTGAAGATGAATAATTTGACTTAGAAAAGCAACTGTAAGTCCTTCATTTATGCTAAAAAATCCATCAAGGTCATTATGATCTTTCCCAAAGAGACTATAATTCTAATGTAATGCCAAGTTTTATTTGATCATACAGAAGTTCTGGCAAGCAATAATTTTGCTAGAGACTAGAAAAATAATCATGATACCATTTTATATCTAAATTTATATAATTTATATGTGCCTTGGAAGGGCTGTCAAGAGATATAAGGTTTAAAATGCCTTTAATATTTGGACATTTGCAAATCACAGCATTAAACTGAGAATGTAAAGTTTTAAATATTTAACTATTGTGCTGAATACAAATTAAATTATGGCATCGATATATTGTAAATTCTTTAATGGTCATTAAGACACTGTAGTTTTTTTTTATTAGCACCCATTTAATAATTACTAGGTTGGAGAATAAAATATATATAAGTTAAAACATAGTAAACAATAGTGTGTGGAATAAAAAAGGAGTAAGGTGGTTCTTCAACAGGAGTGTGGATGGAGTGTCCCTGACAAGTAGAGTGTCAAAAATGAAATATTTCATGAATATAGTGGAACTTCCTCAGGGCCTTGAAGTCAAACAAGATCCAGATGAGAAAAAGGAAGGGGGCAAAAGCACTGAGGTAGGAGAAATAAGATCAAAAAATAGAGGAAAAGGATAAAAAATAATTACCTAGGATAGAGCCAACATAGTGGATTAGCAGGTGACAACCTGAAAGAATATATTACAAATCAAATTATATGGGACCAGAAAATCTAGTCTAAAAAGTTTTTTGTTTATTTTTGTGTATTGTATATAGTCATAGTGACCTATTGACATGTTTTATTTTTCAATGTTTTTACATTTCTTAAAAATGTTTTAATGTTTATTCATTTTTGAAAGTGAGACCGAGCAGGGGAGGGACAGAGAAAGAGGGAGACAGAATCTAAAGCAGGCTCCAGGCTCTGAGCTGTCAGCACACAGCCTGACATGGGGCTCAAACTCAGAACTGTGAGATCATGACCTGAGCCAAAGTCAGATGCTTAACCGACTGAGCCACCCAGGCGCCCCACTGTTGACATATTTTAAAAGGCAGATGTGGGGCACCAGGGTGATTCAGTTGGCGAAGCGTCTGACTTCAGCTCAGGCCATGATCTCACGGTTCATGAGTTGGAGCCCCACATCAGGCACTGGGCTGACAGCTCAGACCCTGGAGGCTGCTTCGGATTCTGTGTTTCCCTCTCTCTCTGCCCCTCCCTCACTTGTGCTCTCTCTCTGTCTCTCTGTCTCTCAAAAATAAATAAATAAACATTAAAAAACAAAAAGCAGATGCATGAAGATGATATGCAGATTCACTCGGTAGAAATATGTAGAAGTAATGGATGGAGGAACAATGAGTGACAGGTGTCTAAATCCTGTCGAATGCTACTGTTATTCCAGGTATGTCCTCCAATTGAACACATACGTATATAAACACATATTAGCAGAATTGCTGGATATTTGCAGGACACAACCACAAAACAAGGCCATTAGCTGGTCTCAGAGCATTCCTTACAAGAGACAGCCAGTATTATAATTGTAAAATTCCACCCTATCAATAGTAACTCAGTATGGTGAATACATTCTTTATGTTTGAGGGGGAAACACAGTTTAGATGATTTCCTCTTACTCACACAGGTTATGCTTTAAGAATATTAAAATGAACAAGCCCCGATATGTCTGAGCACCTTGATATTAGCAGGGCCCTCTTTAACCTATAGTAATGTCTATTTTTAATATGGGTCTTCATAGAGGGGCACCTGGACAGCTCACAGGTTAAGGATAAGCATTGGACTTAAACTCAGGTCATGATCTCTCGGTCCTTGAGTTCAAGCCCTCGATAGGTCTCTGTGCTGACAGCTCAGAGCCTGGAGCCTGCTTTGGATTCTGTGTTTCCTCTCTCTCTACCCTTTCCTCTAGTGCTCTGTCACTCTCTCTCTCAAAAAATAAACATTATTATTATTTTTTAATATGGATCTTCTGGGGTGCTTGAGTGGCTAGGTTGGTTAAGTGTCTGACTTTGGCTCAGGTCATGATCTCACAGTTTGTGAGTTTGAGCCCCGCATCAGACTTTGTGCTGATAGCTCAGAGCTGGAGCCTGCTTCAGATTCTGTGTCTCCTCTCTCCATCCCTTCCCCACTCATGCTCTGTCTCTCTCTGTCTCTAAAATAAACATTTAAAAAAAGAAAAATACGGATCTTCATAGAAAAGTCACTAAAAATAAGTGAACATAAACCACATAATGCTATTTTAATATTTTTTGTTGAAATAGAAAAAGTAATAGGAACTGATATAAATATCTCCTTTAAGAATTTTCAGAAAACAAAAAAGGCTCAAAGTATGTATGGAAATGTAAGTTGGAGCTTTTTTCTTTCTTAATCAGCATTCTTGTCCAATTAAATAATCACTTTATAAAATAATGCTTTTCCCCTTAAAATTATTGCTAGAGTTCAAAGGTTCAAGTTTTTAACTACTGCTCATAAAATATGCAGTGTAACTTCCAAAACTGTAAAAAGTCTCCTATTTCACATGATCAGTAAGATATTCCTCTTAGAAAAATATCTCTAAAGAGTGCTAACTTTCATGCAAATTGATGGCTAGAAACCCCCCCCCCCACTTTCCAGTTTCAGAGATGGGTGAATAAATGAGAATCAGGAATCTTTTGTGGATGAAAAGAAGGAGATGTCTTAAGATGGGAAACTCATTGATATCGTACCATGGGCAACAATGGAATCAGATAGTATGGATAATTTTGAGGTTGCAAATACTTTTAATAATGATAGCATCAAAGGAGGGATCAAATAAACAAATCCCATCCCTCTGTCTATCCCCACCGATCCGCCATACACCGCAGAAGCATATTTTGCTAATAGCTTGTAAACAGTGGATGTATGAAGATGATAAGATAATCAGATATATCTGTGGTGGGATGAAAACCTGTGTTAAGCTGTAGAAGAGAGAAGTGGGAACGAGAAGATGTGCACGTGCCAAGTATGTGTAGTAGACTGCATGCACTATCAAGTGGAAGCAGCCACACTTGTTTAAAGATAGGATGACAAATGAATAAGACGATCAGGATCAAGAAGATACTGTGAATAAGTGAAGTTTGCAGAGAGAAAATGGTGAACTGGAAAGTCTGCTGAATTTAAACTGATACTGGGTTCTTTGTGGAAGGACAGACCCCTTTTTTGGTCTTAGATATCTGATTTTTTAGATAAAGCAGAACAGCTAGACTTTAAAGTGAATTATACAATACTAAATTATTGAAATTAAACTACTTTTAACATACGGTATTGGCCAACAAAACAAAACAAAACAAAACAAAAACAAAACAAAACAAAACAACAACAACAACAACAACAGCAACAAGAAAACACAAAAGTAACTGTGCTGCACAGGCCACTGGGCAGCAGTTTGAAAGCTCAGGTTTCAGAGTCTGCCCTGGACCGTTAGCTACATAACCATAGCTTTCTGTGTGCATTTAGGAATGTGGCGATGTCATCATGTCCCACAAAACCTGTTTTTGTATCCAGTCTTTCAGAATTTTAACAGTTTAGAGTGTCTTTCTGCCTGGGAAAATCTACCTCAGTAATAAAAGCAATAGCTGTAAAGATGATGTGCCAAGACGCACAGGTCTCCTTGGAGGAAACTTTAGTAGTGCTGTTCTCAACATTTTTTCAAAAGAAATTTTCAGAAGTGTTGTGTAGTTATCTTAAAAAGTAATACACACATACCATACACACACACACACACACACACACACACACACACACACATATACATACACATATAGTCACAGAAGTGTTCTTAGATGAACATCTACCTTACCAAAGTAAGTACACCTTTAGGGCAAACTTATCACCATTGCAAATTTAACTATTACCTCAAGTACTGATTTATGTTCTACATTGTATAATTAAATGACCCATTTTAAAAATCATACCAAAGTCTAGGTTAAACTCATATTAATGATATTTACCATTGTTTTTAATATTCTTTTTAGGCTCAAAGATAATTCTAAATAATCTTCTTTTTTTTAACATTTTTTATTGCACTATAGCTGAAATAGATTATTGTATTAGTTTCCGGTGTACAACATAGTGAATGGACAATTATATACTTTACAAAATGCTCACAGCAAGTGTAGCTGCCACCTGTCACCATACAAAGCTATTATAATATAATTGACTATATTCCTTATACTGTGTTCTTCAACCCCATGACTTATCCATGACTGAAAGTATGAGCCTCAAGGCATGAGCCCTTTACCTATGTCAGCCATTCCCCCACCCCATTGCCTTCCCTCTGGCAACTACCAGTGTGTTCTCTGTATCTGTGGGTCTATTTGTATTTGTTGTTGTTGTTTGTTCACTTGTTTTGTTTTTTAGACTCCACATAGGAGGGAAATCCTATGGTATTTATCTTTTTGTGTCTGGTTTATTTCACTTAGCATAGCACCCTCTTGGTCTGTCCACGTGGTTCTAGACAATCTTTTAAATCAGCTTTTGGTATTTGCTGTTTATCTTTTTGTGTGCATCACTACGACTGGCATTTCAACTTCCAGGGAGAGTCCATATTTGATTCTAAGCTCGTACATTTTGTTTCACCATCCATTAAGAAAAAAAAAAAGAAGTAAATTATTGTGATCACAGGACTTGTTCCCCAGATTTCTTTTTTCTTCTTCAATAAAATGAATTAAAAGGAAGCCTTACTAAATTAGTTTGACTATTATCAGAACCCCTAAGGTTATCATCTATGGAACCATAAACATGAAAAGAGAAGGGATATACAGTATTATATTTGGAGAAAACATAACTTTTTAAAAGTAAAATAATGTCCAGATATAGTAGAAAATAATAGCAACAAAGAATTGAGTAGAGCAATAAAATCCTGATGATATAGTTGGGATTCCAGAAACATCTGCATACCACTTCTGTCACAAATGTGAGTTTCAAAACATATGATACAAATACATATGATAGAGTAGTATTTGCTCTTACAATCTAAGATATTTTCCCTGCATATTACTGTATTGGAGAGAAAAAGGGCATTTATACCTAATAATGCTTACCAAAACAGACTTCACACAGAGAAAAGCATTAGCAACATACACTGTTCCATGAGGCATTGCTAATTA
This sequence comes from Panthera leo, assembly GCF_018350215.1. Lineage (NCBI taxonomy): Eukaryota > Metazoa > Chordata > Mammalia > Carnivora > Felidae > Panthera > Panthera leo. Next base: position 2,956,536 of record NC_056689.1, on the reverse strand, counting down.
AACTGGGAGATACTGTGTACACAGATTAGCCTCCAAAATCATTTTTCTTGACAACACATGAGAAGTACACTGTTTTTAATTCTTTGAGTTAGAATTAAAATTGTATCATGCACTATCCTGTAACAGCCAAGCAATACATGCAGAGCAAAAGCTATCCTGTCATATTAAACACCTTTAAGTGTGGCCGATGTCTATAATTTTCTTAAAATCTCATTCTGAATGGAGCTTTCTTAAGCAACAGTAATTACAGAGGAGGTGGGAGTCTGGTAATAGAGATCTGTTTACAGAACCAACAAAGGAAACTAATAAGAATGAAAATACTGAGTCTGGTAAGAAAAGTTTTATTTAAATTTCTTTACTGGAGTAAAATACTACTGGAAATTGCAATGAATCCCTATTGGTTATTTAAAAAAAATATTATTGCTACCTTAGCCTCTTAAAAAACAAAGTAGGGACTTGTAAACTTCTGAATTTGGGATACAATTCTTTGGGTTATCTCATATTTTATGGATTAAGAACATTTTTATGGGTGCCTGGGTGCCTCAGTAGGTTAAGCGTCTCACTCCTGACTTCGGCTCAGGTCATGATCTCATGGTCATGAGTTCAAGCCCCACATAGGGCTCTACATTGACAGTGTGGAGCTGTTTGGGATTCTCTCTCTCTCCCTGTCTCTACCTCTCTCTCTCTCTCTCTCTCAAAATGAGTACATAAAAATTAAAAAGAACATTTTTATAAGATATTTGTGTTTACTTGCGTAGATAATATATTAACTTATCTATATGTGTGTATATATATGTGAACCTGCCTAGATAAAAATATATCTAATCCAAACATATATAACTGAGCTTTGAGTAAATATATTCACTTTACAGATTCTGCTCGTCTGTGAAAGCAAGTTAGGTTTCCTCCCCCAGGATAATAGTGATGAGTTCTCTCTTTCTCCCACATCGTGTGGCAAATGTAGTGGTAGGAGATGAATGAAAATAAAGAGAGGCCCCAAACCAAACAGAAATAAAAGATCAATAATTCAGCAGTGTGTCTGTAGAGATCCTCTTCAGGGTGCTCTTCAGGGTCAGTGTCTGAGGTTATTTTTCCTCTCTTCTAGAGTGAAATCCTACAACTTAAAAACAAACCTGAAGTATATACTTGCCATTTCATGCTGAGATGCCTTTCTCCATAAGTATTAAAAATACAATGGCCAGACATATTTGTCTTTTTTTAACCTTTTCACCTTGTTTGAAAAGTTATTTAACGAGGCCTTTATGGAGCTTGGATTTTTGTAAGAAAAGACAAAAGCACAAACATAACACAGGCAGTGTTCATGCTTGAAGACCGATGTGAGGGTCGGAGCAGAGAGACTGTTGCTCGTTATATAGTATGTGATGAGGGAAGACTCTTTGACAAAGTGACATTTGAACTGAGACCTGAACAGAGAAGAAGACCAGTCACTGGGAAGCAGGAACACACGCTCCAAAGGCTCTCAGTTAGGAGGATGCCAGGCATGGTTGAGAAACAGCAAAGAGTCCTGTTTAACTACAGCACAATTGAGAGGGAGCCAGAAACTGATGAGATAAAAGAAGCAACCAACTCAGAGGGCTTGCTGAGTGAGGGTGCCATTTCCTTGGGTGTGTTATTGGGCAGAAGAGCAGAATTACAGTAGATAACAAGAGTCTGGCTTAGAAAGTTAAAGGGTGACATGTCTATTAGACCAAGTAAAGATGTCCGCCCAACCGATACCAATGAGTTTGGAAGTTGGGTGACATACAAAGTTGGCATTCATGGAGTAATCGTGCAACCGATACAAACTACGAGGTGAGTATAAAGGGAGAAGAAAGGAGACTTGCAAATATATTGTGGTCAGAAAAAGGGAGGCTGTCCAGCTAAAGCAACTGAGAGGGAATGAGAAGGACTCTCTGGAGCCCAGTGAACAAGAGGTTTCCAAAATGGAGAGGATGTGAAAGTGTGAAGTGTCAGTTTTGCAACTGACAAAAAAGATAAGGACAGAGAAGTGACCATTGAGTATGAGGCAAAACAGAGGCCACTGGTGTCCTGAACAGAAGCGGCTTCAAGACAGCAGTGGGAAGAGAAGCTATCTTAGAGATTTTCAAGAAATATAGAGTTTAGATGATTCTTTGATATTTTTTGGCTGTACAAGAGAGTAGCAAAATATGGGGCCAAGAAGAGATGATTCGTCTAGGAGTTGTGTCTGTGGGTACATGCCTGTGTGGTTTAGAATGGGGAATCACGGATGGGAATAATCCACAGGAGAGGGGACTGCAGGCACGGCAGGAGCAGAGGAGAGGGTGGGCAGGACTGCAGGACACCAGACCTGAGCTTGGTCAACGGGAGTGACTTCTGGCAGACATGCACAGTTCATTCATTATTTCTAGACACAATGCCCAGGGCGCGCAGAAGTCTGGGGATGAGAAAGGGTTTTGGAGGTTTGAGAAAAAGGAAGGTATGAAGCACTCCTTTGGAAAATAAGAGCATGAATTAATGGGGAAAAGGTAGGATAGTTACTACATGAGGATGCCAGGCCACCTGAAGTTCATTTACTTATTTGTTTCTTTCTTCTTCTTTTTTTCTAGCCACCGTCAGCTATTGGGATGCAGGATTAGAGTAGGCAAAATGGTAGTGATTTTTTTTGTTCATATTTACACACAATTTACTGTAAACTAAATTACTTTAAAATTTTCCTACTAGAGAAAATATTTTAAATATCATAAAGGAGTCCTCAATAAATATTTTCAAAGGTGGAGATTATTCAAAACAGTTGGGTAAGCATCTTCACTAGCACTAGGCTCTTTGAAGACTGACAGGAATTGTGGCTCCTAGTCAGCAGCACAGGCTACCTAATAATTTGAGAATTGTCTATTTATACCGTACACATTTATTACACGCTTCCCACAGACAAGGTTTTGGGAAGGATTCAAAACTAATTCTACCATCATGTTTCAGACGCTACTACAATAGTTCAGCATCTGTATTTTATTTTTAGATCCATTATTGGGCACATTAAATAAATGTCATCTTCAAATCTCCATATCAGATTTATAAGAATAAGAGTTTTCATCTCCTTGTGAACAAGGCAGGAGCCAAGACTGCGAGGCCAGGTGGCCTCACCAAGATCACACACTGGACATGAGATGCACGTCTGGAAGTGAGGTCTTCAAATCTGTGTCTGTGTGCGTGTTTTCACAGTGCTGTGATGACCGACGTGACTCAGGTACAGCGTATGTGACGATTAAAAGCTTGAGATGAGTGTCTGGCTAATCTGAGTTGCAATCCTGACTCTGCCCGTTACCCACTACATCACTTTGGGAAAGTTTTGAGTCTCTCAAAGCGTCAGTTTTTCCTTTGTGAAGTTTTAAGGTGATAATTAGAAAAACAGTCTAGAAGAGGTATTGAGCACACCACAGCACAAGACAGAGTTTTAAGTGTCCATAAAAACAAAAACGTATAGGACTTTTCAGTTCATAAGAAGACCATTTATATCTGGAAGAGAACTAATATTTCTTAGGGAACTTACACCCAAGATAAGCTTTAGAAGGCTACATAATATTTGGATGATTTAAAATATAAGTTGCTATTTATGAAAGCGTAAATTGTGAGTAACATTTAAGCATAAAACCAAGTCAAAACTTTAATTACTATCATATTCTAGGCAATAGGTTTTTCCTCTACATCATGGGCTCTTTAGCTGGGATCCACAGTTTTGTTTGTTTGTTTTTTTAAGTTTATTTATTTTGCGAGAGAGAGAGAGAGAGAGAGAGAGAGAGAGAGAGGGAAAGAGAGGGAGAGGGAGGGAGGGAGGGGCAGAGAGAGAGAGAATCACACGCAGGCTTCATCCTGTCAGCACAGAGCCTGATGTGGGGCTCAATCCTACAAACTTTGAGATCATGATCTGAGATGAAACCAAGAATTGGTTGCTTCCCTGACTGAGCCATACAGGTGCCTCCAGATCCAGTTTTTTAATATTGGTGTTGAGATGAATAATGACCCTCCAAAAAGATATGCCCAGGTACTAACCCATAAAATATGTGAACATGACATTATTTTGGAAAAGGATCTCTGTAGATTTAATTAAATTACAAATCTTGAGATGAAGCTATCCTGGAATGACAATGTTGTCCCTATCCAATGATATACACTCTAGAAGAGGTGAAAGCACAGGGCACACAGAAGCGTGGAGAAGGCCCTGTGAAGACAGAGGCAGAGACTGGAGGGTCACAGCCATAAGCCCAGGAACCCCTGGCGCCAGAAGCTGGAAGATGCAAAGGCGGACTCTCCCCTGGAGGCTTCAGAGGGGACGTGGCCCTGAGGCACCTTTTCAGCTTTCCAACCTCCCGGAACTGTGAGAAAACACACCTCTGCTGTTTTGAGCCTCTGAGACCATGGAAATGTGTACGGCAGCTCTAAGAAACCAATATAGTATTTGCCCCGGATATATTAGCAATGTATGTTATTTGAATATTCTAAAAATTGTTCTAATAAAAAAAGAAACGTCATATTACAGCGTTAAACTAAAATTTCATTTCCATTTTTTTAAGATTTCATTTCTAACAGGAATATCAGGTGCTATTTTGTGTTATAACGTTCTGACTGTTTTGTGTTATAACGAATATATTGTCTTCCTACTGATAGTAATTAAAGAAACCTATCCTACCACTAGAAATCTATGCATTTATCATTGTTTATAACAGACCTCACATAAGTTAGAAAATGCGAAATGGACACATAGGACCAAAAAATGGGCTCTCGTATGTCAAATATGATGGTATAAATATATAGTTCATGCACAGGTAGTTCCTTAGGAACACAGGGATGAGATCAATCAAAGAGAGAGAATACATCATATGCCCATCCTGAAAATAAATTAGGCACTGCAGATTTTTTATTAAAATGTATTGTTTTGAAAATGTAAACATACTAAAATTTGGATTTTCCCTAAATCTAACGTTTAACTGTGAAACGTCATCAAACAAATCTAAATAATGGAAATATACGGATCCAGTGGCACACCAGGAAATACCCATGCTAGTCGGCAGCTTTCAAGAGGCAAAGAAAAGATGACCTCTGCTCCAAGACCACGGGTATCTCATACAACATTTTGAAGCCTGGCTTGGAGGAACAGTTAATGGTGACTCCTTTCAGTATTCATAAAAATAAATGTATGATTCTTTTCAATCAGTTCAGCAAAGAAGGCCCTGGAAATCTTCATTTGGAAATTTTGAAAAATAGTTAACACATTATCAAATAGGCAGAAACTATCTATACTGAGCCACACATTAACAGAAGGCACAAAGTTCTGGCAGAAGCCTCTGTATAGTCAAAGAGCCACTCTGTAGGGAAGTTCATTTGGTGTTGCTTCTTTGGTGAAAAAACAAATCGCCTATTACTGTCCAATGTTGTTTTCGGCTGACCTCGTGGGCTCTACCAACCGCTTGTGAAGGAATGGGAAGTCCTTTCCTACTCACGTGAAACTCAGTGACAGGATTCTGAACCTCCACCTTGTCAAGAGACTTAAACAGGAAAAGAGAGCTGATAATGTTCCTCTCTGCCATCCAGTTGTTAGTGGATGTTTCTGGAGGGTGTTTTAAAGTAAGTGACTAAATTTCAAGAACTTATTTAAAATTAATTGACAGACTGGAAGACAACGCAGAGAAGCCCTCTGTAGGAAGGATTTTATAGGAATGATTCAGTTAATGACCTGACTTATGGCTGTCTGAATATTTGTTCAAGCAAGTGAGTATATAAAAATTTGAACGTTTTTGATATGTATGAACAAAGAAGCCACATTTAAGAGAAACTACTAAATGCTCCAATTCTGGAGAAAGAGGTTCTACAGATTAGGGCTCAGTGAAAGACCTTATCAATATCTCTGAAATAATCTACTTAGTTGTTTTCTGGTCAGATGACAGATTTTAAGATGCAAAAAAACAATAATGTTGGGGAACAGGGCAGGAATGGTATTCCTTATTTAATCTTTACCAAACAAAGAAAATAACGTGCCAAACATGCAACTGGAGAATTCTGCTTTCTGACCAAAAAAAAAAAAAAAAAAAAAAAAGTCTTTTGGCAGAGACAGTTACAAGAGTTTGGATTTCTTATGTTGCACAAACTTTCATTAATCCATGATTTCAGTCCAGTGTTGTCATTTAAAAGAGGAATCATAAAAACTGGGGTATCACAAATGCATGAGTGTGAGCACCTGTCATGCCAAACACAAAACTAAATTTCAAATTTTCGTTTTTAAAAAAGTAATTTGATTGCAAATAATTTTTAATCAGAATCAAAATTTCCTTTTTAAAAATATGTGGAGCTTGGGAGGGGCCAAGATGGCAAAACAACATGGAAGGTTCTTTTGCATCTCTCGTCCCTGAAATGCAGCCAGATGAACATTAAACCATCTTGCACACCTAGAAAACTGATTTGAGGAGTAACACAACAATCTGCACAACCTAACCATAGAACTTGGCAGATACATGGTGGGCAGAGGTGAACTGGGGGAGACAGAAGCCGCGAAGGGCAGGGAGCTATTTTTGCGTGTGGAGAGAGGATGGAGACAGGGGGATAGTAGGGGCAAAGCATCTCCACCCCCAAAGCAGATGGAGAGAAAGTGGAAGAGTGGAAACAGCCGCAGGGCCTGAACAAAAAATGGAGAAAGGAGAAAGGAGAGGGTTTAAATTCCATTAAGACTCTACACACAGGGGGTGCAGAGTCTGAAACTCCACAGCTTGATACCTGACAGTGCTCTGGTGGGAAGGGCAAATCCCCAGGAGCAGAGGCAAAAGTCCAAGGGGTCCTTGGGCCACACAGGGAGAGGCATTTCCCCTATTGGGAGGACAGCGGATAGAGGCTGTGCGGCTCCCCCAAAGGCAAAGTCCCAGTGGACCCTGGAGAACCATCACATTTGCTGGTGCTGGAACAAGTTGCTGGGGCTGAAGCCTGGTGCCAGATGCATGTTGTGATTTTCCATAATCCCTGAAACATTGCTGCTACATGATCACGCAAACTTTTTCTGGGGCCGGCTGGCACCCAGCTGTAGTCTCTGGGCATTGGCAGCAGCACAGTCCTGTGAACATTGCTCAGTGAGACCGGCCATTGCTCAGTGAGACCCTCCCCCAGAAGGTCTGAGTGGGACAAAGCCACAGTCCCTCAGAAATAAGGAGTCGGGAAACACAACTACATCTGAGATAAAACTCAGGTGGGAGATGCCATCTGACAACCTGATGGCTTGGTCACGGACAGTGTGAAAGCAGGGAGTAGATGGAAGCCGTACACAAAGGAGGTGCATGATTGCTGATCAGGGAGAACAGAGCTCCAATAGTAGAGACTGGGTAGCAGGGAGATGCTATTTTAACCCCTCCTGCACATGCCAATACACACCTATAAGCGCCATAACAATCCACCCCAGTAAGCTAAGCAGCGCCATCTAGTGGAGAACAGAGCCATTACACTAAGCCCCGTCCAACTGGGCCAACCTCACTCTTCAGGAACACCACAAGTCTCTCTGCCTGCTTAGTTTACAGGCTATAAATTGCTTCACAGTGACTTTTAGGGGAAAACGATATAATTTCAATCATATTTCAATCTGTATGCTGGTCCATGTATTCAGTTTCTTGTCTTATTCTTTTCCTATTCATGAATATAGAAAGAGAAAAAAAATTTAATTTTCCATTTTTATGAAAAATATTTTTCTTGAATTTTTTCTACTTTATTTTTTATTTTGTAAATTTTTTGAATTCTATTTTACTTACATTGTTTCACTTTATTCTATTTTATTGCATTCATTTATTCAAATTTTCAAATGTTTTCCTTCTTTTTTTTTCCTTTTTCTTATCTTTCCTTTTTTTCTCTAATCTATCAATCTCCTTTCAACAACGAGACCAAAACACACCTAATATCTAGCATCCTTTACTTGTGTTGTGTGTGTAGCTTTTTTTTAATTTTAATTTTTTACCTTATTAATTCCTTTCCTTCTATCAAAATGGCAAAACAAAAGAATTCACCCCAAAAGAAAGAACAGGAAGAAATAACAGTCAGGGACATAATGAACATAGAAACAAGCAAGATGTATGAACCAGAATTTAGAATCACAATAATAAGAATACTAGCTGGGGTTGAAAATAGATTAGAATCCCTTTCTGTGGAGATACAAGAAGTAAAAGCTAGTCAGGGTGAAATAAAAATTCTATAACTGAGCTGCAATTTTGAATAGTTGCCATGGCAGCAAGGATGGATACAGCAGAATACCGAATCAGCAATATAGAGAACAAATTTATGGAGACCAAAGAAGCAGAAAAAAAAGAGGGAAACTAAGGCAAAAGAGTATGACTTAAGAATCAGATAACTCAGTGGCTCATGAAAAAGGAACAACATCACAGTTATAGGGGTTCCAGAAGATGAAGAGAGAAAAAGGGACAGAAGGTTTATGTGAGCAAATCATAGTGGAAAGCTTTCCTAACTCAGGGAAAGTCAGAGACATCAAAATCCAGGAAGCACAGAGGACTCACATTAGATTCAACAAAAAACAAACATCAGCAAGGCATACCATAGTCAAATTCACAAAATATTCAGAAAAGGAAAGAATCATGAAAGCAGCAAGGGGAAAAAAAAGTCCTTAACCTACAAGGGAAGAGAAAACATGTTTGCAGCAGACCTATCCACAGAAACTTGGCAGGCCAGAAAGGAGTGGAAGGATATATTCAATGTGCTGAATCTGAAAAATATGAAGCCAAGAATTCTTTATCCAGAAAAGCTGTCATTTAAAATAGGGGGAGAGATAAAAAGTTTCCCAGACAAATGAAAATTAAAGCAGTTTGTGACAACTAATCCAGCCCCGCAAGAAATTTTAAGGGGGACTCTCTGAGGGGAGAAAAAAACGAAAGAAAGAAAGAAAGAAAGAAAGAAATCAAGAAAGAGAAAGAAAGGAAAAAAAAAAGACTGAAAGGAACAAAGACTAGAAAAGGCCACAGAACATCACCAAAAACTCAAATTCTAGAGGCAACATAATGGCAATAAACTCATAACTTTCAGTACTCACTCTAAACGTCAATGTGCTAAATGCTCGAATCAAAAGACACAGGGTTACAGAAAGGGTAAGAAAACTATATCCATCTATATACTGTTTGCAAGAGACCCACTTCAGACCTAAGGACACCTTCAGATTGAAAGTAAGGGGATGGAGAACCATCTATCATGCTAATGGTCAACAAAGAGAGCCAGAGTAGCCATACTTATATCAGACAATCTAGACTTTAAAATAAAGACTGTAACAAGAGATGAAGAAGGGCATTATATCATAATTAAGGGGTCGATCCACCAAGAAGATCTAACAGTTGTAAACATTTATGCTCCAAATGTGACAGCTACCAAATATATAAATGAATTAATCACAAACATAAAGAAACTCATTGATAATAATACCATAATAGTAGGGGACTTCAACACCCCACTTACAACAATGGACAGATCATCTAAACAGAAAATCAACAATGAAACAATGGCTTTGAATGACACACTGGACCAGATGGACTTAACAGATACATTCAGAACATTTCGTCTTAAAGCAGCATAATACACATTCTTCTCCAGTGCACATGGAACATTCTCCAGAATAGATCACATACTGGGACACAAGTAAGCCCTGAACAAGTACAAACAGATTGAGATCATACCCTGCATATTTTCAGACCACAATGCTATGAAACTCTATATCAACCACAAGAAAAAATGTGGAAAGAAAATAAATACTTGGAGACTAAAGACCATCCTACTAAAGAATGAATGGGCTAACCAAGAAGTAAAAGAGAAAATTAATAAGTACTTGGAAGCCAATGAAAATGATAATACCACAGCCCAAAACCTCTGGGATGCAGCTAAGGTGGTCATAAGAGGGAAGTATATGGCATTCCAGGCCTTCCTAAAGAAGGAAGAAAGGTCTGAGATACACAACCTAACCTTATACCTTGAAGAGCTGGGAAAAGAACAGCAAATACAACTCAAAACCAGCAGAAGATAGGAAATAATAAAGATTACAGCAGAAATCAATGCTATTTAAACAAACAAAAACAAAAACAAACAAACAAAAAAAGTAGAACAGATCAATGAAATCAGAAGCTGGTTCTTTGAAATAATTAACAAAATTGATAAACCCCTGGCCAGTTTGCTCAAACAGCAAAAGGAAAGGACCCAAATAAAGAAAATCAAGAATGAAAGAGGAGAGATCACAACCACCAAAGCAGATATACAAACAATAATAAGAGAATATAACAAGCAATTATTCACCAATAAAATGGGCAATTTGGAAGAAATGGACAAATTCTTAGAAACACATACACTACCAAAACTGAAACAGGAAGAAATAGAAAATTTGAAGAGACCCACAACCAGTAAACAAATGAAGCTAGTAATCAAAAATATCCCAAAAAACAAGAGCCCAGGGCCAGATGGCTTTCCAGGGGAATTCTACCAAACATTTAAAGAAGAGTTAACACCTATTCTCTTAAAGCTTTTCCAAAAAATAGAGAAGGAAGGAAAGCTTCCAAACTTTCTATAAAGCCAGTATTACCTTAATTCCAAAACCAGACAAAGACCCCACTGAAAAGGAGAACTACAGACCGATTTCCCTGATGAACATGGGAACATGCAAAAATCCTCAACAAGATACCAGCCAACAGGATCCAACAATACATTAAAAAAATTATTCACTATGACCTGGGATTTATACCTGGGATGCAGGGCTGGTTCAATATCTGCAAAAACGATCAATGTGATACATCACATCAATAAAAGAAAGGACAAGAACCATATGATCCTGTCAACCGATGCAGAAAAAGCATTTGACAAAATACAGCATGATAAAAACCCTCAAGAAAGTAGGGATAGGAGAATCATACCTCAAGATCTTAAAAGCCATATACAAAAGTCCCACTGCTAATTTCCTCAATGGGGAAAAACGGAGAGCTTTCCCCATAAGGTCAGGAACAAGGCAGGGATGTCCACAATTGCCACTGTTATTCGACATAGTATTGTAAGTCTTAGCTTCAGCAATGAGAGAACACAAAGAAATAAAAGGCATCTAAATCAGCCAGGAGGAAGTCAAACTTTCACTCTTTACAGTTGATATGATACTCTATATGGAAAACCCAATAGATTCCATCAAAAAACTGCTAGAACTGATCTATAAATACAGCAAAGTTGCAGGATATAAAATCAATGCACTGAAATCGGTTGCATTCCTATACACCAATAATGAAGAAACAGAAAGAGAAATCAAGGAATCGATCCCATTTACAACTGCACCAAAAATCATAAAACACCTAGGAATAAATCTAACAAAAGAGGTGAAAAATCTACACTCTGAAAACTACAGAAAGCTTATGAAAGAAATTGAATAAGACACACAAAAAAATGGAAAAACATTCCATGCTTCTGGATAGGAAGAACAAATATTGTTAAAATGTCAATACTATCCAAAGCAATTTACATATTCAATGCAATCCCTATCAATATAACACCAGTATTTTTCACAGAACTAGAACAAACAATCCTAATATTTGAATGGAAGCTGAAAAGTCCCCAAATAGACAAAGCAATCTTGAAAAAGAAAACCAAAGCTGGAGGCATCACAATCCTGAACTTCAAGATTCATTACAAAGCTGTAATCATCAAGACAGTATGGTACTGGCACAAAAACATACACTCAGATCAATGGAACAGAATAGAGAACCCAAAAATGGACCCACAAACATATGGCCAACTAATCGTTGACAAGGCAGGAAAGAATATCCAATGGAAAAAAAGACAGTCTCTTCAGCAAATGGTGCTGGGAAAACTGGACAGCGACATGCAGAAGAATTAACCTGGACAACTTTCTTACACCACACACAAAAATAAACTCTAAATGGATGAAAGACCTAAATGTAAGACAGGAAGCCATCAAAATCCTCAAAGAGAAAGCAGGCAAAAACCTCTCTGATCTTGGCTGCAGAAACTTCTTACTCAACATGTCTTTGGAGGCAAGGGAAACAAAAGCAAAAATGAACTATTGGGACCTCATCAACACAAAAAGCTTCTGCACAGTGAAGGAAACAATAAGCAAAACTAAAAGGCAACCAACAGAATGGGAGAAGATATTTGCGAACAACATATCAGATAAAGGGTTAGTACCCAACATCTATAAAGAACTTACCAAAGTCAACACCCAAAAAACAAATAATCCAGTGAAGAAATGGGTGAAACGCATGAATTGACACTTCTTCAAAGAAGATATCCAGATGGCCAACCAACACATGAAAAAATGCTCAACATCGCTCATCATCAGGGAAATACAAATCAAAACCACCATGAGATATCACTTCACACCTATCAGAATGGCTAACATTAACAACTCAGGCAACAAAAGATGCTGGTGAGGATATGGAGAAAGAGGATCTCTTTTGCACTACAGGTGGGAATGAAAACTGGTGCAGCCACTCTGGAAAATAATATGGAGATTCCTCAAAAAATTACCCTGTGAGCTAGCAATTGCACTACTAGGTATTTATTCGAAGGATATAGGTGTGCTGTTTTGAAGGGGCACATGCACTCCAATGTTTATAGCAGCGCTATCCACAATAGCCAAAGTATGGAAAGAGCCCAAATGTCCATTGATGGATGAATGGATAAAGAAGATGTGGTATGTATATACAATGGAGTATTACTTAGCAATAAAAAAGAATGAAATCTTGCCATTTGCAACTATGTGGATGGAACTGGAGGGTATTATGCTAAGAGAAATTAAAGAAAGACAAATATCATATGACCTCATGCATATAAGGAATTTACGATACCAAACAGATGAACATAAGGGAAGGGAAGCAAAAATAATACAGAAACAGGGAATGGGGCAAAACATAAGAGACTCCTAAATATGAGAACAAAAAGAGGGTCGTTGGAGGGGTTGTGGGAGGGGGGATGGGCTAAATGGGTAAGCGACATTAAGGAATCTACTCCTGAAATCATTGTTGCACTATATGTTAACTAACTTGGATGTAAATTAAAAAATAAAATAAAATAAAATAAAATAAAATAAAATAAAATAAAATAAATAAAATAAAATTAGAAAGCAAGGACAAAAATACGTGGAGCTTGGAGACACCTGGGTGGCTCAGCTGGTTAAGAATCTGTTTCTGGCTTAGGCCGTGACGTGATAGCTCATGGGTTCAAGTCCCACGTTGGGCTCTGTGCTGAAAGTTCAGAGCCTGGAGCCTGCTTTGGGTTCTGTGTGTGTGTGTGTGTGTGTGTGTGTGTGTGTCTCTGCTCCTCTGCCCCCTCTCAAAAATGAATAAACTTAAAAAAGATTAAAAATATGTAGAGCTTAAATGTATTTATTTTCAGTAAACAGACATGAGTGTTTTCAAAAAAAAAAAAACAACTGAAAGTACATAATATATTGCAATACAACTTCATATTCTGTTTGAGTAAAATAAGTCCCCAGTTTCAAAGTATAATAAAATACTTTGTGTACAACGTTTCTTATAAATGGACTTACGCGTGAGATAGAGAAATATCTCCATATTTTCTCAGTAACTTACCAAAAAGTATTCATTACTCATGAAGTTTATAAATCTCTGGTCTATAAAACTTTTTCTTGATGACAAATCTGCTTTTTCAAAATGTGAATAAACTGTTTTTTACTGGATGTCCTCACAGTAGGCAAGTCTGGTATCTAAGACTGACAAAGTTAACCATTTTCAGAATTATCACAGAAAGAAAAATCTAGTAACCATATCATTGTCTTTCCAGTTAGAACAGATATAATCAAAACACAAAATATGCAACACCATTTCCAAATATAAATTTGTATAGAGAAAACGTACATTGGCTGAATTTGCCTCTGATGTGAATGATGCTCAGTCGAAGGCATTGTAAGATTTACTCCAGCTGCGTTATGGTGGCTACAAGTAGGGGATACAGACATTCCCCAGGAGTTACATTATCTAACTGTAATGCCAACCATGCAAACACCATGACCACAAACGTCAATTGGTCTTTGGACGTGTTGCTTGACAAGTCAGTGTTTTATGAGAGGAATTTTATTTCTCCATGGGCCTGTTACCAAAATACATTTGATTGCATTTTCTCAGTAAAAGAAATTTAATGTGGTAGAAAATATCAATATTCACGAATATGCATTTTCCCTTCCTTCCTGTGAAAATGATATACTTTGACTCCTACATTTGTCAGGACATGTAAACCGTTTGGGACCATGCGAGGAGGTGATCTATGTTATTTCTGTACAGAGGAAACAAAAAGTCCCAACTCCACCACATAGCTGCTCCCTTCCCATGGGTGTGAATCATGGGAGAAGTCTTATATTAAACTTTGAGATCAAATCCACTCTGATTTCCTGAATCACTAGAAGGGAGTAGAGATATGGTGGATACAGGATACAGGGAAGACCTTATATGTGTTAGAAACAAAGTTTTCAGTTTTAAGTCATTGTGATTTGGGGATGATTTGTTAATACTCCCCTAGTACACACACACACACACACACACACACACACACACACACACACACACACACACACACACACACACTATTTTCCTACCTATCTATATACACATGCATACACACACATCCTAGTATTAATGAGCAAAATGCATAATAAAACCCGAAGATACCATTTCTAATGTATCAGATCGCCAAAGATCGAACTTGGTAACTGACATTAGATACAGTGTGGGGAAACAGACACTGTCTCGTACACTGCTAATATAAATGTAAATGCTACAACTTCTCCCTAAAGTAATTTTGTGATATCTATCATATATTAAGCTATAATTCTTTGTTTTCCTAAAGATATACTCACAAAAATCTCCAAATAACTTTGTATGAGGTATGAGGATATTCACTGAGGTATCACTTGTAATACCAAGAGACTGGAAATAACCATAATGTACAACAATAAGGAATGTATGAATGAATGAATGAATGAATGAAAGAAGAAAGATGATAGATAACATATAAGTGAATGAAATTCTATAGTATTAATAGAATATATTATATGTATCTATTTAAAGAATCATTTATACACTACAATGGAAAGATTTTCAAAGATATGCTAAAATAAGTTCAGTTTAATAAAACCTAAATGTTTATATGGAATCTTAAAAGTTTTACATTTTCCTAAAAGAAAATCTAACACAGTTATATGCCCTATTTGATAAAATATATACAAATATATATTTTCATGATAGTTTTATATAACACTATGAGGCATTCTACTTGAAATCACAAAAATAATTTCCTTTAATTTTTCTCTTATAGACACAAGCTGAAACTATAACAAAAGCCAGGCACTAATCAGTTAAAGCAAAACCTCTTTCACAAACCAATCGCAGGTATATATCCTCTGAACAGAAGCCATTTAACACCTAGCCATGATAGTAAAATAAGCCGATTTTATTTTTTCATTTGTACACATGGAGATATGTAAAGAAAAGGGTAGCTTTTGAATATGTCAAACTTATTAAAATGAATTGTAATAAAGATGTGTCAAGTTTTATTTTCTAATTTTTTTTCAAGTTTTTATTTATTTATTTATTTTGAGAGAGACAGAGACAGTGTGAGGGAGGGAGGGGCAGAGAGAGAATCCCAAGCAGGCTCTGCAGTGTCAGCACAGAGCCTGACAAGGGGCTCGAACTCACAAAATCACGAAATCATGACCTGAGCTGAAACTGAGAGTCAGACACTTAACTGACTGACTGAGCCACCCAGGCGCCCCTCAAGTTTTATTTTCTATGTGTAGGAAATACCTCAGGGCATCGGGAAAGCATTCATGCCAATATCACCTGGATATTTAAATCTCCCAAGTTTATACTTTCTTCATAGAAAATCCAACGGCAACAATAATTTATATCTTATCTCCAAATCAAATAATGTTCACAGTAGTCGCCCATAGAACATAGAATTATGTAAGACAGTGGTGTGGCAGTATACATGTGAACAGAGAAATAGAAAACAAAAAAGGCATCTCAGCTCTGTAAGAGGTATCTGAATGAACAATTCAGCAATTCTCTCATCGTGTTCTCATACTTACATTTACAGAATATAACTCTTCTGGTAAAAAAATACGTTAATGTTACATTGTTCAACGGGAAACAACAGAGCGGATTGCAAAAGCTAAGTAAGGTGTCTGCCGTCCACAACTGGTCTGCTTTGCTCGTCATTCTGGGGATGTGCACTCAGGTCTCACTTGCTCCTCTGTCTCCCCATCTCCCCGCAGCCACCTCTTCCCTGTATCAGTTCACCCTCTTTATCCCCAATCTATTCCTGAGCTTGTACGGCATCTACTTTCAAAGTGCACCCTGGCCTCCTACCCTTCAGTCCGTTTCCAAATAAGCTGCCAAGAACAAGTGTGTATATATGTGTGTGTACATACATATATTTCATATCCACAAGCTAAATTATACGTAATACGCAAAAATATATAAATCTTACTTGATTATATATTTATATAATATTATATATGTATATTTTTTTCTCCATTTATCATCCATCCTTTTCTAAGTTTTGTATGGAAATCTAAATCCAAGAGAACAGGGTATCTAACTTTAATAGTCACCCAGGGATGATATATTTTGGAAAATTAAAACTGTCTAGTACCAGTGGGACTCTTGTTATATATATAAGGATTGATTTATTGGAAAGAAAAAGTTTAAAGACTCTTTAATAGTTTGGCAGGTTTTGGGGGATATTATTGAAAAGTTTAATGTAATGAGTTTTGCTTTAAGTTATTGTTTTGTTTTTGTTTTTCTTTCACTTAATTTTTTAAAAATTATTTTAGAAACAGAGAGAGCATGAGTGGCAGAGAGGAGCAGAGAGAGAGGGAGAGAGGGAGAATCCCAAGCAGGATCCACACCCAATGTGGAGCACGATGTGGGGCTCCATCCCGCGTCCCTGGGATCATGACCTGAATCAAAATCAAGAGTCAGATGCTTAATCCACTGAGCCACCCAGGTACTAAATTGTTATTTTTAAGGAAACACTAATAGGGAATTTTCAACAATTTTTTTTAGCAAAAATATGTCTTCATTGGATCAAAAATAACTTTTTTTTTTTGCTTTTAGAAATTTGGGGTGCCTGGGTGGCTCAGTATGTTAAGCTTCCTACTTTTGCTTCCAGCTCAGGTCATGATCTCACAGTTCATGAGTTTGAGCCCTATATCAGGCTCTGTGCTGACAGTGTGGGCCCTGCTTGGGATTCTCTCTCTTTCCCTCTCTCTCTGCCCCTCCCCCTGCTCATTCTGCTCTCTCTCTCAAAATAAATAAATAATTAAAAAAAATTTTTTTTAACGTTTATTTATTTTTGAGACAGAGAGACAGAGCATGAATGGGGGAGGGGCAGAGAGAGAGGGAGACACAGAATCGGAAGCAGGCTCCAGGCTCTGAGCCATCAGCCCAGAGCCCGACGCGGGGCTCGAACCCGCAGACCGCGAGATCGTGACCTGAGCTGAAGTCGGACGCTTAACCGACTGAGCCACCCAGGCGCCCCAATAAATAAATAAATTTAAAAAAAATTGATTCACATAAGCATTTTTTACGTTGCTATAGTCTTTCAAACTCTGTAATATTACATTCAGTCTAATATTTATAATATTTAATTTACTTTTAGAATTTGAGTCATATTAACCTTTGTGATATGTATCATGATGTGATGAATTAGTTGCACGGTTTTTTTATAGTTTGGAAGAGTTTTCCTACAATAGTTCACATAGTTCACTTTATGTTTAAATATTGGACAATATAATTATATAATCAGTTACTTTGAATTACGAATGGCTCTCATTAGAAGTTAGATGGCAAGAAAAGTCTTAAGTTAAATTTCAGCCAAAGTTAAACAATAAAAATTCTAAGTTATTGAAAATAATAGTTCTTATAAATGTATACCAAGGAAAATAAAAAGCCTAAGCCCACCTTGGGAGTCATTTTAAACCATTTTAAGTGATTTTTTAAAAAGGTTAAAATCTGTCCATTTAATTAATTAATTTATTTATTGTTATTTTTTTAATGTTTATCTATTTTTGAGAGAGACAGAGACAGAATGTGAGTGGGTTAGGTTGAGAGAGTGAGGGAGACACAGAATGGGAAGCGGGAAGCAGGCTCCAGGCTCTGAGCTGTCCGCACAGAGTCTGACACGGGGCTTGAACTCACAAGCTGCGAGATCACGACCTGAGCCAAAGTCGGACGCTCAGCCGACTGAGCCACCCAGGCGCCCTGAAATCTGTCAGTTTTAGATACAGTTCATAAAAGAAGAGAATTTACCTAGGTTTACATTATTTTAAAAAACAAATGAATAAAAAGCATATACAGACTCCCAGGACTTTATTCAGGTTGTTAACATTGTTATAAACTATGGTAAGCAACTATGCAAGCCCTCAAATGGTGAGGATTACTGGCTGATTTCTCTGCCTTATTCTTGATTACCACATAACTAATGAGACCCATATAATTAATGATCGCCACTGTAAATTTCAATGAGAACTATTTCAACTTGTTGTCTCAACTCTGTGATACTCATCCACCTCATGTACCATCTTGGAAAAAAAATTCTCAAAATATTAACACATTCAAATCCTATTCCAAGTAGACTGGGCGATGACCACTTAACAGAGTACTATTTTTATACAGAAATGATAAAAACTTTAATTCAGGAAACTAACTTTGAGGTAAAGGTAGTTTATTTAGTTTCACATTATTATTTAATTCAGTGTGAATCTTTTGGATGTCTCCCCTCTAGGAATTTGCCATCTTCCTATTAGGCAGACTGGGCTTGAACACATTAGACAATTGAAGGAAAATATAAGTACATGAAATCCAATACTAAAACACTGATAAAGATAAGTGATTAACATTTTTTTTCAAAGAGACTATTTAAGAAAAGTATACATAACACTCACCATGTCTCAATGATAAAAATCTAATTGCATGATAAAATCTAATTACAGGCTGCCTTCAGTGAACTCACAGTCTACATAACTCAAATGATCAAGAGTTGATTTTTCCTTTCTCCTCACCACTCAATGTGATTTATCTCTATCATAGTGCTCTTCTTACCATATTGAAATTAATATTCTACAAGCTCTATAAATAGAGTGCTACAGGAAAGGGGGGAGAGATGGTTAATTTTTTTTTCTAAGAAAATCAAATCAAACGATATTTACGATAGTTACAGTGGGCTTTAAGGACCAGAAGATACGTGTAGAGAAGAGAACAAATTCGCAGGCCAAGTGAAATGAATAATCAAAGGTACCTTGTTGTGAAAGACCATGCATACTGAGGTGAGGACGTATCCACGGTTTATCCACGGGTAGCAGCACAGGTTGGGATCCTATGAGGCTCAGGACAAGAGTGGGGACAGGTTGTGAATTCGAAGGCCTATGAGTGCCAGCTTTGTTTGGAAGTCAACAGCCAACCAATGGAAGATGAAAATCAGAAAGTGATTAGATACAGTAGTGTGGATATTAGATTTTAAATCCACCTCTGAGATTTCAATTAAATTGAGAGGAGAAAACTGTCAGCCCAGCAAAGACATGGTTTCAAGAATGAGGATAAATGGGGAAAGAGGAAAATAATGGGAAGGACAGACTTTGAAGTCCTAAACCTTAGGCTTGAGCCTCAGAGCTGCATTCATCAGTCCGGTAGGCTTGGGCAACCTGCCTACTTCTCTACGGCTCAGTTTGGCTTCTGGAGAGCGGGGCTGCTCACGTCACCCAAGAGGCTGCTGCCCAGCTGAAACGTGGTCACCAGCACACACGGTCATTCAGTGCTGACTCCAGCTAAACACTGAATAAAATGTTTAATGCAATTTCATCGCCTTCACACAAGCAGACTAATGGCATGAACTTGGCGATTCAGAATCCGAAGTTTTAGAGCAGAGGGGCAAGGTGGCTAGTGTGAAAGGTGCACACTCGTGAGCATGACACGGAGATGTCCCTGGATGTGTCAGCATGCATGCACTCAGACAGGCACGCTTGCACCAGTTTGCTCCCTTTACCCCCCCCCCCCCCCCCAACCTCATCTTAGAAAATGCAGGCGTGTGAGATTAGAGTCACTCGTTAGCGATGATGCAGAGGTCAGCCATGGCCCTTATTAAAGTTTCTATTCCAACTTAAGAAACCGCACCGAAGTTAAACCCCAAAGGCAGCCCCTCTAAATCAATGACGAAAGGCGATCACTTTTTCAATAAGAAAAATTCATGAGGAAAGTCGGACAGCAGCGGCACGTTGTCTCTCCACAGAAAAAAGAACCAAGGCTCGCATTCATACATGGCCACCGTGAGTGAGGAAGTCTAGACTCGTCCAGTCACTGTTTGTATTGAGAGCATGCATGAAAGCACAATAAAGTTAATGGGTGTTTGTTTGTTTGTTTTTACATTACATGACTTGGTAAAGGCATCTCAGCTGCTTAAAAATTCCGGGGCTCAAAGAGTAATTCTGTATTTTTATATCTACCAGGTTGAGTTCCTGCTTCCTCAGTAATGTTTCCAAAATATCTTTCTTCCCTTCTATTCACATTTATGGGCTTTTGTTGTTGTTGGTTTGTCTTTTCTAGGTTGCAGAGACAAGATTTCCACAATCTTAAAAGTAGAATTCTTGCCATATTACTATTTGTATTTCTTTACCTACATGTATATTAGATTTACATGGGTATAAAATAGCTCATGCCAAAGTATTTGACCTAATGGATGATAATACAAGCA
Source organism: Panthera leo (assembly GCF_018350215.1). Lineage (NCBI taxonomy): Eukaryota > Metazoa > Chordata > Mammalia > Carnivora > Felidae > Panthera > Panthera leo. Next base: position 2,935,785 of record NC_056689.1, on the reverse strand, counting down.
ATTCCACCAATACATATGGGAAATGTTGTATTATTCGTTTAAAACATCTAAATACAAAACAGTGTTTTTTAGATATGGTAATGGCAAAATTCCCAGAAGCGAAGAGTCTAAGTATTATGTAAAGTGTTCATAGAAACTGTTAGTCTCTAAACCAATCATTTGTCATTAACTCATGAGTGTTCATATACACTAGGAGACAATTTTTTTTGCTTCTAACTCCTTTCCTTATTAACTTATAAGACACAGAAAGCACATTCCATAAGCCAGCAATTAAGGGAGGAAGAAAATACTGAGAGGATAAATATATTTGGAAAATTTTGACATTTTTACCAGCATTCATCCATTTATTAAACAAAAACATTAAATAATAATGTCTATCCCAAAAGACAAACATCAAACACTACTTCCTTTTTTTAATGTTTATTTATTTTTGAGAGAGACAGAGAGAGCATGAGCCAGGCAGGGGCAGAGGGAGAGGGAGACACAGAATCCAAAGCAGGCTCCAGGCTCCGAGCTGTCAGCACAGAGCCTGACATGGGCTTGAACTCACAAACTGCAAAATCCTGACTGGAGCCGAAGTCAGCAGCTTAACTGACTGAGCTATCCAGGTGTCCCACAAATACTAGTTTCCGTGGGCACAGAGCAGACAGCAGTGAAGATATAATTTTGCCTTAGAGCTGTCCTTCTCTAAACAAACAGGCAGATAATAATACAATGGAGTATGTGTTAGAATACAAATAGCTACCAAGACCCTGGGCCTGGGAGGAAAGGTAAACACATTCTTCCTGGACGGGGTAGGGCAGTAGGCGAGCTTGCGTGGAATATGTGGTATTGGAGCATATTCTTGGAGGATGAGTGAGAGACCATAAGATGGACAAGAACATTTCTGGCACAGGTTGTAGGCCAGGCAAAACCACGAATGTATAAAGGACACAGTATGATCAGGAAACAGTGTATGTTTCACTGGACTTCAGGATCCTTGGGTGTGAGCCAGCTGGAAGAGTAGGCTGAGGCCAGATAGATGCAACAGAAAGCACAGTTATGAGGAAATTTCTCAAAACACTCGATTTATTTTGTCAACTGTTCCAAACCAGCTGCCATGTCGTGAGGCAGCCTGGTGCGAAATCCCAAGGGGCAAGGAATGGAGGCCCACCCTACACTGGTGAAGGAGCCTGGAAGCAGATTTTGTGCAGCTTCCAACAGTCACCTGTGTGAGCCTGGAAGCGGAGCTCAGCCCAGGACTTCACTTCACAACATCTTGACTGCAGCTCTGTTCAAAACCCTGAGCCAGAACCAGCCAGTGAGGCCACTCCCAGGATTCTTAGCCATGGGATATTGGAAGAATATGGGTGTGTGTCTTCAGGCTGCTAAATTTGGGGTAATTCATAGCTAATACACAGTTAAACTCAAATGCCTGGTCAAAACCAGTCATGAAACAGTCCATTCATGGTACTGAAAGGTGTGTGTGTGTGTGTGTGTGTGTGCACGTGCACCCATGTGTGTGCATGCGTGCACACACACATAGCTGGAGTCCTAGGGGAACAGCATGGGGAGATGGTGGTGGGGTCTAATACCAAAGATCTCAGGTACTTGGCCAGAGTAGTAGATTTCTCCTTTTTCAGCTATTGGAAGTCTCATCTAAACCATTAATCTTCATCATAGTCGTCATTGCCATCGTCATCATCGACCAGCTAAAGTTCTCCAGGTCTGTTAACATCATTGACTAACTTTAAAATCACTTATAGTGTTTGAAGCTTTGCTTATGACCTCAATTTCTCCAGAAAATCAAATACTGCAACAGGTATGTTAAGATACTACCCTTGATAGAATCTGATGATGGGATGGTCAGTGAGGAACATGCCAGGCGTTTCCCTCAAGTTTCTCCCATGAGGAAGAGGAGTTGCTCTGAACAGGTGAGGTGGGGTCTATACTCATGGTTTGCAAATAGTCCCAGAAGAGATGGTAATAGGGTATGACGGCAATGAAAAAACAAAATAAGTCATTACCTCGGGCTGCAGATTCATAACAGTGAACAGCAGAAGGAAAGGGGAAAGTCTGTTCTGCTAATCAGTTTTTATTAACAAAGGATTTTTAATAGACATTTCAGATATAAGAACCCACAAACTGTTGCTTCTCTTTTGAAAGAGGAGTCACTTCAGTGTCTAGATGTGTAGCTATGTCTCTGGAAACACCACACTCCTTGTTTTTGATGCTTTATTTTATCTATGTTTGGGAGTAGTCTCCAAACAATCCTGTTCATGGAAAGAAGTCAATGGGTGGTGATCTCCTGTATGCTTCCTTGTTGTGTGGCTTTTTTGATTGGGTTGGTAGAGTTCATGGCCACTAGAAACTTTCAGAGCATGAAATTCTCCTGATGGAACTCTTCAACTGGAAAAATCTTTAGCAGGGAACCCATTGTGTTCTATAATCCCCCTTCCCTACCACAGCCTCAGATTAAACTTTTGTAAACCTCATGAGTGACAAATCTTGAGTCCATAATGATCTTTCGCATTAACTTATTAATTGTGAAAGCTTTCTGTGGCAGGAGCCAGGGAGTGCCCATCTGGTAGGAAAGGGAGCACGGGGGATTGACAATACTTTTCAACGACGCGATCATCTGCATTTCTGTATTTTACAGACCCTGAACACATGAACGTCATTCTTCAAAGAAACTGGATTTCTGAAAAGGAACATTCTTTACACCCTGCCTAAAATTCTTTCATGACACTTAGATAAACAGTATGAGAGCCTGGAGAGGATCTCCACGGCCTCTTTAGGCTTTCTACCTATGGGGTAAAGCCACTTGGAAATGTAGCTTCACTGATTTTGTAAACTTTTTTGAGGGGGTGGGAAACGGAGAACCCACTAAATTTAAAGACTAGAAATTGCTTGTCCCTCACGTGTTAAGTGCATAAAGGTAATTCTTCAGTCATTTTACAGGAAAAGAGGGGTATTGTTGAAAATTTATATGAAAGTCAAGGTAACATTTAATTATATCTATATTTCAGAGCTGATAATTTAAAATGTCTCCAATAACTTTTATTCCCAAATTACTTGCCGCTGTGAGGGAAATAACAATATATAATTTTAAAGCGTGATTCATAGTGTTTTTTTAGCTTTATTACATTCATCTGCATACATTGAACTGAAATTGTAGACTACTTTCTTCATTTAGATCAAGCTCACAGAAAATGCCACTTGTAAAGGAATATATTTCTAATTATTACCCGTGCATCCTCTTACGAATCCAAATAAATATAATCACTCTGTGTGTTTGTGTGTGTCTGTGTGTGTGGGTGTATATGTACATACCTACAGGTGAAGACAATATGTACATATGTGAAGTAAAAAGCAATGAAAAATTCAATCTTTCTGTGAAACTCATCGCTGCTTTTTAACAGCATGCACTTGTTTCCAGCAGGATTTTAATTCTAGTAAAATTCAGAGAATCAAATTATTTCCTATGGCTTAAACTCTGAAAATCAAAATAACTTCTCTGGCATTTAAGTTTTGATTTCCTCTCAAGTCAGGTGCTTTGTAGATGAAATCTAATTGGGTTAAACAGTCGATTTATTCTCTGATTAACCTTTTTGGAGTCAGCTCATGCATAGAAAATAGCTCACAGATAAGAAATGGTTAAAGTTTCCGATTTCAGCGACATAAGATGTCGAAATATACGTTCCATAATTTGTAAGCTATGTCATACGCCTACGCTACTTTTAAAATTAAAACAGAATAATTCCAAATGTCTCTGATGAAGAACTCAATAAGCTCACCAATCAGGCAAGAGCTCCAATGTCAGGTACAGCACCAGCAAAATGAAACTGGTCTACTAAAGATTGAATGAGATAATGATGCCACACACTTAACATAAACATAGACACAAAGTAAGTACTCAAGTGAATGAAAGCTATTCTTACTATGACATTGCTACTTATTTCTTATAATTCAGGAAGAATTATAATCTTGACAGTTGAGGTTCTCTTGTTTCTTTCCTGATAGTTATACCTTGCTTCATATGAGTAAATGAGCTATGCACAGGAAATATGCAATTCAAATTCTAGAAGATTTCCACTTTGGAACACTGTATTTTAGTTCATTCTATTTTGAAAAACAAATGATCACATCCTAACTAGGTAGCATTTTCTGAGATCGGGCTTCTTAATCTATTGAGTACAAACAAACTCTTTTTTGAGCCTATCCAATTAAAATAGTAGTGGGAGGGAAATGAAAGAAAACAGTAGTGGGAACTTCAGAGAGGTGTTGGCCTACTGATTCTCCAACTTGGTTTCTGAAGGAAAAATAAGCTCTGAGAGTGTTTTACTTTTCCAGTCACTTAACGTTAAGTGAAATCTGTCTTTATACCACTCACCTTTTTATAGAAAAACTATTTACAGATGGGTTGAGGACAATTGAATATATTGGAGATCAAGAATTTCCCAGATTAAATGCTTGGAGGGCTCAAGTCTACCAGAACAGGAGGTAATGCTAAGATCATTACTGGGGGCAATTCTCACACTTCAGTGATTGTCAGCCATCTCTACATTTTTTTCTAATTTTTTAATATTTATTTATTTTTGAAAGAGAGACAGAGAGAGAGACAGAGAGAGAGAGACAGAGAGAGAGAGAAAGCGTGAATATGAATAGGGAGGGACAGAGAGAAAGGGAGACACAGAATCTGAAGTGGGCTCCAGGCTCTAAGCTGTCAGTACAAAGACTGACGCGGGGCTCGAACCCATGAACATTGAGTCAAAATTGGATTCTTAACCAAATGAGCGTCCCAGGTGCCCAGCCAGACTCTACTATTTATGGGATAAAATGTCTATGGCTATGAGAGATTGAAAAAGAGAGGCAAGAAAATAGATTTGTCCTCTGAGAAACATATTGAAGAGTGTGAATTTAGATTCAGTGAGGCCTGGGCTTGAGTACAGGACTTCCCTTTGTGAATTACATAAACCTACCTATTCTGAGATGTCTCACTTATAAAATTGGGGATGCTTGTAACAGTTCAAGGGTTAAAATGAAATTACAGGCATACATATTTTAGCACATAATAAACTCTCAATAAAAATTAAGTTTTGTGCTAATATTATTATGATATCTTTTCAGACTACAAATAAAAAGTGATCTGAATAGAAAATGAAAACAATAGTCAGTTTTAAAAGGGTTTATTCTGCTTAAAAGAATATATGGAGCAATCAAATAAATGTCAGGGTGTTATAGAAGGATGTCAAATACTAAGTGCTAAGTGTAAAATTCAACATGGCCAATATCAAAAGTGAATGGGACAAAATAATATTCAATTTTTCACTCAAGTTTTAAGAAAATATCTTGATGTTTACAAGACCTGTGGAATAAATGAGCCAATACTTTAAATGAATCCCCTCCAAAAAAATTAACACACTTCGTATGAGAGTTAAGCACTATGTACATATATATATATACACACACACACACACATACTATACACACATATTTTAAACCTTCTATGGTTGTCAGAGAAAAAGTAAGAAGCAAAATGGTATTGGAAGCTGAAAGCTAAAACTTTTCCCTTACTCACTCCTGACCTAACAGAGATTATTACTGGTAAATAACTATTGTAGCACTTTAATTTTGACACTAAATTTCTACTTTAAATTCTACTTCAGCACCATCATTTCTTATGATTTTATTTTGTTTTTTTTTAAATTACGTGTTTCATATATTATTTATTTTTGAGAAAGACAGAGAGAGTGCGACCAGGGCAGGGACAGAGAGAGAGGGAGAATCTCAAGCTCTCGTGGGGCTCCAACTCATGAACCATGAGACGGTGACCCCAGCTGAAATAGAGTCAGATGATTAACCCACTGAGCCACCCAGGTGCCACATTTTGTTTTGATTTTTATTTGTGTAACTATCCCAAGTACATTTAGCTAGTTACACACAATGGTGCCATTGTGAACTGTCATGATGATGTTTTTCTCTGGTGAGTGTGTCTTTCCTGTCAAGCGGTTTTCTTGTAGGATGCAGAGTGAACTGTTGTTGACCAGGTCTTTCCAGATATAATATTGTTTTTTATTTAATCGTAGTTAATCCATAAGGAGAGACTTACACATTCCTGTAAGTTTTGAAAATACATAGTTTTGGCTTCAAAATGACATCACACCAAATAATCTGCTTTAAAACTTTTCTTTTTAATGTTTACTTTTGAGAGAGAGAGAGACAGAGACAGAGAGACAGAGCACGGGTAGGGGAGGGGCAGAAAGAGGGAGACACAGAATCTGAAGCTCCAGGCTCTGAGCTGTCAGCACAGAGCCCAATGTGGGGCTGGAACTCAGGAACTGCAAGATCATGACCTGAGCTGAAGTCAAATGCTTAACCAGCTGAGCCACTCAAATGTCCCAAAACTTTTTTTGTTCACATAACGTGACTTCTTGAAGTTTATATATATAGTCTTGATGACTATACCTTTGTAATACAGCTTGAAGTCCAGAATTGTAATGCCTCCAGATTTGGTTTTCCTTTGCAACATTACTTTGTCTCTTCAGGGTCTTTTCTGGTTCCCTACAAATTCTAGAATTACTTGTTCTAGCTCTGTGAAGAATGTCGGTGTTATTTTTGTCGGGATTGCATTGAATGTGTAAGTCACTTTGGGTAGTATCAACATTTTAACAATATTTGTTCTTGCAATCCATGATCATGGAATAGTTTTCCATTTCTTTGTGTCTTCTATAATTTCCTTCATAAACTTACTATAGTTTGCAGGTACAGTTCTTTTGCCTCTTCGGTTAGGTTTATTCCTAGGTATTTTATGGTTTTGGTGCAATTGTAAATGGGATTGATTCCTTGGTTTCTCTTTCTGCTGCTTCATTATCGGTGTATAGAAATGCAATCAATTTCTGTGCATTGATTTAATACCCTGTGACTTTGCTGAGAATGAAATTTACTTTAACCAATTATGTTATATTAGACATTTACATTGTTTCTAATTTTCCACTATATAGAATGCTATGGATATGGAAATATGCATATGTATATTATATGTATAATATATTTATATATATTATATATATATCTGCACACTTTTGATTTTCTCTAGAAATCTTTACACTTATTTATGCTCATTCCATTTATAATTTCTCATGATTTATTAAAAAATGAAGGAAGGAAGGAAGAGAGGAAGGGAGGGAGGGAGGGAAGAAGGAAGGAAAATTTAGTTCTTACATAGAAATTCTTTTCCATTTATTTGTCACTTCTTATTCCACACCACACTTAGATACAATTTAGGCCACTTGCTAACTTCTCTATTGAGTGGCATTTTGCACCTCTCCTTCTTATCTTTGGCAGAGAGACTCCTAAATCAATACTTATCTAGAAAGAAAGCCTTAATATGGGAAGAGTGATGTTTAAAAGTCATGAAGCAATCAAGAGGAAAAACAGGTCCATGTTAATCCGGAATCATCACCCTTTCATTCAATCCAGTCACAGCCACCTACAGAAAGGAAAAGCCATCCAAATAGAGAATTAAAGAGAAACAGAGTTTACATTCATTTGGCTAGAAATCACACCCACACAGATTGATTTCACAGGCTGGAAGAAAAATTAATAAGTCTGAGAACTAGGGAGGAAGAGAATATTTGAAGGGCTGGGATAAAGTAATATATAAATGAGTTTCCTGAAACAGTTAAAACATCACTCATAGATCCAGTGACATGGAACCACCCAAGGAAAATTAGAGAAGACTGTTTGGCACTTTTGACAGGATGTTTCGTTAGGTTCTATCATTTGTGTTGAATCTGGTCAGTGCGATATAGATTCTGTGTTTAGGACGATTTTAAGGGAATGTGTTCCTGAGCAGAAACAAAAGCTATGATTTATTTGCTGCATCTGCCAGAGGAAAGGGAGTGAGATCAGATATTTGTCATCCATGGGGTACTGCAAACATCTTCAAATGTGATGCTGGCCAGAACCTGGTTTAAATCACCTCTAGGTCATTCAAAAGCTGTATAATTTTGGTCCATTACCCCTCTAATTCTTTATTCTCAATTCTATCACTTATAAAATGAAGATAATAATGGCTACTGTGAGTAGCTACAGGGAATTCAGAAATCACAGACAAATAAATGTTTTAACACGGTGCCTGGCACAGAACAGCAGACATTTCCCTAGTACCTTCTATTATTATTTCTTCCACAACACTGAGCCACCTTTTCTCTTGCATCGAGAGTAGTCATCGTTCAACTGCAACGAGTGTCATGTGTGTATAACTCTTACTGAAGTTACCTTTGATAATTTTGGTGATTTTCCCACACCCTCAGGAAAGGGCTCCTTGATTAATAAGCTAAACAGGAAATTCCTTTCCCCATTTATGAAAGAAAATCAATAGTAATCAAGTGACTGTGTTCATGAAAGTAATATCCTCTTCTTCGGAAGTGAGGAAGGGTATGCTTGCCTGCAATTTGTTTCTATTCTTAGGATAAAGATCTAATATCTAAACTGGTAGTAGCATTTTGACAAAGCATTAAAAAAAAGCTTCAGACAATATAATAGTCATATGATATTTCAGAATCTGTTTCAATACTGTTGCTACCTTTAAAATGTGAGGGGTTTTGTAATGTCATTTGACAGTTTTGAAACACGGGTCACCTGTAAAAGAAAAAAAAAGTACCGTATTTGTTCTTCAAATCATGATTTCCTATGTCACAGAAGGAAAAATCTGCCACCTTTTTGAATAAAAGTCATCAAGGTGTATGACCTGGTGGCCCTGTAAATTTCATGATGAGGGCCCTATTTTAAGTGAATGTAACCTGCAGTTACAAGAGTTGTGAAGAACACGTCTGCATGTGTTCCGTGTGGTTGGTGAGTGACCTTTACTGCATTATGGTGATAACGGGAACTGCCGTCCTATCTCACCTGTGAAACTGGAGCTCAGCAGTTCTAACATCTCTAACTTGTGGTCAAGAGCAGAGCAGGTAGAGGGTGACAGGGACAGGATGAGAACAGGTTGGCCTTAGAAACAGAAATGGCTGCATATACTTCTCATCCTCCCATAATTTTATCCAGCATACCTATACTGAATGTAAGGGGCTATATATATACTGAATATATATATATATATATATATATATATATATATATATATATATATTCATATTCTTAATGTATCCTAATAATACTGGTAAATTAGACACTATGTAGTTGAAGAGAAATGAATAACATGGATATATAAAAATCAGCTTTGCCTTAATGAATATTTTGTACATATTTTTATTTTTATTTAAATTTTTAATGCTTATTTATTTTTGAGAGAGAGACAGACAGACAGAGTGTGAGCAGGGGAGGGGCAGAGAAAGAGGGAGACACAGAATCCAAAGCAGTCTCCAGGCTCCAAGTTGTCAGCACAGAGCCCGACGTGGGGCTCAAACTCACAAACCGTGAGATCATGACCTGAGCCAAAGTCAGACACTTAACCAACTGAGCCACACAGGCGACCCTGAATGTTTACTTTCATAGGTTATTTCTAATTATTCGTTCAACTAACATTTAGTGAAGTCCTCAAATTGTTCCATCTTGGTTTAGAGAGGAAAATTTCCATCTTGGTTTAGAGAGGAAAATAAGACACTGAATCTTCTTCTGTGTGAAGCAATTTTCATCTTTATTCTTGTTTGTTATGCCTATATAATTTTTCATCTAAACTTTAATTATACTATGCGTGGACATTCTGATTTGTTCCAAACTCACTATCATCTTTCCTTTCTGTTTTATGGCACTGAGATTACTCTTTTCCCATGGAGCCTGTATTCTGTGGCAGAGATAGAAGTCAAACCAGAAAATAAGTAAAAATCCATGAAGTAATCATTCCTATAAGGGAAATAAGGACACTGTGACAGATAGCATCTAGAAGGCTACTTTATATGATAGTCCCTCCTTTTACTCAAAGTGGGTATGCATGGAAGCATATAATACGATGCATCTTTTTAAGAACAATCTTTTGAAGACTGGATATCAGGAAGTGTTGGGTGGAAACAAGGAAGGCCGGAGATGATGGAAGAATGGAGTAGGAAACAAGTTAGTACTAGGTACCAAACAACAAGGAAATTTTTCTGGGATTAAACTGGATGTGGGATTAATGGAAAGAGGAGGGATATAATAATGGTTTGTAGATTTAGGGCTTCAAATCTCAGGTGGATAACTGTGTCATTTTTTTTTAAGACAGGAATGACTATATCAAGTAATTCTGTGATGTACATTCTTAGTCATAAATATCAGTGTAGCAATGATCATTTTCTTTAGACAAATTCATAGAAGTAGAGTTTATTAATACTATTTCTATATTCATTATACACATCCCCTGAATAAACATTCATGCCAACTTAAATCCATACTAACTACCAGGGATAATATTGGTTTCATTGGACCATAAGTCTGTTCTAAACCATTTAAATATTACATATTTTAATCACAGCATAGGTGATTGTTAATTGTATGGCCACTTGACTGGGCTAAGGGATTCCCAGACAGTTGGTAAAACATTTTTCGCTGAGTGTATCTGTAAGGGTGTTTCTGGAACAGATTAGCATTTCCATCAGTCGACTGAGTAAAGTCTATGGAAATCAGTGCTAGGTGGGCATCATCCAGTTCTGGCCCCTTAATTTTTAGGCCTTTGGAGTCAAACTCAATTATATCACTGACTTTCTTGGTTCCTCAGCTTTCAAACAGGAGTTGATGGGACCCTTTGGCCTCCATAACACTTTGAGTCAATTATTTAAACAAATTTCCTCTTTTACCTATCTATCCATCCGACCATCCTGTTGCTTATTTCTCTGAAGAACTCTAATACAGCCCCCTTTACAAAAATGTGTACATTTTAGAGTACAAATCAGTAAGTTAACACACCATGTACATACTCATGAAGGCATCACACAGGTAATGTGTAGAGGGAGGTGTAGAGTCATTAGAATTTAGATTGTGTTGATATCTTGCAGAAATATGTGATAGGTAGAGCTGATCTCCATAGAGACAACACCTTAGATGGATAGGAGAGGATAATATAAAATTTTGTAATTATTGTCATTTTCCCTCATTCCTTAGTTTTTACTCATCATCCCTAGGGAGCATGCAGGTATTTGAGGTCTGAATCTTAGGGAACGAAAAATCAGAGGATATGTATGAGACCTTAGAAAAAGAAAGCAGACAATCTTGCTAAGAGCATAGAACTGAGCTCATGATGTTCTCTGTATCTGCTTCTTTGAAGCAATTCTAAAAGGGTTTCACGTGTTTATAATAAGAAATATGGAGCCCTGTGGCTTTACTTGGTATGCTCCTAACTGCCGATCTCTGTAGGTGATGAATGGAAATGGACCTTGAGCTATCTACTTAAGCTATTGACCTAAGAGCTATTTCAAGTGGCAGGCGAACCTGGTCAGCCCCAAAGCAGGAGAGAACTTGTTAAGTAAGACAGGTGATTAAATTTGTTGCAAGCAAACTCCAGGGAGAGTAGCCTCCTCCAGGATAAATAGATAGTGCATTAGACAGCAATATCTTAGAACTATAGATCCCAGTGTTCTTGCCCATGCCCTTATTGGCTTAAGGAAGAAGGAGGGTTTAAATATATCACATCCTGGTGTAGCTTCTACTGGAAGTGAATCCCTGACTACAGTTTGAAAAAATAGAGAGACCAAGACCCCATCCTCAGAAGTTACATAAATAAAAGATGGAGATTGAAGGAATGAGTGAATGAACAAATGAATGAACGAGTAAATGACTGAATTACTGAATGGATGGTCTGAAAGCAGTAAAGAAGGGGCAGGGTATAGATTTATGATCACTGAAGAAATCTAGCCTATCTTACTCCTTTATTTAGGGCTTTATTTCAAAGTAATGCAAGATTATTTTGTTAATGCCCAAATCTGTTTGAGACAAAATTCTAATTCTGATTTCATGAAAAATTTTGGCTATTTCATTTCACCAAATATACATTACTACCTAAGTCTGCCAGATACAATGCTCAGGGATGACCATACAGCAAATGTAATAAACACATTTGCTCTACCTGCAAGGAATTCGCAGTCTCAAAAAAAGAAAGAAACACATAAACACATAATTTTGAGAAAGTAAAGAGGTGACACATATCAACTCAGCCCAGTCCACCAGCTTGAGAATGTCTTTTTGGAGGACAGTATCTAACATAAACCTTAAACGTAGGTAATGAGTTAGATAAGTAAATGTTAGGAACTATTAGGCTCCAGGCAAAGGGGCAAACATGAGTAAATGTAGGCAATCATAAAACACGTAGATGTTCTATATTATTCTAACATAAACATCAGGTTGGGGAGAGCTGGAAAATAAGGCCAAGGAAGCAGGTCGGGACCATGATACAAAGGACATGCTGTATGTCATACGTAAAATCACAATGGAGCCACAGACATGCTTAATAGCAGGGTAATAAGGCCGATTTCATATTGTAGATAAATCACTCTGGTAACAATGCAGACAGTGGACTCAGGGGTACAAGATCTAAAACAAACAGACGTGGCTTCTATTTGCTATTTGCTATTTGATTTGCACCCAGTGAAGCAGACAAGCCCAGGTTAGAATAAGGCACATAGGCTGAGTCTAACAGAGTAGTTTCCATTGATATTTTATAATATATAACTTAGTAAATGCCACGAATATCACTTCTGTAAATATGTACAACGTGAAGAAAGTTTCAGTTTCAACGCTGAAAAGAGCATGCAATGAGTCTCTAACTACAGAAAAATAGATTCTTGCCCTCATGGCTATATTTCAACCAGATTTATAGCCTTTTCCCCCCACTTATGTGATTAACTAGAATAAAGTTTATGTGTGAGAGAGACTCACAGACAGGGGAACAGAATCTGTGATGTGTCATCTTCATTCTTGGAGTGGAAATTCCTTGGACAAGGGAGTGTCTTGGGAAAGAAGTTGTATGTGTATCAACAAGATCTGTTTATCACGTGCCAGCCTCTAAAATCTTCAGAGAATGAATTAAAACTGTAAAGATTAACTTTTTATTGCAAATAAATTAAAACATGTAAAATGAAGGCAATGATTAAGATATGATATAGCAATGTCATTAGCTTTGGAATACAAGTAGTTTGGTAATATTTCAGAGAAATGATTGTCTACCTAATTAATTTTATTAGGATAATAAAATAATGGTGATAGTATATCTTTTCCATTTTTAATATTTAACTGGAGTAAGGAAGCGCCTGTATTTATTTACTTTTATTAAAAAAATAATGTTTATCTATTTTTGAGAGAGAGACAGAGACAGAGAGAGTGCGAGTGGGGAAGGGGCAGAGAGAGAGGGAGACACAGAATCTGAAGCAGACTCCAGGCTCTGAGCTGAGCACAGAGCCTGCTGTGGGGCTCGAACCCACGAACTGTGACATCATGACCTGAGCTGAAGTCTGATGCTTAACCAACTAAGCCACCCAGGCGCCCCAGGGGGAGCCTGTACTTAAAAGAAATACAGTTCTAAAATATTTTGAGAGAGGTTTCAGTTGTAAAAGTAATTTTCTTTTCCATATTAATACACGTGCCGGTCATTCTTACCACCTCTACTTTCTGACATCCAGCTTGCTCTGTGAACTTTGCTGCTGTTCGTTTTAATGTCACTCTTGTTTTCCTTTGTCCATAACAAGTATTTTATGTGGGCGTCCAGATGGTCTCTCAGCTCCCACTGCACTCGTTCTCAACTAGGGCTTCCCGCTAGGCTCCTACCTAAACCGGGGCAAACACCTCCTTCCGCAGGCACAACCTCACAATGGCAGAGGCCACAACGAGGCGTGTGTGCAGTGTGCGCATGCGCCCGTGGGACGTCACCTTCAGTCCTTGAAGTGAAGCCTTGCGACTCTTCCCCCAGGCCCTGAGCGGTAAGAAATGTAGCCATCGCTGAAGACACGGAACCCAACGTCTGAAGCAAACGTGTGTTTTCGCCATTTCCCAGGAGGAGTTGTCCGCTT